>NC_136615.1:19045729-19230729 GCF_933228915.1 Telmatherina bonti
AAAAGCTGTTTGGCTTTTGCACAAGCTGTTAAAATCCTGTACCGTACCTTTCTTCTGATCTATATGATGAAATTAATTCTAATTATACTTTTTGATACAATCAGATATTACATTGTAGTGGAAAAAGGTGTTTATATTTTTAAATAGTTTTTAGAAAGACAAAACCTGACTGTAAAGGACAAAATAACATCACATTCTGATATAATGGACTAGTATGTCAAAGCTTGCAAATATTTATTATACATGGTGAGTGTCCAAACCACAGTTTTACATGCCTTTGTTCAGGATCGTCTAGCACAGTAAGCACTGCTCGTCTGCTCTTAGTTATACTTTCAAGGGGAGATCTTTTTGCAAAACCAGATCACTTTTTCAGCAGATACACTTCTTTAAGTCAATAAACCAAAAGTAGCACAATGATCTATTCTGTGGATTGCTAGGATTGACGTACATTCTGTCATATATAACAGATAGGTTTTCCCTACCAGAGTGTGTCTGTCTGCATCCTGATTGGGAAAGATTATTGATTGTCATTAAGAATAGAACTTCTGGCAATTTATTTTGGCAATTATACAGATTTAAGCTAATAAACAATGTGCTTCATGTGTGCTGCATTATTTTGTAGAGTTTCATGCAGATAATTACTAACAACTATGCCTATATTTGTGTGCCTGCACATAGCACCAAGGAGTATCCAGTAGTACCTCGTAGTACAGTGCGACAGAGAGTTGGATCCAGTCAAAGTCCATTCAGTGGGGACGTCCAAGGCATGGCCACACCTAGTACCCTGAGCTCCCAGTACTCTCAGTGTGAGAACGGGGTTACAAGCACTTCGCAGGACATGCTGCCTCAGTCGGGCTCCTACCCCCTGCCACATGAGCACAGCCAAGAGTACCACTGCATCAAGAGGAAAGGTAAAAGACTCTAACATGATCTCTAAAAGCATTAGATTAAACAGTTTTGGCCAGCATGAGGTTATTTTTAACATTTTTTTATATTGGTAAATAACCAAATTCACTCTGGTTTGGTTGATGTTAAGAGAAAGCACATAATACTTGTTAAAAGGTCCGTAATTTCTTTTTAGATATCTACTTGTTTCTGTAAGTATTGTTGGCTTTTGTCTAAAACGTTTGAACATTGGTGTGAGTTTAGGAAGGTTCTCCTTCCTAAGCTCAGTCTGTCTGGGGGATCAGATTATGAATGAAAAACAGAAGTGTTTTTTGTTCAAGCTCAGTTTTTGTTGTTAGAGCGCCAAACTGACACTTATGTAAGTGTGAAACACATAAATACTATCGCAAGTTTCTTTCCAGTGAGGATGCAGTCTCCCTCAGTAGCAAATTCCTCATTCATTTTCACAGAAGACAGATGGGCTGATGGTATTGGTGTACTTTTACTAATCAGATTAGTCTTTGTGCCAAGAGTAAGTCAAATTGTACAAGTGCATAGATGATTTAACAAGTTCAGTGTAACAGCTCAATGCAAAAGTTATTGGGCATAATGAAGATATAGAAATGCTTTATGTTGTTCAGGAACATTCTCCTTTGTCAGAAATATCTCTTTGAAGTGGACTCTGCAAAGCAAATGAATAAACTAGAGAAGCACACAGAGAGCACAGACCTCCACCAAGCAGCTCTTTCCAGTTCACATTCAGAAGAATCTTTAAAAAAAAAAAATCTTTGTCCACAATTAAAAAGTTCTAACATAAATATACAATCCCTGAAAGAAGTGTTTGAAATGCAAAGTAAAGTGAGTTTAGGAGATAATGAATAAGAAATTTCAGAAAATTGCTGTAATTTTGACAATGTTATTTAAAAAAGAATCAACATCATTTTGATCAGGTTAGTAACTTATTAATATATTTTCATAGCCATTTTCAATCCAAAATACTAATATACACTATCAGTCAAAAGTTTGGACACACTTTCTTATTAAATTCAATGGGATAGTGTGTCCAAACTGGTAGTATATTGAGAATAATATATATGATAAATCAGAATACAACTCTCCTTTCACGTTTACTGCAAGTAATAAAAAATGTGTAGCATGGTGCAATGTCTATTTCAAAACAGGTTTTTATCATTTTAACCTTTAATTTTGGCCCATTATTGTACTGTTTTTTTTTAATTGCAGTGCAACATTAACCAGACATGTTGCATATTCATATCAGATTGTTGTAATAGATGCTGGTTTAGCCAGGTGTACCTGTATCTAGCCTGCTGATTGCTGGAATAAGATCCAGCTCCCAGCATCCCTGAATTTGACTAAGGAGTATAGAAAATGAATGCATGAATGAATGAATGAATGAATGAATGAATGAATGACAGACAGAGGTAAATGTCAGAAAAAGCATAACCTCCAGATTTATTACCTACAGAGGTATTAAATCGTAGGTTGTTATGTGTTTCTAGCGTAACCTTTTAAAGTTCTGGTCTGCCATTCGGTAGAGGTAAATTTGCTGTGACTTTAATGAATTTCATTTTTTTTTAAAAAGTGAAAATAAACTTGGCTTAGCCATCTCCACCAATTGATTTTGGTATGTAAATCCCAAACTAAGTGTTTGATATAACAGTACTGTTTCAAATTTCAACCATTTCACTGCTACATTATTATCTTTTTTTTAACATCTCAACAATTTCATAAAGACATTTATTCTGATTATTCTTGCCCAAAACAAACGGAAAAACACAGAGAAACATTTTCTCAGGCATTTTTGTAAGTGTGACAGTGAAAGAGTAAAAGCCATATCCCTTATTACTTTACATAATTACTGTCTTGCATTTCACAATAGCATGCCTAAATATGGCCATGTATCCCTAAACCAAACAGTTCTGTGCAAGACAAATATCTAACTTTCAGCAAACATATTCAAAAAAACGTAAGAAACACAAAATAATGTACATAAGCTATATTTATACAAAGTGAAATTGCCCTAATATGTTAAGAAAAGCAAGTAAGTGTATATTTATTTATTAATGATTGACATGACCTTATTGAAAGATAGTATTGATTATTATAGAATCTCTGATCAGTAATGAAAGAAATGACTGAAAGCTGACGTGTGAGTAACACCAGTGTTCACCTTTTAACTTTTCCTACAGTGGAGGATGACTGTCACTCAGGTGAGCACAGCTATAAAAAGGCTTATCTGGAGAGTTCTTCCAGCGAGGAGGACCATTACTACCGACCTGTTGGTTACGCACAGAGTCTCAGCCTGGCCAGTGGGCCATATCGCGGTGAATCCAATCAGCGGCAGGCCTGTATGTATGCCAGTGCCTCGCAAGGCGCTGAACCTGTTCCCAGTTTGGAGGACATCAGCTGCAACACTTGGGCCAGCGTCTCACCTTATGGCAGTTGTTCTGTCACCACCATGCAGCCAATGGAGAGACTACCCTACCAGCACTTCTCTGCTCACTTTACCTCAGGGTCTCTGGTGTCCAGACTTGGTGGGGTGGGAGGCCACGCCTCTCCACAGCTGGGTGACGGCCACCACACGGCAATGTACCAGAGCTCCATGACCCACCAGACTCTGGGCCGCCAGTGCAGTCCTGGGGCTGCTATCCAATCACCAACAGCTGGGCTACAGGGAAATGAGTACCTCTACACGCATGGCATACCACGTACACTATCACCACATCAGTATCACTCTGTACATAGTGTCAGCATTATGCCAGAGTGGAGTGAGAACAGCTAAAAGAGCTTTTGTTTTTTCTCAACAAACATATATTAAAAGGAAAACTCAAAAAGGACCAAATAAAGGCAGGGTTTAGATAGATATATATTTATATTTCTGAGGCTGTTTTTTTGCTTTTATGAATGAGATCAGTGTTCCTTCAATAAAAACAGCAGACGTCGTAAGGTGGTGTTGAAAAGGAGAGAAGGCATCTTATCACTTAAGTAGTTGTGACGGTACTATCTGCACTTATAAGCAAGCAACATAAACATGAATGAAGAGGACTTGTGCCAGAACATGGACAAAGACTGCTCGAGTGCAGAGAGCGCCGACACTAAACAGAGAAATAGAAATATTTTAGAGGGTTTGTCAACAGTCTCTTGTGCAGTGTTGTGCATAGGATGTTAGTGATCCATGAATATATTTTCTGCCTTTTTTTTTGTTGTTGTTGTTTTTCATTTTGTATTTGTGTCCCAACTTTGAACAAAGGAGGATGTTTGTCTTTTTTCACATTTCCCCAAATTTTATTTTTTTAAGTTTTTGTAGTTAACATACAATGTGAAAGTGCTATGTGTTGAAACAGAGGAAATAACCAGATGTGGGCTTTTGATATGGGTCATGGTGAGTGTGCTTGATCTGAAAACTTCCAGAAAGGTTTTTGGTTGTTTTTTGTTTGTTTGTATTGTTTTTTGTTTTGTGTCTTTTTGTTTTTGCATTGTTCATACAGACTTTTTTGGCAGACCCCCCCCCCCTTCTCAGCAATACAAATAATTCAAGAAAAAGAGCAGAGATGCAGACACAAAGAACACCTTAAAAGTGTCTTTTCTTAATGCCTTTTCTTCCATCCGGCTGGTACTTGTGCTGATTTGGAGCTAGTTTACCATTAAGGCCTTTTTAAATCCATCCCGTATTTTGGCAGATCTGAAAACTGAATGGTGTTAGACAGCTGATCCTCTTACACACAATCCATTTTCTGCTGAAACATCTGTCATACTCACCAACTGGTGGTTAATTCTTGCAATAACTCCTTCCATAGCTACTTTAGAGCATACATTTTGTAAAGTTAATATTTTTCTAATACCTTCAAAGAAAAGATCACAAGAAATTTGACTAACAAAGCAAATGTGATAATAATCAAGACTGAAACTAGTTAATACCAGTCAATCAACATTGACTAAGCCATGTTTTTCAATCAACATGCATTGAACCTAAAAAAAATTATTATGAAGCTCATAACCCACTTTATACCATCGCTGTAATGAGTGAAATATTATCCAGTATGAAATATGTGAGGCAGCAAAGTCAACAAAATAATTTCTGCTATCAAAACTAAATTCACTATTGGATATACTGTAAAGCTCAATGTCAATATTCATTATCCCTACGTATTAATCATAATTTTACAGAAGCTGAGAAAGTTAAAACTATGACAAAGTTATACCTCAGATCTTCAGCTGACCAAAGAGAGTACTTTAAGTGCTCTGTGACTGTTTGAAGCGTGATTAGTCCATCCATCCATTATCCTAACCGCTTAGTCCGAAGAAGGGTCGCAGGGAAGCTGGAGCCTATCCTAGCAGTCTTCGGGCAAAAAGCAGGGTAAACACTGGAAAGCTCGCCAGTCCATTACAGGGCCACACAGAGACAAACAACCTCTCACGCCCATCGGCAATTTAGAGTACCCAATTAAACCTAACATGCATGTCTTTGGACAGTGGGAGGAAGCCAGAGTACCTGGAGAGAACCCACACATACATGGGGAGAACATGCAAACTCCACACAGAAAGGCCACCATCCAAGCCTCAACCCAGCCAAGAATCAAACCAGCAACTGTCTTGCTGTGAGACCACAGTGCTAACCACCATGCCACCATGCAGTCCTGCGTGACACGTCACACAGTGATAATCTGTGGGTAATTGCAGTGAAAGCTGCAAGTTTGTCAATTTGTGAGGGAATTCATCTGTTCCTGAATAAGCAAGAGTTTAAGAACTTGGCTCTGAATGGTGGAAAATTAACACCTATTTAAAGATCAGTAGATGGCAGTGGAACTGTAGTTATTGCATATCTGTAATATTCTGAGACTGAGTGGCACTCTTAACTCTTTAAACCAATTTTCTTTTACATCTTTAATGCTGGAATTAAAGTTTTGCCAGATATAGAAATGTTATTTGAACATGGTCAGTCTAATTTTATTTAAGGGGCATTATTTGCTCAATTTTGCAGCTAATCTTTGTCACTCATTGATTATATAGTTGGTTTTAAAATCGGGTCTTCTCTTCAACATCTGGTTCCAGTAACAACTATTCCAGTTGTTTCTAACATATTCAAAAAGCAGCACACTTTCAGAGCACTAAACTTAGAATTATTACCCAGTTTTGGGAATTTTCACTCTTTGGCTAATGTGATGGTAAAAGGTGGGCTCATCTCTTTACCTCTGATATTTCTCAACAACTTATGGCCATATAGTTATAAAAATGAAAGAAAAAAATGTTTTACTTAAATGGACTGACACTCTTTTCATGCTTGGGATGAAATCTAAGCTATTCAAAAAATGTAATTATCATTTTAAAATATATGTCCCCAGGATCTCTGACTCCCAACGTCTCCCACAACCATTTACACCAAAGCAGTATTACTGTAGATATTGTTAAGGAGTTTGACAAAGATTTACTTCTTACATCTAAAACGCTATTTGAATTGTAACATTTTCTCCAAATGAAACATTTTATAGGATATTCCTGATTTTTGTGCAAGTGCTAATTGTATGTTTTATGCAGTCTCATATTGTGCCTGGTGAATGTGTGTGCTCTGCCATGTTTTATATTAATCCTCAAAATAGCACTTCAGACAATCAAACATTTTAAGTAGCAGTTGGACACTACATAGAGAATGTAAATTTAAAACTTGATACTCATCCATAAGCAAAGATCCGTTTCACCATACAAATGATGTATGTTAGAGGTATGTTTTACATGTGGACAAACGCTAATTTTTAAGTGCTTGTAGTTTTAGAATGTTATTTGTCAATAGTATTTATTTTTCAACTATGTAAATCATTTTGCTCTTGCATGTATCAAACATAGATAGTCCAATTTCTTTTTATAGCCTTCTTTTTATGACTATATAGGATTTTCTAATCATACTTATATAGAAAAGGAGAAATTACAATACAACTGTCAAAAAGTATGAAAAGTAAGATTGCCAAACATGCAAACATACTAGTGTAAATAAACATGTACATAACAGAATACCTGCAATAAATTAAAAAGATGAAAACATTATGCTGAGTCTGAGTTTGTATTTTTTAATTTGTATTGTATGAAAAATCAATTTTTCAGAAAGTCTGTTGTATTGAAGACTCACCTCCATTATTGTACATTATTGTCAGATTGTTTCCCACTGATTAGCCTTAGTTCAAAGAAATTTATAGCCCAGTTAATAAACACATTCAAACACACACACACACACACACACACACATATATATATATATATATATATATATATATATATGTATATATATATATATATATATATATATATATATGTGTGTGTGTGTGTGTGTGTGTGTGTGTGTGTGTGTGTGTGTGTGTGTGTGTGTGTGTGTGTGTGTGTGTGTAATTTTCATGGAACACTTTTCGTCCGATCAAACATCCAGTCAGAATAAAAATACATCATGTCAACACTACAGCTGATCCTTGGTTGGACACAATTTTTAATCGGACCAAAATGGATGCTTTAAACTTTTTCACAATTGACAGAAATAATCATGTACATGCATTCCAATCATTTTAGTGTGGATGTTGTTTCTTTCCATGTTTAGACCCCATGAGGCTCATGTTACCTAATAAGTTTTTAGGGAAGATTTGAAAAATGGCATAAGCTAAACAGGTACAACATTATTGTTGGAAATTCAACAATCAAAAGGTACAAAATATAATGAAAAGAAACCCCTACTTTTTCCAGAATGTGGTACTGCCCATGTCAAAAGCCTTACAATTGTATTAAATCTGACCATCATGTAAATAACTGATGGGATCACTTTACCTAGCTTCATGTCATCAAGAATCTCACATAACTGAGAAACTATCCCAAAATTCCACAGTATCTTTAAGACAGTCTTCATAAGGAAGGAGAAGAGGTTTGATCGTGCATTATGCACTAACAGTTTCAGTCTTGCACATGAAACAACAGCACAAACTTAGTGATGAAAACCAACATAACTATAATTCAACTTAGAAGTTACAGTCACTATATTCATTTCATCAGTCATTTTCTAGTTGTCACTTCCTGGTTGTATTCATGCAATAATATCACTTAGTTATAGTGAAAAATAATAACAAATTGATTAGTGTTTAGAAAGAATAATTGTCAAGGCTAAGATATACTTTATACAAGGCAACAATAATTTTAATGGACATCATATTTACAAGTTACATGCAGTTACTGATATAATTTCATTATATTTCATTTGATCCATTTTTTTTCACTTTATGTGCATATCCTAATGATAGTTTGTCTCACCTGTAGCTTATAACTGACAATTCTTCAGTGACAAGTAGACGACATCATAACTATGCACACACCAAGTATCTATATCCACTTCAGAGATGTTGAACAAAGCAAATAGCATGTATGAAAATCATGGGCCCATCTGGACAGTTATAGTAGATTATGAGTAACTAAAATACCTCTGTCTGAACACTTAAGCTGAATCCTATTTGTACTCAAAAACAGCAAGGTCACAATCAGATTATCCATAATGCCATCTTCTTAAAAAGAAAATAGCTTATAGAGCAATAATTTATTCGTACTGAGAGTTTGAAAGTATTTGTTTGGCAGGATTTGTTTATGTTAACTTTTGCTTGTGACACAAAAACTTTAGAAGAACATCAATTAAATTCAACTGCATAATTTACTTCTCTTTGCTTCCAACATCCCTTTATCCATTTGATAATCAGAGGGATTAAATGTCTACAGTCCAGACAACCAATTTATCTTGTATTCCTTGAGTTACCACCCCCATTTAATCTCTAACATGCATCTGTGTGTTAAGTGACCTTCACAAAACCACCCAAACAGTTTTGTGAATCACTAGTCCATATTGTCACCCTCTTAAAATACTGACCTAAGCCATGTTTTTCAAAGTTTTCTAAAAACACAAAAAACACAACCATATATCTCAGGAAAACTTGATAAAATTTAAGGTTAGGGTTAGGTCTTTTGTACAACCCTATCAAAATTACACAAATATTTTGGAAAATCCAACATGGACATTTAAGCGTACATTACGTTTTGAAGGTTGCATCTCTGACTAAACAATTGCACACTGTTCTTTGTGCAAATGTCTTGCAGTAAAAAATGGTCTTTTATAAATGTTCTGTGCTGCACTGGTTCAGAGGCCAGAGTGATGTTAGGTAAATATGGGTGGATACTATGCCAGTCACCACTGCAAATGTCTTCCTCATCATAGGAAGCACACGATTCAATAATTTAATCAACCATGTCTTGGTTTGTTGTCTAATTTCAGTTCTTGATGTTTTGGTTGGTTCACTTTGCTTTCGGTGTTATCCCTCTGTCCCATGTTGAAATGTTTGATGTGAAAATGACCTATTAGGGAATCTTTTTTTATGTACCTTGAAGACTCAATAGCAAGTTTTAACAAGTACACAATATATTAAAGTGAACATAAACAAATAAATGTTTAAAGAAAACTTCAAAATTACAAGTCTTGTCTCATCACATTTTTCTGCTGTCCATTCTCTTTTCTGTTTGTCTTTTTTACTGTTTGCATCCAACTAGACCTCCACTCCCTCCACACTAACACAGTGACCCAGACTCCCTGCCTCCTTTGATGTGAGTGATGTGACCCCTGTGCTCCAGATGCCCCTACACCGCCAGTCTTATCCTCTTTCCAAGAGCCGGTACAGCCCACAGAGAGGGCCAGTCATTAACCCCGTACAACCCAGGCCTCCCCTCCACTGCTTAAACACATGATGTATCACAACACCCACCCTCATACATCCCCCCAACCACAAGATTCACCCAAACATGCATGTGTGGGCGAGAAGCGATGATGCAACAGACTCTTTAAACATTTAAAGAACAGGTCAGCTTTTCAAAGGGAGGAGCTGGAACCTTTGGCCACTGCTTCAGTTATCATGGTCAGTGGTGGAACGTCTGGTGATATGTCAGAAGGAAAACAAATGAATGTCTAATGAATGGAAAGCCTGGATAATGAATGAAACATCACACTGGTACATCACTGGTTTATTTGGATTATGAGCATACATCTTTGCCAGCCCAGGACCAATAGACGGAATATAATGAAACAATGCTTTTATCTACAAAGTCATAGATTATCCTGACATGTAGGAAAAATGTCTTTATGAAAATTGTTTATCATAAAGTCTTCACTCTCTAATGGGTACATGAACATCTAACCAGCATTGAATTCCATTTCAAGTATCTTTTAGTTGACCTTACATAATTTTTTTCTACTCACGCAGAAAGAAAATTAAAACAAGTCATCTTAAAGTAATGATGAGTCATGGCCTGAGCCAACCTTAAATCTCAAATCTAAACAAATCACAGTCTGGGTGCCCCGCATGACAAAGGAGAAGGGAGCAAGAACAAGAGCATTCCTAAGAGTAGAAAAACGAGGGGGAGTTACTTTATTAAGATGTACTGAAACACAGATCACCACAGATGGATGAGCGCCTTGCAACAAAGAGGGTTTTCAGAGAATCAAATCCATCTCGTGCTGGAGTCACAAACATCTGTTTGAAAAGTCAAGCTGCTGCAACTTTATGTCTTTCATTAGTGACTGAAGCCCCCTTTTGAAAACTATCAGACAGCAGGCTAAGGCATCATGTCAGAGGGCTCAGTCTAAGCCCAAAAAGACAAAGAGATGAAGGGGGAAAAGAAAAAAGTCTCTTAAAAAACAATTATGTATATCCATGCAGTTCTAATAAAGAAGAACAAGTGTGGGCTTCAATCGACAGAGCATCTGGGCGATCCACTTAAGGAGGCAAATCCCAATATTGTTCTTGCTGGCAGATAAAATAAAGCACTTTTACAGGCACATTCCCAGGGGGGATGTTTATACCATAGCCTGAGGCTTGTGGTGCGATAGCAGTGGTGGTCAGTCTGGAACCAGAAGAGCCTTTCATCAGATAAAACATTTTCTGGTTCATGTAAAGATGTCCTGCATATCAACAAAGACATGCATCACTGTGATGTGAAATTTGCATCTGTGCACGGCAGCCTTTTTTTTTTTTTTTCCTTAGCAGCCAGCAATGACAAGTACTGGGACTAAGCGCTGATGTGGGAGATAGTTCCATTGCCCATCATTTGGTCTTTCAGCACCACTCCTGGCCTAAATCCTGGGGAAAGTGTGGGAGGAGAACAGGGAGCGTCCTTCGAGGCAGGCAGACAGAGATGGTGCAGTGCTGAAAGGGTGAGAACCAGAGTGCCTCGAAGTCAGACAGCAGAACAAAATTATACTTATGAAGACAATGTTGTGTAGACGGAAAAAAACACAATCACTTTTTTCTAGTTTGAAACTATTTAAAGAATTGATCAGGAAAAGTAGCTTTTTTATCATTAAAAGATAAATGTATTGATGAAACTTGTGGGAATTTTGGATCAATCTTTGTAGTAACTGAAAAAAGGCTTTTATATGAGAGATTCTCCAGCTATGTTTGTCTCAAAAGACAGTTCAGTTTAAAGAAATATTGTGCCATATACCAATCATGCCGTGGCCCTGTGATGGACTGGCGAGCTGTCCAGGGTGTACCTTGCCTTTCGCCTAAAGACTTCTGGGATAGGCTCCAGCTTTCCCGGTTCATCGGACTAAGCGGTTAGTATAATGAATGAAAGAATGAATGAAGGAATACCAATCATGCCATTCAGTTTAATGTTGAGAACACAAATCTATTTATCAAAAGCACATGAGATCCTGGTAGAAACTCTTGTAATCATAGGCCACATTAGTCAAGATTTGATTTTAACAAAGAATTTTCATCAAACAAAAATGTTTCACTGTCACATACTGACAAGCTAAAGTACTTTCTCATCTTCAGTTCTCCATGAACTTAACTAAAGCTGACTAAAAGTATAGCCTTTTTCTTTGTGAAGCCTATATATAAGGTTTAAATTGATGGTTATTATTGTGGGAATCCTATATATTCTTGTCATAGGGAGACAAGGTAGGGTAGATCATAAGTGTCATGATGTCAAAGCTGAACCACTGGAAAATCACCCCCAGCTGTTTCATCTGAACTGATAAGGTACCAGGACCACTCTCCTTTCGTTCCTCCTTCAGCCTGTGGGAATTATAGGTACAGACTGTAGCCAATAGCATGAAGAAAACATTTTCTCTTATGCAACTGGGTAGTAAAGTTTTTTCATATGCAAGTCATTTTGGTGTGTCAGTTTGTAAAACATTAAGTGGGATATTCAGTCAGCCAGCTGGGTCCAGACCTAAAGGCATTTCATTTCAACACACTAGGTACCTCTTTAGCATATTTTTCTAATTAATTGAGATTGAGTCACAATGTTGCTTAAAAACAAGGATTGTAAGTAAGAGTAGAAAAAATTAGACAAAATGTTAGTGTGGTAAAAACATAAAATAAAGTTGCTATATCACATTTTCATCTACTTTCTGTAAAATAGATAAACAAAAAGATAAAAATTAGTAGTGCAAATGGTGGACTCAAACATAAGTCTCGTGATTGGAAACTTGGCATCTATCCCGGTCTTCTCTCATGTCCTTACATGACCTGTGCAAATTATGGAAAAAAAAAACTACACTAGTTTTGCCATTTACTACTTGCAGAATTGGTTCCATCACTTATTGCTGCAGAGGGATAATTGGTGAAATTCCAAATGTAGAGGAGTTCCTCTTGCACTGGATGTATGATGATTTGGGTTTAAGAAAATGTTGAAGGGCTTCCACATCAGATTTTTAAAAAAATTTCTTTAAATTTCAGCCTTTCCTTTTCTTAGTACGGTGTTATTGTGAACAAAACTATGTGAGTAAGACCCAAACCCTATCAAATGAAATCATAAATTAACTACAACCGACTTCCCATTAAAGTTTGTCTGAGTTATTCAAGCAGGATTCAGATTTAATATGATCACTGACTCTTAGATCTAGCTGTGACCCTTTGGCCATCACAGATCAACAGAGATTAAAGCCTTTAGCATCACTTTTAATGCGGTCCATAAAATTAATTAAAATGTGTTATTCTGCATTTTATCCATTGTGGAAGATCCATTAGAGATTTTATGTTTCAACCTGAACAAACAGAAAATAAGTGATTATGAATTTAGAGGACATGATTTTTTAGCCCAGCTTCTTTCTGCCATCACTGTTTCAACAACAGCCCTGTGATGGACTGGCAACCTGTCCAGGATGTACCCTGTCTTTTGCCCAGTGACTGCTGGGATAGGCTCCAGCTTCCCCGCAACCCTTAATTGGACTAAGCGGTTCAGAAAATGACTGAAAGAATTATTAAACTACCTCATGAAGTTCTTGCCTTTTGTTTGAAAGTAATTATTTCCTGTTAAGGCCACCACTTATGCATCAGGGAACAAAGGCTAAATTACACTTTCTGTATATGTCAGAAGACCTGTGAGCTGTGACCAAATAGGAACAGGTGATTGTCTTTTGGAGATACTGATCTTTCATCTTCTGTAGAATAATTTAGAAGCACATAGAAACAGACAAAAGTTCAAAACAAAAATCAGAATAACAAAGTTGTGATTTTTTTCCATATGTGAAAAAATATTGTACAATTAAATCAAAAGAAGATAATGGCTGCATAGAAAAGGCTTAAATTGATTGGTGATGTTGCTTAAACAAGGTTGCGTGAACACTGGTCACACGTAATCCATTAGCAGCAGGACACAAATACTCTGGTCATACAAAGTTGTCGATTGAGTAGACCTGTGACAAGACCGTAGCACACCCTCATACAAAAAAACTCACTACTATGTGCAAGCAATGGGATACCTCATGATCACAGCCATTCATTTACAGTATAGGTATTCTCAACAGGGAGCTGTGTACCTGCTGGGAGATCAATAACATGCCTACGGGGTAACTGAACCCGAGGGTAGTAAGGTAACAGCCCTGCCTGACCTTTCATAGACGGTGTGCTAACACAGCAGGTCAATACGTCTAGAAGCAGCAGTATGGGGCCATCACATTTTGGGACAGCAAGCTGTCTTGTCATGCATGCCACAG
The DNA here is from genome assembly GCF_933228915.1 of Telmatherina bonti. Taxonomy (NCBI): domain Eukaryota; kingdom Metazoa; phylum Chordata; class Actinopteri; order Atheriniformes; family Telmatherinidae; genus Telmatherina; species Telmatherina bonti. Next base: position 19,059,645 of record NC_136615.1, read on the forward strand.
CCTTAAGAGAATAGTTTATTCTAATTAGGTTTAAACATGCCAGAATAGTTTTATCAAAGTTTCAATTTGGTATGGTCATTGCTTTACTACTACACTCATAAAGACATGTTTATCTTTTTCACAACTACCTTTTCAGTTTATGAAATGAAAGTACACATATCTTAAAAAGTATTTAAATTATCCTTCATAAATAATAGGGAAATAATAGCTCAACCATTACATTACAAGGTGACATGAAAGGGTTGGTCTCTTATGGGAATCCAACAATTAAGCTTGGAAACATGAATAGAACAGACTTGAGCAGAGAATATCAAAAATAACATCTCTCTATTAACACCAACAGCAAATCAATAAATTCTGCTCTCCAGAGGCACTCTTAGCTGCTTGTGGCAATGTATTGATCCTCCTAAATGCAGGTGTCTGCATGTTGCTCTTTGAGAGACGCTGTGGCCTGTCTGCGTGCCAGTATACTCCCAGCCTTCCTCCCTCCCTTCCCCCTTAGCTTTCACTTGGAGTGTCTCTGCTCCACCACCCGGGCAAAGCAGCCAACGTAGCACCTCCACAGAGGCCGATGTGTGACTTGATGCCATCAATAAAACTAACGTCTGAGATGGACTTCCATTGCACCCCACACAGTTAACCAAGCCCTCCACGATGAATCACCTTGATGGAGGCATGCCCTCGAGGAGAAAAACACTCAATATCTCACCAGTAGGTTTTTTTTTTTGGATCCATACTGGTTCATGTTTCTGCTTTTTTTTGTTTTGTTTTTTTTTTCTTCTGCTTTGTCCTCCAGGTCTTTAGGGTTCTGGGTTAGTCAGCTGCAGTCAGAAGACAAAGACACAGTGGTCTGAAAAGTAGTGAGTAGAGAGTAAGAGAAAAGAAAAAGTTAATTGGAGGAGACGTGCTGTGAGGTCAGGGAAGCAGATCAAGTGAATCTTAAAACATAGCCCATTACAGCTTTTAATTTAGGATTTGAAGACAGTTAGTGATGTAGCCAAAGGCCATTGTTGCATGTTGGGATAACTAAAAACTGACTATTACTAAGCTTAGTGTGCTTGTGAGTCAGCTGTTTTATTTTCATCTTATCACTGACAGGTTGTTTGGTTTTTGTAACAGCCTATTATCAACCCATGTGACAAAGGTCACACTTTTGTTAATGTGTGTGTGTGAGCATTTCTGTGTATGTGTGTGTGTGTGTGTGGGGGGGGGGGTCTCTGTCAGCCTTGATCCATAAAATAAAATTTCCAACAGATTAGGCATAAAGATGCCACTTAAACAATTTTATAATCTACAATGTTCTCTTAAAATAATATCTTTCAAATCGATCTAACAAAGATCTGAGACACATTTTTCTGTCTAACCATGAGAAACAGAAACCAAGTTGGCGATGAACCATTTGCCCTTTTTTAGCTATAATTGGAGATAAGTTTGCACATTTGAAGCAGATCAGTTCTCAAAGGGTTAGCAGAGTTAATGTAACACTTGACAACTGACGGTAACAGTATGGAAGACACCCTATGGTTCTGTATCTCAACAGAGTGACCTATCAAGATGGATAAGTCTGAAAGGATCATTGATAGCTTAACTTACTGATAGGACAGTAGACAGACACCAGATTTGACAAATTTGTTTTTAAAAGCTAAATGCATGTGTGATTGTATAAGGCCAATTAACATGAAATGGAAAGCATGAAAAACAAACTGTACAAAAAAAATCTTTAAAACCTTTATCCATTTTCCTATTTTTTTCACTAAACAGTCTAAACTAGCCTTATGTGTGCTCTCAATGAAGCTTGTAAAAAATTGCCTCAAACTTGATTGGAAGCCTTTTGGAAAAATGTTGAAGAAATAATGGACTTTAGGTAGAGAATCTGTTATCAATTGAATTATTTCCATTTTCAAGAAGAGAATAAAATATATGTATTTTTTTTAATTCTCTGCCATATCTAAAACTATTTTCACTATTATAAGATTTATGTACTCTTGTTCGCTCACTTTCTAAATTCCAGACTATAGGTAACCTACTTCGACAGTTCTCAGAGATCTAATACACTCGGCGATGGTCCGGAATGTAACTGAGATGGATGAATGTGTGAAAGCACTCTCCCTTTAATCACTCTATGAGACTCTCACTTTGAGAGATGTAATGTGTGTGAGTGTGTACTGGCTGTATAAACTCACCCAGAGGGACCCCAGACTTGGGGGAGATAAAGACCTCTCCTAAAATGTAAACACTCTCAGAAGTGGCGAGCAGGACAGCTGTAGTTGTGCACACACGTGTTTAGAGAAATGCAGTTCCAAGGTCAAGGTTAAGCGGTACACTCTTTCAAGGCCCACTTTCCCTCTTGACCCTCCATCTTGCTGTTGGATCTCTTGTGGAGATTGGGTGCTGAAACATGGACCACTTTGACACAGAAAAACAGTGAGAATGAGCAGAGTGCTGGAGCACAAGGATGGTTGGCACTGTTGTAACACAGACACACATACAAAAGTAAACCTAACTGAGGTCCTCTACAATTTGTAGTGTAAAGCATGAAATAAACAGAAAAAATTGTATTTAGATTTTAACTAACAAATGTGCATTTTATTTGTAAATAGGTTTAGGTTCACGGTGAGGACAAAAAAATTAAACCATGATTTTGTTTAACTTTAAAACTGATAAACACACACTAAAATGGGAAACATCTACATTTACATCCATGTGTAAAGTGTCTTGTATGAAGCACCACATCTACTTCTGCACAAGCGGGTCACTTCATAGCTGTAAGCTGTTCCTACTGGAGCCTGATGGTCCGCACCACTGATATGAAAAAATATTTCACTCTGGGTGAATTCCAAACAAATTTTTGATTATTGTTACAAAATCATTTTTATATTCAAAGTAAGCTTCGTCATACAGTGATTTATTTACTGATTCCTATTGACTACATTTATTCATCAGAACACAACATGAACAAAAAGAACTGTAATTATGTGTTGCTTTTTTTGTTGTTTTTATTATATATTACTAAATGTCGTGAATAAATTTTGAAATTAAATCACAGAGTGTCACTTGCAGCAGAAAAAAAACCAAACATTTTAGTTAAAGTTTTAGCTAAGGATTGTATGCTGGCCAAATATTGATTATAAATGGGCCGATAAATCTGCCAAAAATTAGATTGTTCATACATTTTTTTATCAGCCCTATGTGAATTATTCACTTTGGTTAAACTCAGGTAAATGAAAACTGAATGAACATTGGCCCAAAACTAGCATTTTATCTTTAACCCTTTATCAGCTGTTTTTGATCACTTCGTTTTCTTTCATATTCAGCATGAAACTTTTTTTTTGTTAATGTAACAACAGAATGGAGGTCTTGGTACATACCAGAAGAACAATTTTAGGTTAAAATTTCTAACTTCAAGGTATTTCATTGAGTGCCCTTTAAAGGGTTAACCTACTTGGTCCAATATTATAAATGGTGTACATTCCTAAATGAGCTAAGTTTCAGTCCAGTCATTACCAACATGAACTTTACATACATGTTGGCTGATATGAGTAAAAGAGTGTCCCGTACAATAAGGATCCCTAATCCTGGTCCTCAAGGACCGATGTCCTGCAGGTTTTGAAAGTATCTCTGCTGCAACACTCCTGATTCAAATTAATGTGTATTTAGCAGACATATGTTGTGTAGAGCTTGTCTGAGTTTGAGTCAGATGTGTTCCAGCGGGACAACTTAGAAAACCCGCAGGACACCGATCCTGAGGACCAGAATTGGGGATCCCTGCCCTACAACACCAGAATGTCTCCATTATGCTCAGTCAAGACAAGTTCATTAACCCATTCTTTGATTAAGCTGATCCTTATTAAGGGACATAACTAATATGTCTAATTTGCTTAAATAGATTTAATCCTAATTCAGAAAAGCTGTTAAAAAAATTTTTTTTTATCTCAAGTTCAAGTTAAACTAATAAAATGCTGTTTTTTGTTGTTTTTTTTTTAACTCAGCAAATCATTTTTGCCCCTTTGAAAACAGAGCAGACGTTGCCAGCTCAAATCAGATTTTTGCATTATGTAACAGATTGTGTGCAATCATCACATCATTGTAAACATATTGACATTTTAACCTTAATAGATTACTTTTTTTGATAGAACCACTGCACATAGAAATATTGTACGTTAGTGAAACTAATGTACGTAGACATGTGCATATGTGGTGTGACATACACCAAGGACCACCTCCTCCTTATAAGGTGTTGTGTTGAAACTTAACTAAAACATCCTCCCCCAGGTGTCCTTATAACATTAAGTGTGGGAGACATTAATGCACGATGTCCATGTTTATACACAAAAATAGCCCACCCGAACATTTAAGTGCACTGTGTTCTATTACCAGGGTGATGTTTGTGTGTACAAAGAATAACACTTGACAAGTACTCAACAAAGTACCTTGAGCTCCATGATAGTGCTGTGAAAATAAGGAGGCACCGGTTGGGTTTTCTGGTAATCTCTGCTTGGGTCCATCTTTATTATCTTTGTCACTAGACAGAAGTGCATCCTGAGGTAAAAATACCCCAGCCTGTTTCTCGTCAATGTGACACTCTTATCTGACATTTGAAATACAATCATGAGGATGAGTGTATTAGTGTGTGCTCGTGGACATTATAAAATTTGTAGAGTTTGAGAGCTACCAAGCAAATCCCCAAAAAAAGAGGTTTATTGTGTTAGTTTCAGTTTCAGCTATGAAAATTGATTTAAAGCTTTTTGTTTGTTTGTTTGTTTGTTTCATGGATCACTGTCATCTTTCAGTGTAAAGCAGAAACACTAATCTCTTTTACAAGTTAAAGTTCAGTAGCCGATATGCTTTAAGTGGATCTATAGGTTAATTGTCTTTACACATGCACCCATAATTATAAGTGCAGTTAGTTAAGCGAGGGCTGTCAAGTCAAACACAACTATGTTCCATGATAAAATGTTATACACAGCAGATGAATGGCGAGAAGATGTGGAGATTACTTTCAGTGCTCAACCAATGAGGGTTGGCAAGTGCCAGATCCACTGTGAAATTTTAGAATATAACTGAATGCATACAGAACAATGCACCTCATCAAAATAATAGTGCTGCAAAGTCAGTTTTCAAGACTTTGCCAGAAGATGCTGTTGATCAAAAAGCCATTTTCTGGACATTTGCTGCATTTGATGTGAAATGCCAGCCCCCTAAAACACATCATTTTCAACCTTTGTCTGCTCATTGAAAGAACCAAGCAAACAATCATTGCTTTCTAGTTTTACTTTGTTGCTTTCTTCAAACAGCAAAATAGGAGTTGTGCCTATCTTACCCTTAAAAATTACTCGCATATGAGTAGAGTTTGATTCTGGGATAATACATTTTATCTTATTTAAGAACATGGTGCATTTTTATCCAAGATGACACAGGCTACTACTGTTCATAAAATCTGTTAAATGTAGTTAATTATCCTTGATTATGTCATTTTTACCTCCACCAATGGAATTATGTTTTGCCTGTGTTTATCTCTCTGTTTGTTTGTTTGTTTGTTCGCAACTTTAGGCAAAAACTGCTGGACTGATTTTTTGTTATATTTTTCTGAGGATAGGTGTTGGTCTAATTTAGATGCCATTAAATTTTGGAAGTGAGCTCAATCACCATTTTGATCCTGGAATTTTTGAAGGATTCCTTATAATTATGAGATTGGGCCATTTTCAGGATGCATATATGCATATAAATCCACAATAAATGGTTGGCCAAAGCTTGGCCAAAATATAGCAGAGAATTTCCCAATTCGTTTTACAGACATCAAAGTTAGATCTGGGTCCCAAAATTCTGGATACTACAAACCTGAACAGGAGGGGAATCTTTGGAATTTTTATCATTGCAAGAGAACTAATTAAGATGTAAGCATGCAACAAACACCACGATATAGTCAAAACACTGTGTAAATGTAGCATTAGTTGGTTATTTTTACATAAATACATTTAATTGAAGATCAGAGAATGATGACCATATGTAGAATTTCATAAGAGAAGAGCTGATGTATTTAATGGGTTTTGTCTGGTTTATATCTATACTTTGATGTTAAAATCTGGCACACATTTGTCATTTCAATAATGTTGGGTTTGGTATCATTTACCACAGCGTAATGTCACCAAAGTAGTCACTCTCAGCCAGTGTAAGACCATACCTCTGCAACAAATCAAGCAATAGATGTTTTAGCTTCAGCCTTGCCAGATTGTGGTCAGATAAAATTCCCATTTTGTCTTTATCTGGAGTGTGTTACTTGTGCATTCATGTCCAGGAGTTCACAAAGCTGTTTCATTAGTTGAATTTCTAGATCTGTTGTTCTACTGCTGACTTCAGTACAATATTCTCTCCTTCTTATAAAATCCAAACTTTAGATTTGATGGTACATTGTAAACTGTGTCAGTATGTTTCGCCTTGCCACTATATCACAGCAAGGTATTCTGTGTGTGGGCTGGGTGACACACTGCTTAAATGATGTGCCAACTTTGCTCACTTGGCCCACCAACACTATGCACTCCTGGTGTAGAACCAATATGATATTATGAAGAATCCAAGAACTTTGGTCAACATCTTAGTGGGGAATCAGACTCAAAACCAATTTTTAGTACTCTGAAACTGATCCAGGCCACATGAAGATATATTTATATCTTTAAAGTCAAAATTGGGACTGTGATGATTATGGGTACATTTGTACCTCTCACAAATACTCAAACAGACATGTTTCACTTAACTAAAGAGATAAATAAGTCAAAACTTTTTGTTTTCATCAGATTATTTCCAAATCAAGTGATGAAAGATCAAGGAAGTGATATGTACTTTTACTGTAAAACTGACTCATTATTTCTTTGAGACAGCTCTTTTATTAGAAGACATTTTCATGGATAGCAGTAAAATAAATGTGATGATGCCATTTTAAAGTTTATGCGTGCAACAATCTGCTGTTTTCCTCTGACACTGATACTTTTTTGTTCAATATAGTTTTTAGACTTATGTGGATAAAAACCATATTTAAAACATAGAGTGTTTTGGGGGTTTATTTACTGACAATGTCAGAGGGTCAACAGGAACAACCATGTCCATCTTTAAAACGCAACAGATATCAATCCAGCACAGGGTGGAGACAAGGGGGAGCATTAGCTGGGTTTCAGAAAAACAAGGTGAGAAATTGCAGCTCACAGTCTACAATAGTTCCACTCTACTGAACTATTGATTTTGTCCCCAGTTTTGCTAAGGCTCAGGACACTCTGCAACCTTTGGTGGCACTCTTTCTTACTCCTTTGGGATGCAGAGGAAAAAGTGCATCGCCACAGAACAAGTAACTCAAATGTGTAGCAAATCATTCAGGGAAAGACCTCCAGAGATGGATGTACTTGTTTTTAAACTGAGACAATGGTTGTCTTCATTTACTCTTTCCTTCTGCGTCCCTCAGCTGCTTAGAAATACAAAGAATTGCTTTGAGTCAGTCATGTACAAAGAGACAAAGACCAGAAAAATACATACGGTTTACGTGCTCTATCTGCATACATATATATATATATATATATATATATATATATATATATATATATATATATATATATATATATATATATATATATATATATATATATATATATATATAAATAGCCATAAGAGTCTGTGATTCAAGTGGCTTAAATTAAGTTGCTGTTTGTTTCCCTTATTCCCTTTCTTCTTTGACACACTGTTTGTTAAGAATATGAGCTTTTCTATGGTGTCCATTTTATTTCTTCAGGAGACTTTCACCTCACCTTGACCAAAACTAGCTTACTGAACAAATTTCACACAAGCAACGGATAACTAGTAAATGTTCCTATTGAATAACTGAATGCTTAAAGATATAGTGTGTAATTTCTTTGGCTTTTTATCAGATAAAAGTAAATATTACTTTCACTATACATATTTTACCCAAATGTAATCAGAATCGGCCCTGCGATGGACTGGCGAGCTGTCCAGGGTGTACCCTGCCTGTCGCCCAAAGCCGGCTGGGATAGGCTCCAGCTTCCCCACGACCCTGAATTGGAATAAGCGGTTTGGAAAATGAATGAATGAATAATCAGAATCGCATCCAAATGAAAACACTCTCATAACTTAGAATGAATTAATTATAAATACAAAGGTGACGTTGCACCCAACAGAAGGGTGCCATGTTGCTTGGTAATATTTGAATAAGGTAGCTTAAAGGAGACAAACTTGTTAGCCTTAGGCGTTTTAGCGGTGAATCCCTGTGTGTTGTCGGTAAGGGGCAAGCAAATTCAGCTGTGGATCATATCATATTGCCGTTTTCTATTGAAATGGAAGATCATTCGTGCTCTTTGTCCTGTGAGAGGGAGGTGAAAATATCCAAGAAAAGAAAAATAAATAACAACCAAGAGAAAACGGGTCAAAAGACTCTCAGACTTCAAAACTGAAATGGAGGTTGCAGCTTTCTGCTGGACAAGTAAGCTATGTCAATCTAACAGTGAAGTTTATTTTAGTATTATGTTAGAAACAGGGCAGGTGGTCCAGCAATTATTTTATACTAATTTACTGATACTGATTTTAAAAAAAGCATAGATTTCATGCAAAATATTTTCAGTTCCTAATTTTAACATTACCTTTTCAAATAACTAACTTAATAAGCACCTTTTGATACCTAATCATGTGAAGATTTCACTTTTTATCAGAATAGGTTGCTCCTGACTTAATGCCTCACTCTTTAGTCACCCCTAAATATCAACTTTCAACCTGTTCAACTTGGTTAATAATACTTTCTGCATCCTAACACTAACATGAAAGACAAATGCAAGGTCTTCCTATGTCTTTCTACGGCTGCAAAGTTTGGCTTTATTTTGAATAGTTTGCAAAGGAAATATTTTTTTATAAAATACTGAGTCTGTGGTCCTATATTTAACTTTTGATGTGGATGAAATTGCATTGACGGTCAGACCTTTTGTGACTATGCATAAGCTACTCTTGGAATAGGTTGCATGTCCTTTAAAAGTTACATTTTTTATACTAGCTGACAAACACAGATTTATCTATGATATACTATCTTATAATTATTTTTCCTATGCTATGCACATTTTCTCTACTTTCACTCATTTCTGTCTATACACAAGTGTTCATACATCAAGTTTTTGAGAAGAACTGAAATGTAAAGAGGGAATGATCCATCACAAGGAACAGATACGATTAAGAGTTTTTCAGCAGGCTCAGAGATGCTTGCAGCGGATTGGCAGCAGAAGCATTGAGGGCATTTAGGGAGCAGGCAGGCAGACGGGCAGGCGGCAGATAAAGAGGACTCTATTAGTCTCGGCTCATTGTGCCACTCTGATTTCTTTCCACTTCCTAATTGGCTGGCTTCTGTAGGCTTGGCGGCCATATTTCAGTTTAAAGAGGAAAGCTCTGTGGGTCACAGGAATAAAGAGGACTGTTTGACAGGTCAGCAGGCTGATGTCTACAGCATAGTCTTAGGTCAATGGTCAAACTAACATCAAGATAGTCCGTGGCAGAGCAGGTCAGCTCCTACACCACTGAATCCAGTAAGTCGGCAGACACACTGGAATGTTGGGTCTCAGCATTTTACCAAAAATATTTCTTCAAAGGCAATGAAGGAATTTATGTCAATTATCAATAATATCAGTAAAGTTGATGATCTGCACCATTATTTTTACTTGACAGCTCTTAGAGAAAGAAGGAAATGATGCATCAAATTTGACATTAGATGTTATTTGTTTTTATTGCTAGATTTGGAGAACCGTTGCAGGAGCAATTTTAGCGGAGCTGTTGTGACACAACACATTATCTCCTCTAGTTTATTGTCCGATAACAAGATGTTCAATAAAGTAATTCCTTTTAACAGCTCCAGCTCTACTGTAGATTTAGTTGCATTGTACTAATGAATTAGAGAAAGATTTTCATTTTTATCTCAATATGTTGTACAAAACCGGAACGAAGTGAGATAAAAATAAATAAAGTAATCCAAATAGGAGTAATCTATGAATTGCAGCAGTCAGGGGGCTTAAGTAACTGACCACAGTCGTTAAGAGTGATTTGGTTTGTGCAACAGATCACATAGGAATCAGTACTCTCCAAACTCAATTAGCATTAAGACTTTAACTCATAAATGAGTAATCCTAAAAAAGAATTTTACCATGAATATTTGCACACAGAAATACACACACGCATAAACACAAGACAGTCTGCCTGGCACCAGACAGCAATAGACAGCCAAATGAGATGTGTGAGAGCCCCCTGCTGCCAAGAGGCGGACAGAAAGAAGAAACAAACCCTCTCTAATGGAGACATGACATGCTCGCTGGGGCGGAAACTCAAACAAACGATTATTGGGCCATGGAGCCTTTAGTACAGCAGCAAAATATCCTCCACTGCTCCCCCTTTCTGTGCTCTCTTGCTCTTGTTCTGTCCCTTGTTGGCCAAGGGGCTTTGACATATCAAGACTCAGGCATCTACCCAGAGGATAGACTTCTGCCAACCCCTACCACAATTTAACTCAGATCCCTGCAAGATGTAAGTGGACAACGTAACTTATATACTATGGACGAATAAGAACCTTATGCATCCTAAGGAGACATCTGACTTTAAAACAGTAGTTTAAGATTCTGTACTGCTTATAGGGTCAAATATCCAACCTATCAGAGCCACAATGAATGGCTTTTTCAAGAACCAACAGATCTGTCCCTATCATTGTCTTCACTCGCTAAACCCAAGTCTCTAATAGAACCTGGCAAAAGAATCCTCATACAAGTTTGTGTGAGCTTCCCACATAATTCAGTAATGGAAGCTGCTAGCTGTTTTTTTAACCAAACATTTTATATTGTGGAGAATAAAAACTAATCAGAAATGCATTACATAACAACAAATTTACTTCTGTTAACATTGCATAAATTTAAACAATAATTCTTTCCAAAGTTAATCACTGCTGCAGAAACAACAAAGGCGCCAGAATGAGTGCAGAAAGCTACAGGGTGGTGTCCATTTTCATGGGGCCATGGGCTTGTGTCCATTTATTCCAGTAGCTGGTGCTGTCTCCTCCTTCATCTGCCGGCACATCTCCTCCAAAGCCTCAGCTCGGCAATGAGTTGCAAAAGAACAGGATAAGAAGGGAAGCCCTTACGTTCATGTGTTTTGATTAGCAGGTAATGATCTTTGATCTAATGCGCTGACTGGGAAAGTGCGGCTCCTATTGAAATCCGGTGGATGCTTGGCCGACCTGGAGCCAGTGTCACTTCTCGTTAGGGCCTGCAGCTCCATGACCTCCCCGTTGCAGGTCCCAGCCCCCTCCTCGCAGCATGAGCACCCTGCGTAATGATATCAATAGCAGCAGGGGTGCAATGAATACAAATCCGCGTGCAGAATGTTTGGACAAGAATTCGCTCCCACCCCTCCCTCCTCCTGCTCCCACTCACCACCGTTGAACCTCTATCCCCCACACAAAGGCCTAGGTTAGGCTGTGATGTGGGGTTGATTTTACACAAAATAGTTAGTTTCTGCAAAGAACAAATGCCCCCTGCTGGTTGACTATAACTATTTGTTTCATAAAATATTGGTTGATCTGCTTTTAGATTGCTAATGATGAAAGTTAACCCAATAGGGCTAAAGTATGAGCGTGTGAAAATGTGTGTGAGATTGCGATAAATTCTTTTAGCTTATTCATGCATGCAGCTAAAACTATTCAAGCTTTTAACTATATGATAATGACCGTTTCATGCCTAATTAAAAGAGCACAAAACTCAGTTGTTAATTTGTTTGAAATGGGGCAGTTCACAAAAATGTTCAGTCAAAAATCCTGCTTGTTTTGCACCGTTTTATGGAAAACGTATTTTCTCAAGGGTGCAAAGTTGAAAGATCAATTATTTATCAGGGGGCTTGAAAGTTATTTGGAAGGCCTTACTCTGGCAGAATGTCAGTTCCTTTAAGCATATAATATAATGAAATAATCATGGAATGACTGCTGGAAAAGAAAACTAACAGGTCTAGCTCAAGCTATCAAACACACTGTGCAGTGTTGGACCTGGCATGGCCGCCACCAGATTTCCGTCTCTGGTATTGACACAGCCATTTAACGCAGCGTCACCAACCTTAACCATAACAAAGGTATGTTGATGGAGCCAGCCAATGAAAGACTGAGTTGAATCAGAAAGGAAAGAACCAATGCACTACTTTTCTAAATTAACAAGTCGGGAAATGCAATAAAATCCCAGCTATGAGACCTGTTTATCATCAATTACTGGAGTACAATGCTGCCGCACTGTTAGAATACGTATGTGTACTGACTGTGAGCTGCTTTGCACAGATTCCCCAGCATGTGCACATGCCTGGTGCACACAGTAGTCTTTTCTTTTCTTGCCTGGTCCGTTGTTTTCTAAACGTAGTTCTGCTGCTTACTGAGGCAGTGAAGTTCTTCAAAACGTTAAAGCCAGCACATCACTACAATTTTTTCACGGGCTTTCATTTTTATACTATTTTGGCATTTTTTTCCATTTTTTTTTTTCTTTCATGTATCAAACTGTTTTCAGTGGAAAGTGGTGCAGCATGGCCAAAGCAAAAATCAGTAATTTCTCACTAATCTTGAAGAGGATGCATTTGTTTCTGCCTTTGCTCTTTTCGGTGGGAGCTCAGCTCTCTCCGTTCCAATCAAGCATTGAGAAATGAGCAGCCTGTGGTAAGAGATGACACAGCTAACAGGAGCGGTTTTGATGCTCCTTCACCACTTTTATGTAAAGTGTGGTTTACATCATCATTTGCAACACTGAAAGGACTGGCATCCCTCAAGTAGCTCTCCTATCTGAAGCGTGCTCCTTGTCACAGAAATTTCATAGCTTGTGGTCTGTCATCACCAAGGATGACACCATCTAAAATCTGTTAATTGCAAACATGCTGTCAGTATGTGGTGCTAGAGACAAATTAATTGCTTCTTGCTGGATGTGAAGTTTGCAGTGTCTTGACAGCTTTCTACTTCGTTCCTACAATGAGTGTAAAGGTAAAGTTCATTACTTGGTGTTGTTTTTGTAAGAGATAATCACTCCATATCCATTTCCTGTTAAATACATGCAACCACAAAGATTTTGTCAGAATTCCTCTGCTCCAGATTTCAGGTCTAGTTTGAATAAGTTAAAAAAAAAAAAAAGAAGCCTGAATGAAACAACAAATCCCTCCTGTCATGTAGAATATTTTAATAAGTAATGTATAATCACTTGGAAAAACAGCATTGCATTTACTCAAGTGCGAGGAGTCCCATCTCCTCTGCTCCAACACTCAAAGAGTCTTTGTCTTAAAAGCTTTTGATGCAAGGACATCTCAAATGCATTAGCATTTAGCATTACTATGTCACATTATATTAAATGTTAATGTGTACAAGAAGAGCCTTCCTGGGGTCAGAAATCTTTAGTCAAAGAGTACCCAAATTATTTCAAGTCACAAGTATTTTCGCCAGATTTTTCTTTTTAAGCGTTTTTTTAGATTACATATAAATTGATGTCAATACTCAACACATGCTGATTATTTTCTCATGAGTACATGTCCTTATAAAGTTCAATAAATAAACGAAAAGAGAAATGGTCTCCAACTACATCTATACTGAATGAGAAGAAAGATTAAGATAAATAGCTACATCTGGCTCTCACTTGAAACTCTAAAGGAAGTTAAGATAACCAAGGAGGGTCTGGTTATTCATCACTATCCAGACATGCACGTACACCACTGTAACAGCTTAAAAAAACAGACACAGACAGAAACTCACCAGCCAAGCATACTTGAAGACAGCACCTTACATTGGGCAATGCTTAAAAAAAAACACACACATTCTCAAAGTTTTGTTGTTGCAGAAGAGAAAGCTATGAATTGACAACTGACCCGTAAGGGTACCTGCTTAATGTCACCTATCATCTAGACTCTTAGTGCCCCACGCACAAGCTTGCATTTCTCTCTTATTCCCTCCATTCTTTTTCTCAAGGGAGCGACTTTTCCGACAGATCCTGACTGACATAAAGCCCAGAGCCTTAGACCCCAAACAAAATTCACTGCAGACCTTGGACTGCTTGTCTTCTGTCTTACTCATCTATCTCTTTCTTCTACGATTTCCATCCCGTTAACCATTGCTGCCTTTGTTCTTGCACTCGATCAATGCACCATAACTCAACTGGCCTCTCGTGTTTGATGTCTGAGCTCTGGATATCATTGCAACCATTTTTGTTGAGCTAGTAAACCACACTGATAACACCATGTCTCACGAAGCAGGTATGTGGACACACAAACGCACACACTTTCAGATATAAATGTAAATGTACAATGTACAACCTTTCACTTGTAAAAATATATGGAGGCAGTAGAATGACTTAAATTGTCACACACAGCATGTCCTAAAATGGAAAGTGACTTATAAAAACATTTACTATAGTGAACAGATCTTAGTTTTGTTGGATTAATGTTAAAAGGTTTCATGTCAGATGTTATTGCTAAAAGTGCTAACAAGCAATCAAAGAAGATAATCTCTTAAACAACTGGATTAGCTGACTGTGCTAAAACATGAACATCTTCTCAATCTTCTCAAAAATCTACCAAACATGCATTAAAATAATACATGAATCTTTGAATTTTTGGAATATCACTTCATGGTCAAAACTTTGCTCTAAATTCTAATGAACATAATCTCACATAAACATATATATATGTTTGTCTCTCTCTATATATATGTAAATAGACATATATATTAATTATCTTTTTATATTACGTATTTCTAAAGTGATGCAAAATGTCTAAGAAACTTTGTGTATCAAATATGATACATTTGGCCTTATAGGAATATGTGGACATGTTAAAGTGACTTGGTGGCTACATGTTGCCTTCTATCTTACAAGGCAAAAATGAGAATTTATTCACCCTCTGGGGTCAAAATTGACATTACAGGTGATCTAGTAACACAGAAAAATTTCATTAGCTTACTACTGAGGCTCCAAATGTACACTAGGTAGCATAGTTGAGGTCCGTTGTTGTTGTTGTCGTGGTTGATATTGTGCTGTTTAACCTTAGATTTGAAAAACTAAAATGTATCTGATCTTTGAAGGGAACTATTCATTCCAAAAGCTAATTAAATTAAACAATTAATATTATTGATTTGTTTTTTGAAGTTTTTGTAAACATTTGGTAAAAGTTACTAAATATATGTGTAAGATTAGGAAAAAACAAATTAGCCATTTCTTGAACATGTACGCCCCCCGCTAGTTTTGAATTTGATACCATGTATATTTCCAAATGGTTGGGATGTTTTTGCATACGCCAGTCTGTCGTGCAGCCTCTTCTTTTAGCTGCAGGGTATGAGTGTTTTGGAGTGAAGAGGCCATTTGCTGTGAAAGCAAGTGTGATTTTTCCACGTGTTTTGCATCATGTGACAACTATGACAGAAATGGTCAAATGACTTCATTTTCAAGGCTACTTGCTCAATGGGAAATACAACATCTTCAGAAATGCTTGTAAGAGGCAGGTGGTGTCCTCTGTAAACCAATCCAATTCAGTATTGATGAAAGACTTTTAACTGTGTTGTCCATTGTGATTGTCTAAGTACAAAATGTATAACTTGTCAAATAGTTTCTGCACTGCTAGTGAAACATGGACAAATTTGTTAAAGTGAAGAATCAGCAACACAGACTTCAACTACTAAAATAAAGATAAGAAAATATAATGTGGCAAATCTGTCCCAGGGATTGACCAGGTAATAGTTAAGTATTACGACTAACCAAAGGTGGGGTGATGGTCCTGCAGGGTTTACCCACAAGCTTTGGACCTCGGGGTTCTTTTGCACTCAACACGTGCACTTCAGGAAGCAAAAGTCTCAAAACCAATTCTTCTTTCTGCCGTTTTAAGAGTAAAATAAAACCAAAAATTATACAAAAAAACTTAACCCTAGACCTTTCTATGAAACAAACTGAGATGCAGTGTAGGTCAAAAGACTGTTTTGCTCAAAGGTCCAGTGGCTTCTGATCTTCTTTTCTATTGTTTCGTAGTCTCAGTTCAAGAGTCAATCAACATTAGCAACCTGTCCCCCGTCACTGGTCAAGATATTTTCCTTTTTACTGCAACACAGAACTTTGCAAAACCACAATAACTGAAAATTAAATAACACAAATTAAAAAAAATATAACAGTAGGTCATGAAGAGAGACTTCAGTGTGTTGTATGTCTCAAAATATTATCACCTGACATGAAGCCAGTCCAGTTATGACACATTTCTCGGGACTTTTTATGCTGAACACAAGGGGAAAAAAAGCTGTCTTTTGGTTACTTTAGAAATAAGTTATCCAACTATGATATTTTACAAAACAAGTTGTTTTACAAAAGTAGCATCCATCTCATTAAAAGCTCAGCTTACCTGAGTTAATTATATAATTAAAGTTGCAGCCTATAAACTAATAAGAAATTACTTGTCCATGACACATTTCTTTGTATGTTTCTTAGTAAGCATCAGGGTGCATGTGATAGAAGGATTGTAGTGGGGAAATTGGAGGGGTGGGGGGGGAGTAGACATTTTTGTTGTTCTCGATGAACGGGGGCCCTGGAGAAACAGTTTGAGAACCACTGCTGCTCATATCTGTTCATACTTACAACTGTTTTTACCTGTTTAGTTTATGTTTAGTTTGGCTGAAAACAGATATATGCTGTATTATTTGTATTACTTTTTACAGAGGGTGAATGCATACAGATCTATGTGCAAAAACAACTTAATATTGATACTGTAATTACTTCTGTTAAAGTATGCACAGCTTCAATGTTTGTCAAACATCCCACTGAACTATAAATCAGAGGGCATAATGCAGGATGACATCATATGCAGTGTACTGAAAAATCATGCTTTAATAAATTATTTTTGAGAACTAGAGTCATGCTGAACTGGTCAGCTTAGGTCCAAAAGCCTCTTATATATGTTGCCTTTATTGGTTTGGGAATTCCTGAATATTAACACCCTGAGCATCCTCCACATTGCTCTGCAAAAGCTGTGTGTAAAACTGCAGCTTCAGTAATTGAATATAAGTAATCAATTATAAATCACTATAATAACTAATGTTCTCTTGTTTGTCTGAAATATTTGCAGGGTTCCTGCAAAAAAAATCTGGAAATCAGGGATATTTATTTTCATCTGGTTAAGAAACAAAGTTAGAAAGTTGCCCTTTGGCAGCTTAGGTTTCCATAATTCTGTCAAAGTGTTGAGGAAACGTGACTTTGCCGACAGCTTATTTATTTCCACTGAGGTGTTAAGTTAGTGGCAAAGCTCAGTTTGCTTAAATTAATACATTTCCAGTAATGTGCCATGCATAGGACTGTGAAGCAGACATAAATGAGATAATGTACAAGGTGTAATTTTACAGAAATACATAATCTATACCATCCATTCTTCTGCTGTATTATAGCGATGATTTGTCCAATCGTCATGAAACAGAGGCGTGTGTTCAGGTGCATTGAACTAGGAGGGAGTTCAGTTGTCATGTTCTCTAACGTGCAGCAGGATGTATTACTGGCAGAAGCTGCGGGGGAGATCCAGAGTCTCTCCTAAACACTCACAGTCTCATGAAAGAATAATGGTTGATTACCTGCAGGAGATGAGCTACACAGACCCTAGAGTCACAGGATGGCATGCTGGCACTCCAGAGCTCCACAACTGAAGATGACTCTGAAACAGTCCATTTCTGTCCTGTTTATGAACAGATTTAGTTTCTTATTGTTAATCATAACAATTGATCTTACACAAATTATAACCTCATATCAGTGATATTTTTGTGTGATTCTTTTAAGGACAACTTTCACTTTCACAACTTTTAAATATATATTTTTTACCATTAAGTTGGTGGTTGTTCATTGACACTTTAGCAAACCTCATTAGCCCATTATCTTCAACACCTGTCAACACTGATAACACAATACAGTAAAAATCTTTCCTTATTTACACATGCATGCATATATATATATATATATATATATATATATATATATATATATATATATATATATATGTGTGTGTGTGTGTGTGTGTGTGTGTGTGTATATATATATATATATGTGTGTGTATATATATATATATATATATATATATATATATATATATACATACACACATATACAGTATATATCTTTACTTTCAGAAAGCTATTTTGTGCCACAGTTAGGATTTTTAGGTGAACAAGTTCCAGATGGCTTTAAGGCCGCCTCAAGTTTCCACTCTGGTTATCGGCAAGTTCACTTCACTTCAAGGAAGCACTGACAGCTCTGTTAATTAGCACCTTTTGCCTTTTTTCTAAGACATGGAAAACACCAAGACATCCATACATCAACTAAATCTTATCTTCTTCCCGCATCTTAAGCTGGTTTCTCTGTTTTAGGTCAGAGTTGCATTGACAGGTTGTTTCAGATGGAGAAAAAAACAATAGTTCTGCACAACAAAAGTCTAATAATGAATCAGCTGGTTTGAGGATAACTTAAGCTGCTCTGAGCACACACGTAATTGAGCTGATTTTTCCAGTATCTTTATATGTTACTTGTAATTTATAATATGAAAGAAAACTTCATCATCAGTAATGCTACCAAACACAACACAGCAATGGTCATAAATCAGCAGAGCTACTTTGTTTTAAAAACAATTTTAAAAAAAATAAAAAATACAATTCACAGCACAGTGGCATCAGTGCAGGGTCAGTCCGAGGCCCTTGGCCTCGACCCTTCAGCGGAACTGAGTTCTTGACCCGTTGGCTATTTGTCCAAAGCGTAGGTTTGACCCCGGTCAGCATGCTGAGGAGGAAAGTCAACCATCACCTTTGATCTGAAGTTGTTCTGGATTGGGAGTAATGAAACTGGACCAGCTAAATTACAGTGGAGTTCAAAAGACTAATAAATAATCATGTCAAATCCACCCAGATTAAGATCACATTCTGAAAGGCAAGGTAAGTTTATCTGTAAACCACATTTCATGTTCAGGATAATTCCAAGTGTTTACATAAAATATAAAAGCATCACAGATGGTGCAAAATGCATTTGGTGAAAGTTTAATTCAACAGCAGAGATATGTGCTGGTGGTTATACTGTTCAGTAAATTTTAGAAAGGAAAACTCAGTTCTCCGTTTCATTTGAGTGAAATAAAAAAAAGCAATATCAAGCTGGTTTGTTTTTTTTTGGGGGGTTTTTTTTGTCATTTCCTTGTTTTACCTTCTTAACCTCCTCATGAATGCTCTATCAGACTTGTTGACCCTTCAGCCCATTAAGATTTTGGCAGTTTAAAAAAAAAAAAAAAAACAGCAAAAACCATTGGCCGCAAGTCTAATCCTCCTATGTTTTTGAAGTGGTACACTTGGGGTGGGACAAATGTTGTTGATTGATAGCCGCTTGGCCTATGAGGCTGCCTGAGCTTCCTTCAAAAGGTCAAGTCCTGTCTGGCCCCTGTCCACTGCACACTTCCACAACATATCCGGGGTCCTGGCCCTCCAAAACACACACACAACGACACTCATACACAAGCGCTGTACCCTCTCGGCGCCACGCTGCGCCAGTGGTCAGGGCCTTGCGTGCCATCCAGGATCTGGTGTGGGGAAGAGGGGAGGATGCAGTAGGGAGTGAGAAATGTGAAAATTGTCCTCAACCAATCACAAACCTTAGTTATTCTCATGGAAAACTTTACAACACTCTTCAGCCCTTCTCCAGTGACTTTAAATGTAATTTAAAGGTCATGCTGCTTAAGTTTACACACACCAGATGTAAAATGCATGACTCTTAGCTGTGCACCTGCCTGTGTATATTTTAGGCTTTAGTGGGACTCCTGCATCCTCAAACTTGCATAATGTTCCTCAAAGTCTATGGCTACCTGTTCAAGATGGTGCACATTGCTAGCTTTAAAGTGATCCCTGAAGACAATACAAACAAACAGGAAGACTTGAATATGACGAGTAGTTGGGATTATTTATGTCATTTTAAACTCATTGCAAGCAGGTCGAATTTTGGCCAAAATGGGGGGCCAACAAAAGCTCATTAGGTTGCAGGCCCCTCTAACGGAACTTGGTCAATGGCTATACCGCCATCTTTTGGTGAGTAGAGTAACTGCAGCAAAGCATGAGACCATAATAGAGGACTATTTTTTTAGAAAAACTGTGACAATTATTGAACAGAAAGGCAAGTTAGAACATATAACCAACTGTTTACAAATGTGCAGAAATAATTTACACTGAGTTTATTTTAGGATTGGATTATAAGCCTGTTGTTATCCACAAACCTTTTATGTAACTGAATTAAATTTCAGCGCATCCTTTCTAGAGTTTTATCATATTGCACAATGTTGGCAAGCTGAAAATTTGATTTCTTTATTTTAGTTCATCTGATTAAACAAAAACTTTATCCATGAATTCCCAACCAAAAACTATATAACTTTCCAAAACTGTACAATATCAAATTGTATTCATTAGTGGTAATGAGATTAGAATATGTAACATATCCTAACAACGTGGTTGAATATGTACTTTAATATAATTGTCTGAAGTGACCATCTTCTCAAAAACTCCATCTAATGAGCTCTGTCATCTTATTACTCAAGGTTAGTCTTAAGCATACTTACTGCTTCAGCATTCACTGATTATTTTGATTTTCGGTCTTTCTCTGATCCTGCAGAAGACAAATGAAGTGTGTAGCCACAGAGAGACAGACAGCTCGCAGAGGGTGAAAAGAGAGTCTGGGAAAACATTCCTTAGACGAGGAAAGGAGAGATGTGTGTAGGGGGGGAAAAAGAATGGAAAAACCCTTCTGCAATAAGTTAATTGAAGTTGTAGAAAACTAACAGAATTTTACAATCTACATCAGGATGGACATCAAACTAAGAGTAAAAAGGAACAAGAAGTAAGATCTTATGATTGTTTCATTTTCAGTTTCCCTCCATTGTATTGTCATAATACACCCCTGCACATGTTTACCACTACGATTAAGGTTACAAAGAGGAACAGATACAGTGCATTGGCAGGGGAAACAAAAGCTCAATGGAGGTAATCAAACAATGATAGTTTTATTTAATGTTACACTATTGGAATAGGAAGCAATTAAGCAAAAGATGCATTCTGAAGCCATAGGTCATTTTAAAGAGTCGGGTCTCATCCGTGCCAGAGAGGGATGGTGGAAGGTGTTGACTAGATGCAAACGAGTTGGCCCCATCGAGAAGCGACAGTGAAGCTGATAACCCACTTTCCACCCACCAGGAGAAGACCACTTTATAAGGACAATGAGCATCTCCAAAAATAACCCTCTCTGATTCCTAATCCAGGAGGTTGAAGGGCTGTAGCCGCATGCATGCCAGCATGTTTTCCCTCTCAGCACAACCCACAGCACAAACGCATGTGCTCTCCTTCGTTCATACAATAAAAAGGAAAAAAATGCTCCCCTTATTGTGAGGTTTTTTGGTTTGTTTGTTTGCTTTGTTTTGGGTTTTTATTACAGGGTAGCTGTATTTATTTTAACTGGGTTTTTGTTTTAAACTCTAAACTGAACAGATTTGTGCCAAATGAAAACGTGGTTGAGCCGAATACATTATTTCCTGCTTGGAGAACACACTACAGTCCCAGCAACCTCTATTTTCTGTTTGGTCAAAAAGTTTAAAAAAAAAACAAAAACAAAAGAACATGGAAAAATGTTGAATGTAATAAAAAGAAAAATGAGGTACAAAACAGAAAAATAATTTTTGTATGTTGGTTGCATTTCACCTTCATGGCACACATTGCATTGCAACCAACCTTCAATCTAATAGTCCCTGCTGAAAAGCCCGTTTCCTCCCTCAGAGGGTGCATCCAGATTTACAGCTTGACAGCAGCCACAGATCATAGCAGAGACACAGCTCACTGGCAGTGAAAGATGTTCTTTACCTTACAATTGCCTGGCCTTGATTTGAAGTTGCCTGGTTTTGAACTATATATCTGAAAAACTGACTTTGTAATATTTCCATCAAGGTACTGACGTACTAAAACGATCAAAGATTTGGTGTTGATAAATTACTCTCAAGCTCCAAAAATACTAAATTTATATTTGATAATAAGATGACCTACAAACAGAGCACATGTCAAGAAGTGTTTCTGTAGTTTGTTTAGCGTGCTGAATATCAGGAGGTTTCCTTCAT
The DNA here is from genome assembly GCF_933228915.1 of Telmatherina bonti. Taxonomy (NCBI): domain Eukaryota; kingdom Metazoa; phylum Chordata; class Actinopteri; order Atheriniformes; family Telmatherinidae; genus Telmatherina; species Telmatherina bonti. The sequence continues at coordinate 19,081,812 of NC_136615.1, forward strand.
AAGCAATCAGTGAAGCACAGCAGGCAGGTTCTAATGTTATAAATTACAGCACACAAGCCAATATGCAGCAAGTGTAAATATTCATTCATTCGTTATTCTAACCGCTCAGTCCGATGAAAGGTTCCGGGGAAGCTGGAGCCTATCCCAGCAGTCTTTGGGCGAAAGGCAGGGTACAACCGGGACAGCTCGCCAGTCCATCGCAGGACCAAGCGTAAACAAAAAAGAAAAATTTAGAAGATCGTGTCTCATGGAGTGAATCTCCCATCACACTGTGTTTGCATCTTAACTGCAATTTCTGAATGTCATCTTGTCGTACATCATCAAAGAAAGTTTTGATTTTATGGAGTCAGGTTGGTTTGATCGTTGTGCTCATCTGAAAGTGGCCTGCAGCAAACTCGACCCCTGCAGACTTTTCTATTTTTAATTAGTGAGTTTCTTGCCTGAGACAGTCCCAGCAACTCCAGTCCTTGTGATCAAGCTAATTTCAGGGTTCCTTTTGAGCATCTGCGTGGCATGTTGTTCTAAACATCTTCAGGAGCTGCCTGTATCCAAAACAAAGCCACAACACTGTAATTACAATTTGACAATAAACCCAGCTAACCAGCATTTGACCCAACAACATTTCAGCTCCACCCAATCCGAGGGGGTGGCAATTCCAGAGGTTTTAAAAAAAAAAAAAAAAAAAAAAAATCAATAAAATCAAATCAAATTTAAAAACCTTAAAAGAATTGCGTGTTTCCATCTTTAAAGAGTTTTCAGCTGTTTTCCGAATGAGTTCAGAGCAGCTCATGTCAATCATGTTGGTTCTGTCATTCCTCAAGTGGCCTTCTGCTTTGCGAGCGATAGCCTGAGAAAAGGGCAGCAATCTTATCATCGGAGGGAGCGAACAGAGAACTGAGGAGAGGAGAGCCAGACTGCAGCCACAGCTGCTCGGGAAAGGACAAAACGCAACACACACATCTACAAACTGATAATTGCACTGATAACAAATTGAGATTAATGAGATAATTGTATGAGATATTTAAATATTTTGTTGTTAAGCAAAAAGGCATTTTCATTTAGCCTGTTTAAATGATTGACTATTTCCAGCAATCCATCAAAAAGAACTTTTTTGTCCATATTGTAAAAAGATGTGTGAAAGAATCGTATTGTTTTTAAGCTACATATTTCATCATGGCTCATTTAACCTAGCTTTTTTGTTTTTCCAAACTTTCGACATTTTTACTGTCATTTCATCATTAATTGTAGCTGACTTCACAAGGCTGAACGATGGTTCAAATTAATCATGAGCATTTGTCGTTAAATAATTGAGCTTTGTTTTCAAAATGAAGAGGCAAGAAAAAAAAAAACAGATTAAATTGTAGGAGATAACTGAGATTTATTCAGATTTTTCAACTGGTTCGCTGAATATGTAAAACCAGTCAAAGAATCCATAAAGTAAAAGCAAAATGCCTCAATTTTTAGTCTGCTGAACCCTATATACACGTACACTAACTAGCATTTGTATCCCACCATTATGTGAGCGGCAATATTCTGATGCACGAGCTCTTTGTCATATCTCAAGTGGACGCTGTGTCGGCCCTGGGAACCTAAAAAGAGATAAAGCTGCTGTTTCTGATGACTGGAGAGCTCCTGTTGCTCTAGAGAGTGCTGGGATGGAGAGTGGGACCATCAGATAGACAAGAGGAGGGGCGGGGCCAGGGGGAGGTTTTACAGAAGAAGTGATATAAAAGTAAAGGTACATCGTGGTCCTGTATCTCTCAGCGAGGATTAACTGGTATCTTAGACAATGTTCTGTTCTTTACTCCTGCAGGAGCTGGTCTCAGCTTGAGGACAGATGGCACAGTGGTTTTTTATTTGTTTGTTTATTTATTTATTTATATTTGTTTAACAAAAGATCATTTCTTAGTACTTTCTCTTTTTCAAAATAAAAAAAAATGACACTATGATCAAATTAAAGCCATAAGTTTGTTATACTGTATAACCTAAGGAAGATAATTATGTGTTTGTTTTTTGTTGTTGCTGTCTTTTATTTATAGGTGTTTAATTTTGTGTTGTTTTTTTTATTTTTTTTGTTTGTTATTTTGGGTTTATATTTTTTCCTTTTGCTATATTGGGGACATAACTTAAAACACATTATCTTTAGGTCTTGCTCTGGAGCCACAGGTGGATCTGGATCCAGATTACAGGTTACAAATGCATGACTAGTGGTTACACCTCTAAAAACAACCCTAATCTTCTCTTTTCTTACACAGAAATTGAAATTCCATACTTTTATACACAACTTTTACTTTGTCAAGTTGAAAAGTAAAATGTATCATATAAGTACAATGTTTTATATAATGTAGAAGCAGTACGTCGTAAGATTTATGTTGTTATTGCAGAGCATGTGTTCTTATGAAACTGTAGACATTTCTTTGTCAATTTTTTAAACATTTGTTCATTTCTAAACATTTGATATGTGACATTTTCACTTAAAAGCCACAAACTACTTTGTGATATTAAAACTACTAGTCACCCTACGTTGCCCAAGGCTCTCTTTGAAATAATTTTAAGATATTTTGAATAATCAGTAAATAAATGCATAAAGTTTTGCAGAGTTTGTCTTTTTTAGGGTGTTTACATCCGACAAAAGCCTTCATTAAATGTGTTCAACTGATCTGAATCACACACACATACAGAGTGAAGCTGTAAGTTGACCATTTTTTTTCCCAGTGCTTCAATATTTTGGATTTCTCCACCATGTAAGAAAACTTTCCAGCAAAATGAATGAATGAATAATAAGCATATCCTGTAACTGATAATTGCTAATTGGTATATTATACTTCTAAATTAATTCATCAGTGCAGGTGAACTGTTTTTATAAAAGGTAATGCAACATAGTGTATGCATTTACAAGAATTATAAAATACATCTATTTATATGTTCAAATGTTTCATTTAAAGTGTATTCTTTTAGGTTGCATATCTATGATAGAGAAAGTCATTGACAAAACAAAACTAGTTAACAGATTTAATTACATCTTTTACTTGAGACTTTATAAAACTGCTTTAGCCCATAGCCGCCCTTGATTGTGTATTTTATGAATAGATGCTATTTTAAAGAGCTCTCAGCTGTGAAATATGAACATGATCTGATGTGTGTCCTGTGACAATCTCCATGGAAACTCTGCTGTTTGGACCAAACACATAACCTTCCAACTATAACATTTTCATTACATCTTTAGCTGCATTTGAACAGAAACCTGGAGGCCCCAAGTCTTCGCACCCCTGAAGTTCCTGCAGTCATTAATAACCGAGAACAGGTTGTACACATCATCAGCAAACAGCACTTTAACTACATCCACATGGACTTCCTCGCATTCATCAAGTAGCGGTGCTGCTGTTTCCTTTCAGTTTGCTGTGCATGTGGTCCTGTTTTGCACTGTCCACCAGCTAAAGATATGACACAATTCTTCTTTCCCTGATAATAAAGAGTTAAATTCTCCACAGGAAAAAATACCCCATTGTTTGTTGTGTCCCTTGCCCCTGAATTGATCGAAGCAGGTAGGAAAATGTGAATACCATAATTTGATAGTTTTCAGACGTGCACCAAAAATGGCTCAAAACCTCAGGGCTCTAATATATTCTGTCAAATTCATTTTATTAAATTTGTTATTTTTCAAAAAGTGTCATTTATATGCAAACATTAATTAAAAGTAACATTTAATGGTAAAATTATTGTCTAAAAGACATTCATCAATATTTAACTCAAAATTCAATTTTGAAAAACAGCTTTGGACTTTGTTTTCTAAAATGTGAATAAAATTCAGTTTGATATATTTTTGTGTAAATCACACAGTCTCTTGCTACAGGCTATTTTGGTCCAAAACAGATCTCAACACACATATAGAACAAGCAACCTCTTTCTTTTCCACCTTTGAGATAAAGTCAAGTGACCCAGTGGGCTAAAGCTGGAAGACAGCAGTCCTGAAAACTGCTGGACATGCAGTTCTACTTGTTTACCAGAAGAGAGCAGCATTGCACCTTGTACAATGAATACTGTAGTATGGTTGCTCTACAATGCAGAGACAGTGGGTGCATGATCTTTAAAATTTTATCAACAGATACTTCGCGATTTTTTTCTGTATTTCATCTGAAAAATACAGTAAAAAAACAACATAAAATTCAGACTTTTTAAGTTCTCAGGGAACAGTCGGTAAAAATAAAAGACCTGGGTCAGGGACCCACACATTGGTTCCTAGGTTGTCCGCCTCTCTTACACCCAGGCACCCAGTACTCCTTATGTAGTACCATTTGAAATTACAACTTGATATCTCGTCTTGAGAGGGCAGACTATATTTAAACCTAATGAAAACCTTTGTCAAACACCACATTCAGCTGAGTTGAGGAAGAATGGGGGGCAGAGCTTGTTCAGGCCAGTAGAACTGACTGATGAGACACTGAGCTTTTTCAGTGGGGGGTTATGTGTATGTGTGTAAGAACTCTGCTGGTACACTTCTAGGATGAAATATGAAACTAACTCAATGAAGACAGGACATAGGATGCTGCCTTATTCACACTGTATTTGGCAAATAATTTGAAAACATAGATTTCAGGACTCAAAACATGGTTTAAATTGTTGATGTCCTTGAAATAAGACAAACCCAAACCAAATGGGTCGGAAGCTAGAGTTCACAAGCTACAGAGGGGAAAATGTGACCACTTCTGAAATCCTCCCCTTTTAAACCTCAAAATCATACAAGACATAAAAATTTCGATGATGACCATACTGTTTCTTTTCATCCAGCTCCTCTTGATGCCATCAGCCTTCTTTATCCTGTGTGTCCTTCTTACAGTCTCTTCTTCATCTTGCCCTTCTTTTGGCTTCCCCGTCCAAATCCAGATTTCTTCACCTCCTGGAGCCACTGTTTGTTCTTAGTACGGATCTTTTTCATTCCTCCATTCTGCAGGAACTGATGCTTATGCTTTATTTTGCGTTGTTTCAGGATCTGAGAAGTTGTTTTCAGTTCTGAGCGTATTCTGCGGCCACCAGGTGTCACCTGTGGGGTTGCGGAGCGCTGGGACTTTGCGCCATGGCGACCACGGCCACGACCTGGGAGAAGCATACCAGAAGAAAACATAGTTGTTGAGGCAGAAATATGGTAAAAACTAGCATTTTTTCCCCCACATTTTATGCATGGTATAAATATGTCCAATAACATGTGAGCTCCTGTTTGCAGGGGGTTGTATCTGTGTAATTTAGTTCAGCCTTCTGAATGAAAGCTTGGAATCTGCCTTTCAGAGATGCTTAACTAATCACACATTTCATACATTGACATTTAATAAATAAATAACTGGAAATAAGCAGTTTCATTCATCATGTAGTGAATGATAAAGATGCAGCCCTACCTCCCCCTGGCCTCCTGTTGCCACCTCCCGTTTCTCCATCTGAACCAGATCCAGCATCATCGACTTTGTACTTTTTCTTCCACTCTTCATAACTGACAAGTTGTTAAGTAATACATCTCAACAAAATGTTGTAAGTTAGATTAACAACAGTAGTGATGATAACAAGCTCACAGGGTGACATTTTGTTCAAAGGATACAAGTTTTTCCTGTTTTTCTTGTTAATGATGACCTGACCGCTCTCCGTCCTGCTCTTCGTTTGATCCTCTTTTCCAGTTTCCCTTACGAAACGCTTCCTCTTTCGGTCCCTGTGATTGAAAAAAGGACAAATTCATACTATGAAACAGCAAAATCACAAATTAAGAGACTACATTGGCACTGGAGAGTGAATTTGAATTTTCACCATTTCATTATTTTTTTGTGCACGTTCAACTTGTCACCCTCGTCTCCCATGAGGTCCAGTACAGCTGAGGAGGCCTGCTGATCAAAATTGCTGCCCTCTCCACCGATGCTCAACCTGATGACATGCAGGTAATGACATCATGGGTTTACACAAACTCCCTAATGTGTCATAAGTGAAAGAAAAATTAAAAATCACAACGTTTCATGCCTCACCCTCTCTCAGACTCAAAGTCTTTAGGTCTGTATGGGATGTAATACTCCTCATCTTTACCAGTGTGTCTGCTTTTCTTGTTCTTCGGATGATCTGACCCATCTTCTTGCGGACCTTTTCTTTTAACACGTACCACCACTGAGAACACCCCCTTGTGAAAAAACATCCAGGGTTAAACATCAAGTCCAACCAATCTTCAAATGTCCAACAATTTAAGCTTCTGAGAGTCACCAGCTTAAACAGGCATGGTGCTTTTTAACATGCATATGTGCATCATTTTCCTGTAGATGCCGCTCATACGTGCATTTCAGCAGAGAAGATTGTGCAAGGTCTGTGTCTAAATTAAGACATATTTCAGTAATAAAACATGTTAATGGAGCTCACATGTTGTAAGATGTGATGCAGAATACATGCTTCAGAAATTGCCATTTCTGAGTCAAAAGGAAACATGGAAGTTACATACAGGTAAAAGCAGAAAGTCATAGAAGTATATACTTATAAACTTACTATATAAATAATAACCTTACTAGAAAAACTTTATAAATAACCTGCTGTATAAACTTATTTCAATTTTATATTTACTTAAATTTGTACTTAATATATACCATATTTATACTTGAATATATTTAAACATATATATCTATATTTAAATTTGAGATTTAAACCTTCACTATAAATCCACTTAAGCTTTTGCTGCTACAAATGCTTATTTGTTTACCCTTACTTCACATTGAGTTCATGACTGAAATGATTTGCCGTCCATTTAACTGAATATACAAATGAAATATCCATGATTTTGGCGTGAGGACTCATCTGCACACCATAAGCAGATCTAAAAAAATGCTCAAAAGACTTTTCCTTTTTTTTGGGGTTAGAATTGAGTTTAATTGAAGTCTTGGTGTTTATTACCTTAAGATCATCCTCCTCCTTGCCTGCGCTGCGTGACAAATTGCTTTCAGCAGTAGTGGTGAGGTTGACTGGCTGCTGCAGCCGACTTTCTGCAGCCAGGTCGTCCCTCTGTTTGCTGAATTTGTCCACTAATCGTGTGTCCTTGGAGCGTTTCTTCCGCATCACTTCACTGGCGGGTGTCTTGCTGCTTGAGTTAATTTCAAAGATAGTCTGCATCAAAATGGAACAAGATTTATTGAATGTTTTCTCACAAATGAACAGGGTATTGCAATTTAACCAATATATCTGCAGCAAATGTACCGATTTGGACTTGTAGCCCTTGATGGCATCAACCATCTGAAGCCGCTCCAGTTCCATTTCTTCCAAACCAGAACCTGAAACAAAGTCAGGCCAATGTAGAACACAATCAAGTTTCTGTCTAAATAAAGAGTATTACTGCTTTGTTTTTTTCATGGTTAGTTTTTTCTCAGACTGACCAAGCAAAGGATGGACTCCCATACTGGAGAGATCTGTGTTTTTGACGCGTCTGATGGATTCTGGGGAGGGGCTTGGTCTGGACTTGAGGTACTGCTTATAGGCATTCTCTGAAACACGACGCAAATTTTGCAAGTCCAGGGAGTTTTCATGAGCGGTGATCAGATGAGAACCTTCATCATCCAGGATGCTCTGAGGGACTTTACCGAACACACTGTCTGAATCTAGAGGACAGGGACAACAGATACTGCAATTATTTAGAAATATTTGAGTCATTAAACATGTGTTCCCATCATTTCTAGAGTTAATTCTGCAGAAATTACCCTGTGTGTGTTCTGGAGTGGCAAACTGAATAGGTCTTCCCAAAAAGAGATGAAGATCGTAGACAAAAGGAATCTCATCTGGACAAACCATACTGTATGATGTCCCACTGCGACCTGCACGTCCAACACGGCCTGATGGGATAAGACAGGTAGAATATTACATCAGAGGTCATCACTTTGTAAACAACAACCCCCGTGCAGTGATTAAACCACGAACCAACTCTGTGAAGGAAGAGTTTTGCTTTTGAGGGGAAGTTGTAGTTGATGACGTTGTCCAGCAGGGGGATGTCTATACCACGAGCAGCAACATCAGTCACAAGAAGCACCATGGCTTTCCGATGCACAAACTTCCCAATGTTGATCTTCCTGGCAGTCTGATCAAGGGCACTGTAAATGTAGGCACACTCAATGCCCTCTGAAGACAGCAGCTGGAGATAAAGACAAAAACAGAGTTTTAATGATAAAACTGTATCTAACAGGATTTAGGAGAATTAATCAGGAAAATACACACCCAGGGTAAATCTAGTGTTGTCTCACCTCTTTGAGGTACTCTACATGGTGTTTGGTAGCAGCAAAAACCACAGTTTGTTCCTGAGGCTTTACAACATTCCTCAAGAGGTGCAGCAGCAGTGCTGCTTTGTCATCCACACGCAAATAGAAAAATGACAGCTGGTGGAAGAAAATAAAACATTTGGAAAGAGCTGGATATATGTGTAACTGAGAAATTTTCTGTAGCGTTCAAGCTCTAGATTCATTTTTAGGTTAACAATGTGCAAACATATTAAATAATCATCTAATAAACTGCATCTTAATCCCTGAAAAAGACAAAAAATTGTAGTAATAAGTTACAACTTTAACATGATGAATAAGCCAGTTCTGTTTTTACCTTTATCTGGTCACTAAGCTTAGAATCAACATCCAAGCGAATCAGCACAGGTTCTGTCAGCCCTGGAAACAACATGTATTTATTTAGCCAGGACTTTAAGCACCAGCATCAATGCCAAGAAAAAAAAAGCCAACATTATCATTTTCTATGCTGTGGATTGCTTAAACATTGTTTCTGCTTTAAAAATATCAAGATTTTCCGTCATAATTATTTCATGCATGCAAACCACAACTGACATGAAGTGTGTACCACAATCTATTTTTAAAAAAAAAAAAAAAAGAAAGAAAAAAACAAAGAAGAAAGAAAGAAAGTTGCTGATCTCACCAGCTCTGGCAAACTCCACCAACATTTTGGGAAGAGTGGCAGAAAACAAGACAGTCTGTCTGGTCTCTGGAAGCCTCTGGATGACCTCCTGAAGCTGCTCCGCAAAACCCATTTCAAACAACCTGCATGCAGAACGATACACACAAGCTCACATCCGTACAGTAAGGAATCAGATGGAACAGATGGAAATATGAAACCTTCAAATATGCAAGTACATTTCTCACCTGTCGGCCTCATCAAACACAACATACTCCAGACTATGCAACTTCAAGTTCATTTGACTGATGACATGCATGAGACGACCAGGAGTACCGATGATTCTGTAGGAGGAGGACAGAAGTTAAGGCTAGTGTAGTGCAGCACATCAAACACTACACCAGGAGGCGCCGAGACAAAACGCTTACATGTCAGGGTTCTCATGAAGAGCTGCAAACTGGTCCTCCATTCTGAAAAACAACAGAAATATTGATGATCTCTCCATAGGATGGAAAGATGAAAAAAAGCACAATAAACTAACAGCAGAAGACAAATTGAGGGTCACACACCTGTCTCCACCAAGAATCAAAGCAGTCTTGAGGCCTGTGAATTTACCCAACTAAAGAAAAAAAAAAAGAAAGAGGAATCATAAGAATCACCAAAACAAAAAAAAAAAAAAAACGACTATATGTTAAAATAATAAGAACCCTAAAAATTTTTTTTTTAAAAATAAAAAAAAACCTGACCAAACAGCAACACTTTCTGTATCGTTGAGATACCTATCCTATTGTACAGTCATGTAGGGGATGCTTTTATCCAAATAGACTTACATCTGAGAGTGAGAACAACACAAGCTGCATACCTCTTTTGTAAACTTCATGGTCTGTAAGGCCAACTCTCTGGTGGGGCTCAGAATGAGAGCTCTGGCTCCTGTTTGGGCTTGAGGGGCCTTCAGCTTCTCAAACATGGGCACCAGGAAGGCAGCTGTCTTACCACTGCCTGTCCTGGCCATAGCCACCACATCTTTTCCATCTAGTATCACAGGGATAGTCTGTGAGGAGGTGGCGAGAAGAATTTAGAAACCAAACCCAAGAATGTAAACAATTATTCAGCTTCACGACTGGATATGAAAATGACACAGACTTACCTTTCTTTGAATGGGTGTAGGGACTTTGTAACCCTTCTTCATCACTCCTTTATAAACAGGGAAGCTAAGACCTGAAATTGCATTTAATAGAGTTAAACTAGATTGAAAGCAGCTACAGAGGAGAGGAGTGCTTTCCTTGCACTTACCCATGGACTGAAATCCTCCAGATTTCTTCTTTTTCTTGTTTTGTGCTCTAACCAGCTCCCTCGTGTCAGGCTCCACATCTGATGTGCAATCTGAAGCTGCAGGGAACCGTGGCAATTTCTTCCCTGGCTGTGACATTAAAAAAAAGAAAGGAATCTTTATGAATCAATTGATTTTCTGTTCCCACTTTATGCTGTTTTGGGTTTTTTGGCACAGTAAGAAGCTAGGTACACCTTGTACAGATTGCCTTCCAAAGCGTTACCATAGACAGACAACCATATGCACTCTGATCTCCATCTACAGTTGCCAGTTCAAGAACAGTCTGATTAACTGTAAAATTGTAATTGTGAAATAAATTATATATTTAACCAAGTTTAAATTTAAATTCTTTTAGAAAGGTCTATAATCATTTCAGAAACTGCAGTATTGTGGTGCAAACAGAATGTATTGGATTACACTAAGAGGATATCATGTTATTCTGCTAATCTTCACTGATTTAAATGGAGCTGGCAAAATATTACAACCATTTGTCAGCATGACAAAATACAACTGAAAATGCACTGTCAGTCAGTCATTTCTGAAGGTTTGTGGGGGAAGCTGGAGCCTCTCCCAGCAATCATTGGATGATAGGCAGGGTACACCCTGGGCATGCTCATCCAAAAACCCAAATCCAGTCAATTTTTCGCATTTTTCAGGAAATCCACTACTTCCATCATTTGACTGGTTACTTCAGCTTCGTCATATTAAAGGACTGCAGTAAAGTCTGCATGCAAATGAACTGATAAGATAAATACATGTGGAAACAGAAAACGTATGGACAGGGAGATCACATGGTATACTACTCGATATAAATTAAGATATTAGTAGTTTTTTTTAACGGGAATTTTTGAACCCTTGTGAAGAAGCTGATGTAGCGCCCAAGGCATCATCACGTCTGTCTTTACAGAGCTCATAATAATGCGGTAGAAACATCCTACTACCCATATTCATGAGTTGGGTTATTAGTCCTGGTCTTGGTCAACAGATTACTTCCAAAGTGCGTGGAACAAATTTTGGAAACTATGATTTTCCAATAATTTAATGTAGTTCAATGAAAATAAACTATAATATAACCTATATATACATATTGTGTAGCTACACATGTATGTGTCAATAAGTTAAAAGGTATCTTTTAAAAAGAAAATCGATTGGAGAACAGCTTAATATTACTCATAGTTTCTTCGGGTTGTCACACTTAAGATTACTTCCAAAATGGTGTTATATATTACTACTATATACCCGAATGATATCTTTAACTTGTCAATACACACACTATTTAGGTAATTTACAGACTAAACAAAGATGAAATTGTAGGGGGCATCCGGATTTGAACCGGAGACCTCTTGATCTGCAGTCAAATGCTCTACCACTGAGCTATACCCCCTCCTGAAAAGAGCTGATCCACATTTCTGAGATTGTCGTGCGGGTGTGAATTTTTTTTTACAGATTTATAGAATATGGTAACTCAATAAAGGACTCAATAATTCATAGAATACGGTAACTTAATAAAGGACTCAATGAGTGCCTATTAAAAATAAATAAATAAATAAATAAATAAATAGATTTTTCTTACAGAGTTATCGTCCTTCATTTCAACAGCAAGCTCGAAGTCTCCGCTGTCAGAGTCAGGCTCCTGCTTCCTCTTGCTGGTGTGTCTCTTTTTGGTCAGTTTCTTCTTTCTTTGGCCCATTCTGTAACTTTTAAGACTTACCCACCTGTGTTCGATAACTTTACTGTACCGATTACAAACTAGCACTGCATGAAATAATATTTATAATCTCAAAACACAAGATCCCAGTCAGCGGACATATTGGAAACACGTGGGATTTTCTTTCTACTCCCCTTCTTCTTCGGTTTGTTGCGTTGATGGACTCAACTCTGCCACCTACTGCTACGGAGTGCGAAGCATTTTTGTAAACTTATGTACTTTTGCGACACACTTTGGGGAGGCTTATGCAGTTCATTAAGTTAATATTATGTCAAATCGAATGTATTCTGTTTTCTGCTTTCGAGAATATTTTCTTAAAAGCTTTGCTGATTTGTTCTATTTTAAGTTTAACTTGACCCATATAGTGATTAAGAAACCACACAACACTTAGAAAGACATTAAATACATTTAAATGATAGGAGTATTTCAAAGCACTAATGGATAAATACATAAATAAGCAATCCCGTCCCACACTTAACATTGCTGTTAAGACTGATACAGCTTGACGCACATACTGTATCTATCCATCCAATCCATATATATATATATATATATATATATATATATATATATATATATATATATATATATATATATATATATATATATATATGGATTGATTAGTGAAATACATTTTTAAAAAAATCTATAAATAGCCACATGTTTGTATCATATCAAATAAGCTAAATCCATCCCTGACAGTGGAAATAACCAAGGAGGTTATTAAGAAGGCAACAGATGGAGAGCAAATCCTTATCTCGTGCACCAATCTACTTTCTTGAGATTCAACCAAAGGTTTATCTTAGCCTTTATTCACTCTCAACATGGTGCAGGAGAATGGTTATTATAAACCCAGCCATATATATATATATATATATATATATATATATATATATATATATATATATATATATATATATATATATATATATATATATATATATATATATATATATATATATATATATTCATTCATTCATTCATTTTCTGAACCGCTTAATCCAATTTCAGGGTCGCGGGGAAGCTGGAGCCTATCCCAGCTGGCTTTGGGCGACAGGCAGGGTACACCCTGGACAGCTCGCCAGTCCATCGCAGGGCCACACAGAGAGACGAACAACCACTCACGCTCACACTCCTAGGGGCAATTTAGAGTAACCAATTAACCTAACATGCATGTCTTTGGATGGTGGGAGGAAGCCGGAGTACCCAGAGAGAACCCACGCATACACAGGAAGAACATGCAGACTCCACACAGAAAGGCCACTGACCAAACCCCTCCCCAGCCAAGGATCGAACCAGTGACCTTCTTTCTTATTTATATATATATATATATATATATATATATATATATATATATATATATATATATATATATATATATATATATATATATATATATATATATATATATAGATATATAGATATATATATATATATATATATAGATATATATATATATGTATATGTGTGTGTGTGTGCGTGCGTGTGCGTGTGTGTGTGTATGTCTGTATGTCTGTGGACTGCACGTTACTTAAATAATTTCCCCTAAAAGTAGCACATTGGTCTGTTTAGCTTCCCTTGCAAAAGCAAGGGAAGCTAAACAGACTTTCCCAAGTTGATTATTTATCTATTGTAGTTATCCAGTTAATAAATAATATTTGTGTTCTTGGTGGCTTTGATTAGTTTTTGCTTGCCATGATCTTTAAGCTGACACTGCCTCATTGTTTCTTTATATCCTCAAAATCAGCGAAAGCTTTTATTATAAGTCATTCAGAGCAAAAGCATAAAATACTGTTTCCATGTTTGTTAGTGAGAAAATAAGAAACCTGGTTATTAAAACAAGCTTCAAATGTAAATGTAAAGAATGTTCTTAACAGTTTACACTGTTAGACTTTGATCTAAATTGCCATCTTTCTAGTGAGTATATAAAGCAAAACTCATGGCTCCAAGATATAAGCGCCATGGATTTCTATCTGTTGCATAACTTTTCATGAAATCGACCTAATAGGACATTTTGGCAGGCAAAGCTTAACCGTCTGTGCAACAACTGTCACATTCATGCTGCTGGAATCCTGTAATGTGCTACAATATTAGGTTTAGGTTTTTTTTTAAAAAAAAGAATACTTAACACAACTTGATAACAGGGTCTTTAAGTTTGGGTTTCTGTTATTCTGTCTACGCGAACTGCATGTGCTGAAATATCACAAGCCATTCATTAAAATTGCTCTTTAGTTATTTATAAGCTGAATCTGATCATCCTTTAACTGTTTTTTTTAATGAAAACAGATATCTCTGTGTTTAAGAATCCTCCTGTGTCTTATCTTGTACATTAAATCTAAGGTAGCACAACCAGATCCCAGTCTGTGAGGGATCACATTCAAAAAATCTTGTGTTGTTTTGTTTTTTGGGGTTTTTTTTTGCTTGTCTTCTTAATTTGAGCACGCTTGAAATAGTTCACATTTAGCACATTATTCATATATTTATTCTTCTAACTCGCCCATAATTTATAATGTTACTATGTTTGCTCATTGAGTGTTTGGAAATTCAAATTTTATGTGATTTCATTAAAATGCATGGCCAGCTGCTGCACACAAACAACTGCCCAAGATATCAAAAAGGGCCACCAAACTGTCTTCACGTGAGATAAATATGTAAAAAAAAAAAAAGTCATACCTATTCTATCATACCTAAAAATGTATTGGTCAGTATGGTTGCAGCTTTGAATATTTTTTATTACTTCAAAATAGCTAAATTTTTTTATTTCTAAATCACTCAGTGGAAATGTGTCCTTTGGAAGATACCACTGACATTAATATGATGCAAAATGTGTATTGCACTGTTTGAAGCCAGTGGGCTGATGTACAATAAATTAGGTAACACCATGGCAACAGGCTGGAGCTAATGCCACTTGTGTTCACTTGCACAACCTTGTAGTGGTTTGCAGGAAATAATCTGTTAAGGAAACTAAAAGGACTGAAAGGTGAACTTGCAGGCTGTAGGTGAAGTCAATCACCTATTGCACAAAGTTTTGTCCTGATAGGTGATTCAAGTTATACATCTTAAGAAAATTAAGACATAGAACTGGCAGCACTGGGAAAGTGGTGGTTTCAAGAAAGCTTAAAAAAGTAGAAAAAAATTCTCTCAGGTCTTCCACAGCTGCTGGCAGTGACTCAACTCTCAGTCCCCCCACTCTGACAAGTCTTCTTTAATCACAGCTTCATTTCCATGAACCTTTCCAGTCATTTCTTGTGGATGTTGCAAATTTATCTATGAGTCTCGGCTTTTATTGGTTTTTGTAAATGTGTATCAGAAGGTGTGTAAACTTATAAATTGAGGGGCTTATTTGGATTTTCTTATTGGTTTAGTTCCATGCACTTACACAGTACAAAATTAAAATGCCAAAAGTCATTTCACCACATTGATTCATAAGCTCATGAAAAATAGCAGAGTCAAAATAATTTGTTAAAGGTTTAAAATATTGCTTACTGAAATCAATAGAATATAACTACTGGACAAAAACTACATTTTAAGTATTCATAATTACTGGTATATTATCTGTGTCTGACAGCCTTCTGTCTTTTTCAAAGCAAAGTATGTGCTCATTTAGTACTGCTGCAAAGTAAAACAAAACCTTCTCTTGCAGATGTGGCATGTAATTGCACATTTAGCTGCTTTTGAATGAATGATTGTGGGTGCCTGTGCTGTTGCCTGACTAATTAAATAGGCACGTGCACACCATGCTCATCTCAGCTACTTCTTGAAGAAGGCATCCGCAGGATGTCTACCTCGTGGAGTTAATGAGTATATGAGGGACACTTTAAATAATGATGACTTAGTGGGACTGTATCTTGCTCATTGATGCATTTTTCTGTTTTATATATCTATCTTAAATCATGTTGATTCTCAGTTAATTCACACCAGTTACCTCTGCTGTTGTGAAAAGTGTTGCTTGCTTTGGTGAAGTAAAAATGGCAAATAAAAAAAAATTGTGTGTGACATGTGAAGTTAACTGTTTGCCCTCTGTCCTCATTGCCACTTACATTCTTGCAGACTTATTTGCTAAACAACCAATCAGTGAACTCACTCACTGACAGACCTCACACCAATTTAACAAACTGAATCTTTAAAAAAAAAAAAAAAAAAAGAATAATATAGGCAGTGTGATAGTTGTTACCTTTGTTGCCACTGGATGTAAGAGGCTGGAAAAATAGAACTGCTTTGATTTAGAGAGAGATAAACCAACCACCAGGCAGGTGTAAGACTGATTTTATTCTCAGTTCAACAGCAGTGCTCTGTGAAAGATAAAGAGTCCTCTTGATGATTGATTTAGACTATAATAACTCTATAGCCTATTACACAAATTAAGTATATTCAACACACTTAAGGAAAAAAGGAAATTTTCAAAAAGCACAATGTGGGGGCTTTACTAGTCTGGCGAGGACACATGAAGTGCTTTAAGATGCTAAGATATTAGTCCAAAGTTTATTATTTATTTGTTTTGACTGAAAGATTTATATGGTATTTACTGAGATTGGCCACTCTGTAAACATGTGGAGGTCAAACTGGAGTGATGGATGTTGAAAAACTCAGATGACTCAGATTTAACTTGTATTTAGTTTGTACATAAATGCACTAGTTCACTAGCACTCAGTCCGTAGATGGACGATTAATGAAAGTCATTACAGGAACAGATGTCAACATGTCTCTGGTTGGATTTTCATAAAGATGTTTGTGTGTAGCAGATGCTGCTGCTAAGCCATGAAGATTGAGGGGAATGCTTAAATTAAGAGATTATTAAGATGATGGTTTGTAAAGTTACCTTTTAAATGGGGGTAGCAGTTAAAAATCCTTCCATCTTATATGTTTCAATTTAATAATTCATCAACAAAAAAAAGCTGGCCTTGGATTCAAGGAGTCTTTAGAAAAAAAAAAAAGTAGTTCAAACATCCAATTATTATTGCAACTGATGTACTGTAACATGTCAGGCAGGCTAGTCCCCTCCAGCAAGCCTTCAAATGCTTGTTTGATTTTTTATACCAGACGGCTGTACTGTATGTCCAAAGGGCAAATTAATCTCTGAAATCTCATAACAGCTTCTCAGACTGTTTTAAAAGGCTGTATGTGAGGAAATGCTGTTGAGCTGAATCTTCTGAAAAGATTATATAAATGTTGTGAGATTAAAGAATGGCTGAAAGTGACACTTTGTAATATTATGTCAAAACAAATACAGAAAGCCCTAAATGAGCAAGGTGATGTTCCACCGCCAACAACCTTATGATTAAAATTTGGTTTTAGGGCAGTCAAAAAGGAGACTAAGGCCTGTTTTTTGGGAGGTTTATTGGCATTGCTGTGTGAGTATAATAGTGTCACCCTTAGTGGCAGCACCAGATGGAGTGAGAGCCCTGGGTTTTAGCCCCCCGGCTCCTGGGCACAGAGACAAAGCAGCCACGCACAAAATATGTGTTCACTGATTGGACCGTGCTACACTAAGATGCCATAGGCTGATAAGATGCTGCACGGAGCTTTGTCTACATGCTTGAGAAGACTTTCAGTAATGTTAACACAATAGTTTCTCTGGACCTTCAATTCAACCATTATGACAGATTTTTTTTTACCTCAGTGAATGGGTTGTCTCTATAGGACTGGGTTGTAATGTAGAAATAGTATCCATTGTTCATTTTTTATTAGAGGATCACATGATGCAAAACAGGTGCGGAGCATTCAGAAAAACCCATTATCAAAATTGCCAATTACATGAAAGTTAGCTTCAAGCATTACCATGAATGTGTCTAGTAGTGTGTGTATTAATTCATTCCTGCAGTGCCAAAAATACATTATACTCTGTTTTCAAAGCATTTGCAAAGGTTTTGATGATATATATGTAGGAAATGATGTGCTAAGCACAAATGTACATGAGTATTTGTAGTTCATTTAAAAAGTGACTGGAGCTGTATTTTAAAGGGCAATAAAGCAAAATTTAAAAGTGCTTACATTTCTACAACTAAGCCAAAGCCTTTTGATTTCCTTTGCTGTATAAGTAGTATCCAGCTTTGCACTCTCTTTAGTGTAAAACTGCAGAGCTACATACATTCGGTCAAACTTTCAATTACTTGATATTCCGAGTGCTAAAAGGCAGTTTCCCTTCAAGGCTCTGGCACTTAATCTCACAGCTAGTGTCAGTATTAAGGCGATAATCATGGGACATGTGACAAAATACAAAAACTGCCCCCACAGACCATTTAAAGAGACCCCTAAGTATTTCTACCACCAATCAAACTGTGGAGGCAATGAAATTCAAACGACAGCGATCATTGTGTTGCTTCCAGACATTAGAACTGTATCCTATAATGTTCAGTAAAATGGTCAAACACTGCAGCTTTACTACTCATTAACAAAAGGGAGACCCTGCTGGGCAGTGGTTATGACTTGATGGTCATTTTCTGTTTCATGTCTTCTATGATTTTTAGGGAGGGTTATGTGCAATGACAGATGGCCAGAAATAAAGCTCACAGTGCAAAATTAACTTTTCATGTGTTTCCTCTTCACATCCTTGTTGTTTCTTTTTGGTCGTTGCTTGCACAGCCCCGGGCTCAGCTCATCTGCTGGTGTCTTAATTGCAATTTCATCAAGAATTTAAAGCTATGTAGCCCTCCCTATTTTTGTCACTGTCACTCCAAACTAGCCACTGGCAGGGACTTCAAGGGTATTTAAAGCAGCTATTGTGTATTGTAAGATAAGTCACGAGCAGCTTGGGGAACTTACTTTCATCATTGTGTTGCTGCTGGACCTCCTCTCCTCCTCCAAGTCCATCCTTCTCTCACTCCCTCTTTCATGGTTTTATCACTCAAAGGCTCAAGCAGCTCAGCAGAATATAAATGAATAAGAGCTGCAAGATGGAGAGAGGAAAAAGGTCGGGGACAAAACTTGCATGTGCACATCAGCACTGGGACTTTTACAAGAGCTGCTCTTTCATGCTTCACAGCGTTCAGTTCAGCTATGTTAATGCAAAAGAGAAATTTTTACATTACAGATTCATTACCTCTGTTCACAGTAAATCGAAATCTTGGAACAATGAGTCATGCGTGTGCATGTGTCTGGGAGCAAGCATAAGCATAATGGGTAATGTAATGTCTTTTTTATAATTAGCAGAATAAAAATGAGAAAAAAGCATGTGTGCTTTCTTTTTCAGGTTGCATCTTCAAAACAACCCCAAGAAATATTTACTAAATAACTTTTTATTATAACAACGTTCTATTCAATTCTATATTCATTTGGCAGATGCTTTTATCCAAAGCAACATACCGGTGACAAGTGATCAATTAACCATAGCAATGAACCCAACATGCATGTCTTGTGGGTGGGAGGAAGCCAGAGTATCCAAAGAGAAGCCATATATACACGTTAGCACATGCAAACTCCACAAAAAGCCACTGTTCAGACTCCACCCCAGCCAAGACTAAAACTAGTGTCCTTCTTGCTGTGAGGCCACAGTGATAACCATTATACCACCATGCTGCATGAATGTTTACCTCCTTTCTCCACATATATTCCCAGGAAGAATTTCCATATTATTCTTTGCAGAACTATCCTCTTCTGGCCCAATCATCTTGTTTGTTCCTGGACTTTTCTTAAAAAATCCACGTAACATCTTCCATCAAGTTAATAAGACCTTGTTCCATCCTGAATCTCTGCTTTGTTTACATGTTTAGCCACATACATTTTAAAGAGAAGCTAAATTGCATTAAACATATTTGTCAATTTTACAGTTCATCTGATTTCATGCAATTGGCTTACGATAGCAACAAAATTACTATTTGCAATGATGAAATTACCAGGACATTGTTTTCTATGTTGAAAAAGAATACAGTAATTCTTTTTAAAAAATGTATATGTTGACTAGTTTTGTTCCTTCAATAATAACTACTATTTCTTTAACAAAAAAGGCTCCCACAGGTCATGATGAATATAGATTCCATGCCAAAAACATCACCAAAAGAAACAAAATAATGTAAGAATATATTAAGTTATGGAAATTTTGTGGCGATGTATAAAAACTTACAGCCCAGTCTCATGGAAATGTCTTGTCTACATGGTAGTTTACGGTTGTTGGCTGTTTTGCTTAGTATGGCTTAAAGATGACATGATGTTAAACTTATTTTTTCATGTTTCTTTTTTTTTTTTTTTTTTTTTTTTTGCCAAGTGCATCATGATCAAAAGAGTGGAAATTTGTTGGAAAACATTGAGTTGGATGATAATCATTGGGGAAACACATCCAACTCACAACCATTTTGGGATGTGTATTAGCTGTGCAATTCATATTTGTGCCAGTTCCACATAGTAGTTTATGACTTTTAAGAGTTATGATTTAATAACCATAAAGCGCTAATAATAAGATCCTTTCTCCCAAAACTTCTAAAGTCCTATAGATGAGATGACAATTGGCATAAAACGGCAACAATTTAAGATAAAGTTTCATAGAATGTGAAACAATTCAGATTCAGTGTATCTAATTTTAAAAAAGGACACGTTTGCTTCTGAATTTTATTTCATGGTGTGACCTTGCTTAAAAGCCAACTTATATGCATAACTTTTAAAAAACACTATTTTTGGTCAAATTATAGCTTTATAGAAATCGTCATTTTATCATTTCCAATTACTTTTATTTTGCAAAAGCCAACATATTTTTTTTTACTAATCACTTATCCAGTGAAAAATCAGATTAGTAAAGCTTATTGTCATAAACAAAAAATAAAAGTTGTGAGATTAAACAAATATATATCTACAAAGGAGCTCATAACTTTGAAAGTGGATAGAGTAGAGTTTTATGAATTTGCCTGGTCGCAAAAACCCAAGTTTTTACGTGGAACCTTTAAAGAAAGTCCATGACATGACAATAAGTGAAATGCCATGAAATAATGTCACAGTAATAATACACACTGCTGGCATTTCATTTCCCTTGCTCTGTTTCCTTTTCACGCACAGCCACACAAACAATGATTTAAATACAAGCACAAAGAGGAGGGGCAGCATACTCACAGCTGCATCCGCTTCAAAATAACAAGACCCACATGTGTGTTTACAGTAGTATGAAATTAGCCATTGTGTGTTTTGTAAATTAGCTTTTTTTTGTTTTTGTTTTTGTTTTTTTTTGCTTTTTTTCCATCCTAAAAATGTAAAATCAGTACTTGACACTATAAATATATCTTAATAGGAATGATGGCCATCACTGCTTGCTATCTATCAGCGCAGACCATATGTTACTTTGGTTACGGATGGAATGAGGGCTTACCACAAAGCCTGCCTTATCCTCTGGCATTACAGACTCCAAGAAAGGATTTAGTCTTTAATTCTTGATTAGATAGAATTTTCTCTCCTGTGTGAGAGTCTAGTGATACACCAAGCACAGATAACCTGCCCTACTGAGTTGGAGTGCGTGTGAATGTGGGTGTGTGTGTGATTGGGAGTCATTTGGCATTGGCTCCACCATGAGACATTCAGATACACACTCTTGTAAACGCCCCACACTAAACCTATGGTTTACTTTCCCATTTAGTGCCTGGGCTTTTAACACATTGTGATTGAGCTATTATTGGAAACAATGGATTTATCAATTAGGATTTAATCCTGATTGATGTGCTTGTCCCAGCAGGAAAAGAACCTCACTCAGTGCTTTATTGGTTGTTTTCATCTCTGTGATGACAGAAAGTGGTTTTACCTTTTCTTTTCTTGAGGAGATGACATGAGAGACAAGAGGATTTTTTGTTCTTTTTTCCAATCAAGCATCTATTTTCAACAACTTGTCCCTTTCAGGACGTGAGGAAACCACTGAAGAAGACGTTCATTTATTTAGTTCCTTCACTCAATCATCCTCTCGCTCGACTCTATGCCTGACTGGCTGCTGAGCTGACTGACTGCCTGGTTGGCTCCCTCTCTCACTGGAGTCTCACTATCGGTTCACTCAAACAGTGCGCGAGCTTCGCTGAGGCAGAGGTGGAGAGACAGTTGGGCTGCTCAGGCTGTAGAAAGCAGAAGCTTTATGAAATTTCTCTTTGTGTTTGGTTTGGTGGAATATTAAATGTGAGCAGAGGAAATCTCTGCCTCCTCCAGCACAGACCACTGACCACCACTACTGTGCTGCATCCATGACTTTGCATAACTGGTTTGTGTACGGATTTGGATTTATCTTGGTTTGGACGCTCTGCTTGGCAAAAGGTGAGTGGGATGTATTTTGAATGTATGATGCATGTTATAGTTTACAAAGACATACAGACAAGTTGGATGCATTTGTACACACAAACAAAGCACTAATGATGCAGATGGTGATCTTCACTACATCAGCCTTTTGCGTGCAATCAATAACATGATGTACAGTTGTAACAGCAATATATTTTAAACTGATATGAAAAACAGCTAAAGTTGCAACATTTGCAAAACATCTAAGGAACAAGAGTGTAACTATAGAAAACAGATTAGTGAGCAATGTAATTCAAGAGCATAACAGATCACACAATGAGCAACCATATCTCACAAGCTGATTTAAAAGAATATGCCTTTGTTCTGGCTGTAATTGACCTGGGATTTTAAATCCATGTCTCCAAACAATATGTAATATCCATACATACAAGAGGCAAACTAAATTTCCCTGTAGAGCAGTAACGATTGACCTGACTCAGCTTGGGTTTAACCCTAACCGTCTCAGAGGGATCCAAATGAAAAGAAAAGGGGATGAATCTGTGTGCTAAAATGTGTTTTGGCTTCATTTAAACCTCACAGTTGCATCTGAGTCAGAGAACCAGCTATCCAACTGGGTGAGGCAAGATCCTGCTGGTTAAAGGTTGTGTACTGAGAAGACAATGTTCATAAAAACTCAACAGATAAGACAACCAATGGTACAAATTATTATATGGCCTTATACATGTCATTCCAGTCTGAATTCATTTTTGGTTTCCATTGGTGTTATTTTTGTGGCAATTTACAGTACTTTCTGAAATAACTTTAAAAAATCAATGAAAAGTATGAAAACAATCCTTCTAGCCTGATTTGAAAAGGTCAGCTGAAAGATGTCACATTGGACTTGATTTTTTATGGTTCTTAAAAAACTACTTTGTTAGCATAATTTTATTGAAGAAGTGTTAATAAATATTTGTTACCGTTTTTTTCTATTCAACTGCGCATTTTTCGATGAATTCAACATAGCAAAATAATCCTGCTCTGTCCATAAATGTGTTCTTTTTTTTTAGATGTTTTCTATGCACTCATCATAAAATAATGAGCAAAACTGGATTTAGGCTGCAACAGATTCAGAGTTAATCAACGTTTTTAATGCATACTGGAAGAGGACCTGGCATGGGCTCATAATAAATTGTACTGTACAATGGGAGCTGACTGTCTCCCTAATGTAGCCTCATTATGTTGACAAATGCTCATAGCAGGCAGCTTTTCAATGTTTCATGAGTGCTTTGTGTAACAGCACAGAATGGTGAATTGCTCAATCAGGTCATTTGCCAAATGTAAATGACCATCCCACTGTTTTATATTTCCACAACCGCTACCTCCCGCTAATGAAATACTGCAGTATTTATAAGAGCTTTTACTTGTGCCAACAGGGGAATATGACACATCCCCTACAGACTGGCATGTGCTCTGTGTCCCTGCAAGGCTTTACATTGATTCCAGCAGATTTTTAAAGTGATTTTTATAAGAGCATTTGCCTAGGATTAGTTCGCTCCTGAAAGCTCCATCAGAGCTTTTGGTGGGCTATTTAACAGAGCAGAGGCGGCGAGAGTCTGCAGCCCTCTCTCTGCCCTCACATTGAATCCAGTGGGCTGCACAGATAAAGAGGGAGGATTGGTTTCAGTCAAAGCTGATCTTCCATCTTATGTGGGTAGGATTCTGGAGGACAGGCACAGGTGTGTGAGCGGGCTGAATTCACTACAATCCCTTTAAGCTCTGGTGGATTTGTTCTGGTTAGGCTTAGCCTTACTTTCTTAAAAGAGTTTAACAGTTGAGAAGTGAGACAATTGCAAGGCGAAAGAGGGAAAGCTAAGATGAAAGGATCCTTTGGAGAATTTTAGTTCTGTTAAAATTAGCGTTATATTCTATTGTGCTGTGATCAGTCCACTACCAGCACCTTTTCCTCAACTGAAACGAAGAACATTTTTTATCACTCTCTCTAATTTCTGTTAAAAAGGGAAAACCATTTAAATAAACCAGCATCATAATGTCAAGTCTTCTCAACTTGAGCTTCCTCAAATTATTAAACTTTGTTATAAGTGGTAAAGGCATGGCTTTGAGATTACTAGCTCAAGTTGGCAGGTAAACAGCTTGCAATGCAGTTCATTATTCAAGGTAAGTCCTCGAGGACAGAAAATAGGATTAAATCAAAGTCCAAACAAATGTTGCTAGCTTTAAATGTTTATATGGAATCTTTGTGCCACAAATCTCTCAAAAACAAGATAATGGGATCAGAGCTTGATCCCTTTTTCCGCCTTATATCTAGATCTTTGGAATTTAAATGAATCAAAACAGACTCTTATGGTTTGGATTTAGGTTTGCAGATGCCCCATTAAGAGCATCACTATTACCAAAATTGAATAAAGTTAAAAGTAATTATGAATGATATGTCTCTGTCTGGATTAATCTGGAAAACTGTAGAGTAAACATAGAGGAACATCTTAAATAATCAACCACATAGAAATGGTAAATAACCTGCTAGCATGTCACAGTGTTGTAGATTTATTTTTGCAAACAAGAAATGAAAAAGAGCTTAATATAATATTATCCACCTTATATTTTAAGGACTAAATTCATTTTTGTGTTTTGTTTAAAATTTTCTGTGAAAGAATGACAGAATTACTTGAAAATGTAAAAAAAGCTACTTATCTTTTTACTTTTAACATGACCAAAAGACAGATACAAGTAAAATATTGATAAATGGGTTTGTCGTTAGTTTTGAGAAATGGGGTTGTTGTGTTTTTATATACAGTATAAAATCACACAGGTTGAAAGACACCATTATTATGCACATCCAAGCATTTATATAAATACACTTCTTACCATCTTGTCATGATGAGAAGTGATAATATTGGGAAAATAAATCTGATCTTGTACATTAAATATTCTTCCTGTCTTCATTCTGTATAAAAACCAACATTTAATTGGTTTTAATAAGTTATTCTATGATGACTATTGTTAGCTAAAGAGTGTGATCCACTTTGCGCTGAGAAACGAGTCACGTCGTCCTTCACTTCACAGCTCTTTAGAGAGTGTTGACTCATTTTTGGGTTTATGTCATTAACAAAACCAAACAGACCTAGGCCTCATGAGACCAAACACATGTTTACATATCAGCAAAACAATGAGTTCACAATCATCTTTATACATCTTCCTGAGAAAGTTATCTCTGAAAGGAATATTCAGACACGTTACAGTCTAACAATCCCAAATTTATAATATCATGAGTCAAGAAGAGCCAGCAGTTAATATAACGGCAATAATATGTTTTTAGTTGAAACATTGTTGATACTTTACTTTCTCACTTGTTCCCTTGTTGAGGAAAGTGACGGTGAATTGAGAGGAAGAAAAACACAGAAGGTTCTTAAGTTGCATTTATGACATCCAGATGTTGGATACAAACATGTTTTCAATCCCATGCCCCAAGTATAAAAAGAACTATGTTCTTTGTTCTGACACATTGTCTGTGAAGAAGCACATAACCTTCAGCTGAAGAATAAACCTTAAAAAGAAGAGAACTTATCTTGTGTATCCAGTACTTTACGTCATCTTGTCTGATTATCTGCACAAACTGAACCTCACCAACATCTTGTTTGACCAGAAGCCAAACAAGAGGATGACTAGGTAACTGAAAAGCAGTCAGCAGGCTCTTACCCAGCAGCAAAAAAGAAGGCAGACTGTGGGACTCTCAGTGAAGCAGAAATGATAGACTGAATCTACTGACCCTGGCCTGGTACCCACAAGCTGAGAGTAAAACAGCCTTCATCTGACTGTGAGAAGGACCTACGTCTGGTATAGTAGCAGAAACTAAGGAGCAGTCAGCCAACTTAATAACTGCCCAGGCATGGGTTTGGCACTGACTCCCCGAGATATTGCAGTGGCATTGTTGATAAGTAGCGGTGGAAGGTGGAGCTGAAGGGGCAACAGCAAGACCTGAGGTGGTTTGAGTTCCACAACACTGAGCAGCAATGATTATGAGATATTTGTCATTGCCTGCAAGGGTGGTCTCCTCAAGCTCCAAAAACAGACTACACTAAGAGATTTTGGAAACCAGAGCTTTGCATGAAAATATTATATGCAAATTCATAATGACAAACAAGAAAGTACTACATAGCAGAGCTCACCTGGAACACTTCAGAAGGGAAATCGCCATCTGCAGGGTGGCTATTGGTTATAAATTAGGATGCAGAAGACAGCCAAGTCTCACACTAAATAACAAAACTAGTTCTAAAAAAAAAAAAAAGTCATATTAAATGAGGCAGTCAGCAAATTAAACAAACAAGTTACAAATAAAATGACAAAAAGGGAAAACAAGTATTAATCGCAGAGCAAACACAGGGAATACGAGTAAAACAGAAGCAATAAGACTTGGGTTAAAAGAAAACAAGAGTAGACCTTTATTTCCTGCAACAATATCACAACACAGGTGCAAAGAAACTGCACACAAGCACACTTCACTTTTGTTCACACTTAATTATTTAAAAAAGTCCGTTTTTACATAGTGGGTCTCTTTTATTAAATCAAGATTCAAGTGATGTGCCCACACTTTTCAGATAAATGAAGATATCTTTCCTCTAATTGTGCACTAATTACATTCTGAGACCTTAATTAATGATAACCATTGTGCCAATGTGTACAGCTGCCAGTGATGTAAATACCCTCTCGTTCGATCGAAAGTAAATTTACAAGCCCAGCATTTATATTTATGTTAATACGAATGACACTCAATAACCTGAAGAATTGGCATCTTTTCCCATCATTTTCAGTCATCCAAATATACATCAGTGTTTTTGCAACCTGTGTAAATTTTTGATTTTTTTCAGAGACAAAATGAATCCTTGAGTTTGAAGTTACTCAAATTCAGCTTCCACACCAATGCTTTATTTATTTTTCTGTGTCATCTCTGTAGTCCATGGCTTGCAGTGTTATGGCTGCAACATTATCCAAGGCCAGAGGTATGTGGACGTGGGCTGCTCCAACCCAGAAGTCATCACTTGCACCCACTCACACAAAGGCTTCAAACATCGATTCTGCATCAAGACAGAGAGCAGTGAGTAAACCTCCATAAACAACGTAGTTGCCTCTGTTTCTCCTCTAGTGCGCTTATGTGCTTGAATGTGATACTTATTCAGGGAATATTTAAGGAATAGCAGATTATAAAGTCATGACAAATTCACTTCAACGTACCACTTGGCCACTGGCATAATCACTTTTAATCATACTTTCATGTTAATGTTCTTTTTCTGGCTGATGTGAATATTTAATTTCTCCCTGTGCAGAGGATCGTTACGCAACTTTGTTGTGGTTTGCTGATTATATTTTAAGTCATTCATTGTTTGATGTCAAGTCAAATGGAGAATGTGGACATCTAAGGCAGGATGATGATGGTCAGATGAGTATATCCAATGAAGCATGGACAATCCAGCTGTTTCTTTGTTTGACGTCTCAAGAAAGTGTGCATGGTGAAATGGCTGATGAGGCAGTTTTTTTTCCATTTGCTCAGAGAAACAGCAAGCTCAGACAAGTACTGTCTGTCACGCAGAGTATGACAAGCTCTATGTCAAAATCTTACGGCAGTGTCTTGGTGATAATCTGTGTCTAGTCAGCCTGTAAATCTTCATCTAGTCATGTCAAACCCAAATTCAACAGATGCTTGTGAAGTTCTATAAGAGACCCAGTCCTAGAGTTTGTGTTTTCTTTGTCCTCTGAAAAAAACATTTATCTCTTGCCTTCTCCAACTCCAGTATTGTTTTCTCCTCAGCTGTCCTCTTTCGACAGGGACTAACGCAAAAATGCTAATAATGAAATACATCCCACAGTTATCAGCAGATACTACACCTTCTTTTACAATAATTGGCAATGAAATAACAATAGCATGTTTATAGATCAAAAGTCGATGGATGAGGTGAGGCTCTTCCTGATGAAGCTGTTGCTCTCATTTACAGACAAGTTTATTATGTCTTGGGTTTGGATTTGGATGAACGAATTGCTCCTTGTACAGGGATGCAAGATTGCTGCTTTTCTTTTAAGGGTTATACAAAAAAGAGATGTTGTTGGGTTATTATAAAGAATCCACTGTTTAAGTCATCAAAGAAAAATACTGGAGAAAAGTCCAAAGAAGCAAAATTAAGATGATGTTAAAATAAAGTGTTAGCAAAACATGTCTTCCTGGTTAGATAAACTGGGAAGATGTTTACTAAACTTTTAGTTAGGTAAAGATTTTTATGACTTTATTGGTCTTTTGTCTTTTTATTTGTCCTTTTATGACTTTACATGTGAATATTTACTATATTTTTAATTATTCAATTGTGAAGCTATTTTTATATACAAAGGCATTATATGAATAAGACTGACCTCCTTCCTTCCTTCCTTCCTTCCTTCCTTCCTTCCTTCCTTCCTTTCTTCCTTCCTTCCAACTAAATGCAAAAAAAAAACCTACTTTGATCCCAATAATTATAATTTTTTTTTAAAATTACATGCCAAGCAGAGATTACAGGATCTCTCCAGAAGTACAGCTCCTTACATGGATGAGGGTTTAGATGTTTCATCCCTGCCTGCTAAAATGTCCTTATTTGTACATACATATTAATTGTGTCCAGTTACATAAATTATTTGTCAGACTCATATCATATCACATAACTGTATAAAATGGCCAATATAATTTTTTGTTTTCTCCAAAACTCACAATTCACCAGAGGACTGGTTTCTCCCTCTCTTATGCACTCTTAAGATCTCTTAATGCCCTCCTTATTATCCACTTGCAGCATTTGGTGCTTAGTTATGCTTTTTTTTCCTGCTGAGCCAAAGACCAGCTCATCACTCTTATCTGACTGGCTGTCTCTCCATCTGCCCCTCCAGCGGCCCTGGGAATCGTCCTGACCAGCGGCTGTGCTACATCAAGACACTGCCAACAACAAGAACTGCCAGGGGTGCGAATCCACTGCTGTGACTCAGACCTATGTAACAGCACCCCCATCTGGCATCCCAGTCCACTCCACTACATCTGTGCACTGTTCAGTGTCCTGCTGCTGAGGATGTGGTTGTGATCTGCTCAAAAATAAAATAGAAGGACTCTTCTCATAGCTGCTTGTGTTATCAGATGAATGAGCGTGTAAGTCAGAGTGGTGTTACTGGTGCGCACCACGAAAAAGTTTTTGTCACAATGTTGGCTTCAGAGTAATGATCACAGAAATGTCAAAATAACACTGTGAACACGGTTAAGCAAAAGAATTCTGCAGCATCTTACAGTCATCAGTGAATTTATTGTGCACATCCACTTACTCAAATGTAGCTTCAGGTATGAGAAATTGTGGAACATTTCTGTTGGATTCATCCTGTCAGGTCAGTGAAATAACAACACCTTGTATGATTTATGCTTTCTAAATTCTTAGATCCACTTCAACGGGAAGACATACCCTTTCTGTGTCGAGGAGTTTAATATCTTTTTCAAGATCAAATATGTGTTGGATGTTGGATATGTTATTCTGAAGTCACAGGATATTTACTTTTAAGAGTGAAAAATATGTTCTCAGTTTGTTGGGTAGGGCCACAGGGAACACACTGCATGTAATTCTTCTATGGAATATTGTTCAGTGAAAGCATGTAATGTTGTGAATCACTGTATTAAAATGTTTGATATTTTTCAAAAGAGAGCTGGCTTGATGTCTGCCAGTTTTGTTATGTGAAGATACACAATGGCTGTCTCCAAACAGCTTTAATCTACAAATCCCATCATAAAATCCCATTTTCCATTTTACTTGTGTGGGGTTTTGTTTTAGAAATATGTCACTACTGTGCAAATATAAACCCCAGGCACTCCATGTTTGTCTTGTAAACTTAATTTATTTATTCTACATTGATTAAACTTTAAAACTTTCCACAAAGAGATAGGAAAGCAACATTTTGACCCTTTTATCATTTTTCCTCTCTTTGTCAACATCTAAAGGACTTTTTGGTATTGAGGATACCAAGTGATGAGGACTTACAGATAGAGTTTTGTTCCCGTTATTCTTGCAAACCTGTCTTATAGGGTACAGCTGTACAATGTCGTGATTGTGGCAGTTTTCATACAAAAATTCTTCACAAGTTTTCTCTTGGGGCCATTCAGGACTGCAGGCAGGCTGGTCCAGTAAATGCTCCCTTTTCTACTGCAGCTGTCCCCAAATGTGGTTTTGCATTTCTTTTTGAAAAATTCACAGATACCATTGAAGGTAAAATATATTAATCTAAAAAATTGTGTGTTCTTCTCTGCATCATTGCTGCCATCACATAAGTGTAAAGTAGCTTTACAGAGAAAATTAAATGCTAATTAATTTTACATACACAACTTAATTAACAGATATCCAAGCGAAAGACAGACATATGAGAGATTCAAGAAGATATAAACACAGACATACATATATACACACATACAGTACATATACACATAAAAATATAAATAATATTTAAAATAAATAATTCACAATAAATAAATACCTTGTATGAATAATGAGATGAACTGTGATTTTAAGGTATAAAACAAAAGTGCAGTGGTGTATGAAGAAAAGAAATAAATTAAGCAGGAAAGGTAAAACTCAGTTGAGAATCAGGAGTCTCTGACAGAGAACTCGTGTAAAGTGTGGGCTTGTTGCAGGTAACACTCTCTGTGACAGCAAAGCTGAACGAATCTCCTGAAGAATCAACTCTGCTGTGTGCCCACAGTGTGGTGGAGAGGGTGGTCTGGATTGTCCATGATAGATAACAATTTGTCTGCAGTCCTCTTCTCCACCAGCGCCTCAAATGTTTCCTGTCTGCAGCAAGCTTTCCTGATCAGATTGTCTAATCTGATCTCGTCTCTGGCTCTGATGCTGCTCTCCCAGCAGACCAAAGAGAAGAACAAGACACTGGCAACAACAGACTGGTAAAGCATCTCCAAAATCCTTCTGGACATATTAAAGGATCTGGGCTTCTTCAGGAAATAGAGTCAGCTCATCACCTTCTTGCGCACAGCCCGGCTGTCAGTCTTCCAGTCCAGTCTGCTGTCGATGTTCACATCCAGGTACTTGTAGCTTGTCAATGTTCCTCCCCAGGATGCAAAGAAGCTGTGAAGCTGTCCTCCTCCTTCTTAGGTCAACTGCCATTTCTGGTCTTATCTATGTTCAGCATCATTCACCTCATCATGGGGCAAACTGCAGAGGTCAATGGCCTCAGGTTAGCAAGAATGGGAAAAATAAAATATATTGAACATATATTCATTTAAAAAAGTAATTTAACAAAAAACAAAACAAAACAAAAAAAACAAACATATATATATATATATATATATATATATATATATATATATATATATATATATATATATATATATATATATATATATATATATATATATATATATACACATATATGTATATATTTATATATCAGAATGTGAAACCCATATATTACATGGATTCATTACACATAGAGTGGAACATTTCAAACATGTATTTCTCGAAATGTTGATGATTGTGGCTTGTAGATAATGAAAACTCAAAATGCAGTGTCTCAGAAAATTTGAAAATTACTTATGATCAATGAAAAAAAGGATATTTTAAACAGAAACGTCAGGCTTTTGAAAAGTATGTTAATTTCCATGCACTCAATACATGGTTGGGCCTCCTTTTGCATGAATTACTGCATCAGTGGAGCATGGCAATGGAAGCGATCAGTGTGTGGCACTGCTCAGGTGTAATGGAAGGCCCGGTTGCTTTGATAGCAGCCTTCAGGTCATCTATATTGTTGGTTCTGGTGTCTCTCATCTTAATCTTGACAATACCCCACAGATTCTCTATGGGGTTCAGATCAGGTGAGTTTGTTGGCCAATCAAGCACAGTAACATCATGGACATTGAAGCAGCTTTTGGTACCTTTGGCAGCGTGGGCAGGTACCATGTCCTGCTGGAAAAAAAAATCAGCATCTACATAAAGCTTGTCAGCAGAAGGAAGCATGAAATGCTCTAAATTTTCCTGGTAGATGCTGTGTTTACTGTGCACTTCAGAAAACACAGTGGACCAACACCATCAGATTACATGGATCCCCAAATCATCACTGACTGTGGAAACTTCACGCTGGACTTCAAGCAACATGGATTCTGTGCCTCTCCACTCTTCCTCCAGACTCTGGGACCTTGGTTTCCAAATAAAATGCAAAATTAGCTTTCATGTGAAAAACAGTCCAGTCCTTTTTCTCCTTAGCCCAGGTGAGATGCTTCTGTCTTTGTCTCTGGTTCAGGACTGGCTTGACACG
Source organism: Telmatherina bonti (assembly GCF_933228915.1). Classification (NCBI taxonomy): domain Eukaryota; kingdom Metazoa; phylum Chordata; class Actinopteri; order Atheriniformes; family Telmatherinidae; genus Telmatherina; species Telmatherina bonti. Next base: position 19,114,241 of record NC_136615.1, read on the forward strand.
AGGAATGTGACATTTGTAGCCTTTTTAGGGCTTTCCCCCCTTGTGGAGGGTCAACGACCGTCTTCTGGACATCTGTCAAGTCATTAGTCATCCCTGTGATGGTGTAGCCATCTGACCCAAACTGAGAGACCATTTAAAGGTTTAGGATATCTTTGCAGGTATTTTGAATTAATTAGTTGATTAGGGTGTGACACCAAGACTTTCTAAGATTGAAATATTTCACAATATTCTACTTTTCTGAGACACTGCATTTGGGGTTTCATTATCTATAAGCAACAATTATCAAAATTTCAAGGATTGAATATTTGAAATGTTTCACTCTATCTGTAATGAATCTATAAAATGTATAGGTTTCACATTCTGAAATGAGGGACAAAAATATTGAACTTTTACATAATTTTCAAAATTTTTGAGATGAAATTGTGGAGAAGTATTTCAGAAGATCTGCAAAGCGTTGTCACCTAACACCCATCAAATAGCGCCATTGGCGCAACACCAGGTTCAGCCATACTAGATATGAAGGTTCTGGAGGACTGAACAACAAGCAGCTCTTAACATAAGGCACTCTGCCCATGTGATAACATTGTTGTCAAGACTTTTTGTCGACTGTATACAATAGAATAACCATTAAAGTATGCGACTGTTACGCAGCTAAACATTTTACTTCATAAGGTCAAGCCACTGATCTCCTCAGTTATCAGGTGAATATATACTGTAAAGGAAAATAGTACAACACAACTGTGAACATAACTATGTCGAAACTTTTTTGAGATACTGGCGGATGCTGGTGCCATCAAATTTACAAATAAAAGTGTAACATATTGCACTTTATAAGATATTTATGGATTCATTGGACATTTTGAAAGGTCTCCCAGAAATCCCACTCTTTTGGACATTTGCTCTGAGACATTATTATGAATAAAGATTATTAAGAGTTAGAGTTCTTTTTTACTTAACACAAAAGTGGTAAGCTGAAGGCCTCATCTAGTTTTGTTTGTTTGCTTATTTGCTTGTTTGTTTGTTTGTTTGTTTGTTTTTTTTTAACCTAATCAGTTTTAAGCATATACAGTCTATGGTTTTAAGTTATGAAATAATAGTATAATACACAGTACTGGTAATGCAAATAAACTAAGTCGAAATTAAACCTATCTAAATTAAACCTATCTAAATTAAAGGTATTTTACAGCTTTTCATTTATTTATTTATTGTTTGTTTGTTTTGTTTATTTTTTGTTTTATACCTTTTCAACACTGCTACCTGAATACACCTGCTTTGATTGTCTCCTTCCAGCAAGCAGTGCAGTCAAGTGTACAAGCTGCAAATCGCCGCAGACGAGGCTCTTTGTCCCAGAAGCCCATTGTATAGAGCGGAGGAAACCCTGTACCGTGAGCAGCCATCTTGGATAGACAGATCATACTTGAGCCAGGATAACCTGCATACCTCTTCAGAGCAGCTTCACAACTCAGAGCTCAAAACATTTATTTCCTGGTAAGGACAAAGAACAAGGAATTATTGAGACCCTTAGACATGTACTTTATCTAATGTATGTTGATACATGAACATTTATACTAAGAAAAAGCAGGCACTGTTGAACTTCATCTATGTGTGCCAGGAATTAGCTTATTAAAAAGCAAACACAGCTAGCTAACGAAATGCTAGGTTTGTTTTTGTCTGTGTGTTTTGACTCCATTAACATAATGTATGTATTCAAAAGGAGGAATATAATACCTTAAATGACAACTAAGTTGGTCATTTGTTATGTACAGGCAAAAAAAGCAAACTTCTTCCATAAACTGGTAAACTGCCCTGCTATCGCTAGCTGTCGTTTGGTGTGTTTAGCTTTTGTGAAATAAGGCTGAAGCCAAGTTAATTTGTGAGTCTAGAGAAATCATAATGTGTTACTTAAATGACTATATGTGTGCAGAAAGCGGTAGCTGTCTTAGACGTTGTCATTTGTTGGGTTTGTTGTTAAATAGTTATGTCAGCAAGCAGTTAAGTTGCTGTAGCAAATGCTAATTTAGCTGTCAAAATTGCTAATATAGGGCGGTGAATTTAATCAGCTCGACCATCTAGCTAGTTAACCAAGTCGGTGTCAGGTTGTATTTCCTCTTCCGCTTGGCAGCTTTAATTTCTTTGTTATATCATTAAAAACACTTAACTAGTCAAACTGGTGCCGTCATTTTGCCGGTTACTAAGCTAACATTAAGCTAGTGACCGACTTTAGGGGCATGCTAGGTGTTAAGATGTAAAATCAAAAGGTTTACATCTGGCACTGTAGTCATTTTTGTTGTTAATTTGACAGTTCCCGATCAATGTTTTTCTTGTAAAGAAGTGGATGCTATAATCATCTCTGGAGCAGTTTTGTACATAAGGGCTAATGCTAGTTCTTAGCCAACAGTGTGTTAGCCACCACATAGGCTATATGTTTTTTACAGTTACACACAGTGTATATGTGTGTGTATGTATGTGTGTATATATATATATATATATATATATATATATATATATATATATATATATGAATGATAGATAGATAGATATATTTTCACATCAAATGTAACAATTATTTTGAAAACATACGTTTTTCATTTTTCAAGGTGTTGCTAATTTCAGTACCTGTGCGATTTTTTTTTATTATTTTTTTTTTTTACCCTGATGCGCTGTATGGTTTCGGTTTGTGGTTCCAGCAATCTCTGTGTATGAACAAGCTTCATTAATCTACCACCAAGTTATCTGGGTTTTTGTCAATTACAGTCAATCCTCTAAACATGTCATCATTTATACATTGAATATGTTTATATGTGTGCACTGTGGTTGAGTGCTTTGTCATAGCTTTAAACTTGAGGGATGATCTCTCATGTAATTTCAGAGCTTGTAAGGTGTCACATGATTTGAATAGTGGGGCTGAATTTCAGGTGGACATTGGTGCATGATGGTTCTTGTCATGTGTGAAGTACCCATTGGGAAGCAGTTGTATTGTGAATTGTGGTAAAAATTTCAGTTCATGATTGTGGAATGGTTGCAATGAAGTTGATTTAAAATAGTTTATTTTATATGACTACTATTGTATAGGCTTCACAATGGATTCATAATTGACATACAAATTAAAAACAAAAGCAAATTAATTCATATTACAATTTCCTGTTATTGTAAATGGAACTGGTCACTAAAACAATCATATAATTATGAACAGTAGTCTTCTGAATTGTGGTTACATTGTAGTAGTTTCTTTGGTTAACAGTTGTGGCACTAAACTTTCCCTCAGGGGTCCTAATTTAATCATGCCATCAAAGGGCCAAAAGGTTAAACTTTAAAAGTTGGAAAATGGTATAGAAGAGGTGGAAATGTAATTTCTTTAATATGTATGTGTGTGGATATATATATTATATACATTATATATATAATCTATATGTCATTTTAGTTAACCTGAAGTAAAATATGAAGTAGCAAAATCAGGAAGTTATGTATGAACAGCTATGAGAGCCTACTGTGTATAATTTGTGTGATTATCTCCTGTTAACTCATGGTTACTCATTACTCATATTTTAAACTTTTCTCTTTGAGGAATAACTGTTTGCGAAAAGAAATGCTGGCCAATTTTTTTTGGAGAGAAGTGCATTGCTGAGATTGCAGTGTAGTCACATAGTTCTGGTTTGCCTTTTCCCTTTTGATGGGAATTTGTTTTTTATTTCAGTTATGGAATTTTATCTACCATAGATATAGATTAGCTCTCCCATCACACCACTGGTCACAGGAGGGTCATGTGACATAAGGCATCTTGGATAAGGACCATGGAGTCTTATATTTTCATGGCAATGATGTAACTGTATGGATCTGTTTAATATCAAAACTTAAATGGTATATTATCATTGTATTGTAATGCTCACTACAGTTTTATGAACTTTTCTCCTATCATAGCTGGAGCTGAATTTACCAAATCAGGGAAGAATAAGTTTTTCTAAAACTTCCATCCTCTGAAAAATATGCACATGTAAACAAGTTTGTAATATCAGTTGTAAAGATTATTTAATCTTTAATGTGAAAGTAAAACATTGTTATAGATACCTAGATCACAAATGATGGATTTGACATGTTTAAAAATATTTAAGTTCAGTAATCCATTTCTTATTTGCCAAACTAATTACCAATTCTTGGGTACACGCACAACTCGCAGCCAGATTTATTTTCTTGTGCCAACAACAAAACTTGTATACTCAAAGATCCACTTTTTCACACTTTTCCTCTTTCATTTTTCAAACTACAAAAAACTATTCATGTAAACATTTTAATATTTTATATGATTTTGTTTAGCATATTATTAGGAATCAGATTTGTAGTGTTTTAACAGGATTAAGCGTCTTCCAACATGGGAAAGCTTGACCTTCAACCTGAACAGCTAGAATGACACCAATATGTGTTGTCTTTTCTGTGGTGTTCCAGACAAAATGCCCACTGCATTTTGTAACCAATCAATCATAAATGATTAACACACCAGGATGTTTTGTCCTGGTATGTTTTGCCCACGTTAGTTAAATGCACCCGACTGATACACAGAGGGAAGTCTTGTGGTCTTGTGTTTACAAATTGTAGGTATTGTGCAGCTTTAAGTAAAATAAAATATGTTGACACAGAATTAGTTAAAGAAATATTTTCACTGTAACTTGTATTTTATCATTATATATAATTTAATGTTTTACTGAGTTTCAAGTTCAGATGCAAACATTGCATCTAAACTTGAAACTCCATAAAACATTAAATTGGTCAAATAACTGCACTGATAACTCTAATATGACATGAGCTGCATTTGCAAAAATAGCATGCCACTGATTTAGATTTATTTTAGTATGGACAAAAAAAAAACCAGCAGTTTGAATTGTGCGTATAGCCAAGGTTTCCAGTTTCTGAGGGTAAAACGTTCAGTTTAGAAGTGAAAAGAAAATAGACACTTGCTGAAATTTTCTGGCATTAAACTTCCAGCAGACAAGGTGAAGACTGAAGGTATAAACTTACATAAAAGTTGTTTCGATTCATCTTTCTAGTCTGTCAGTCTATACCTGTCAAGGATAAATCTGGAGAAACCTACCTGCTGTAATTGGACTGACTACATGGCTCGCATGTAGAAGTGAAGAAAGAGCTGGGATTGAGTGGATTTGCAGATATGCTGAGCATGCCCAGTGGGACTGACATTTTTGCTAATGCATGTAAATCTGTGGAGCATTTTAAACAATTGCAGCTAGCACAGTACCATTGTAGCATCATCAAATTGAACTAAAAGTTCTTGCACATCTGCTACAGGAAGAGATTCTGGCCAGATTTAACAGTAGATTCTATGATCAGGGGTTCTCCTCAACAGAAAAAGAGTCCTCTGAGCCGAGATTATATATAGACCACAATTCATCTGCAATGCTGTCAGACTATCTAGTATTACCAGATTAATCATATATATCTTGGTTCCCATTCAACACATTCTCTCGGATTTTAAATATTTAAAAATGAGTCACGACTGCTAGATTCAAACTACCTTTGTTTTTTATTAAGATTATGGAGAAACTGTAAACATCGTCTTCAGTTTATTTTAGAAGGTAGTTTTTATTATTGTGGCTATTATTATTATTATTATTATTATTATTATTATTATTATAATATTAAATAATAATAAAAAATATTTTAATATCTCTGTGCCATCAAATGAGTCAGGAACACAGCGTTTAAGGTTGGAAAGTTATGTATTGCTTATTTTTTATTACAATTTTGCCAACAAAAAAAAAAAAGTATTTATTGTGTTAGCTTTCCCATGTATCAGTCTAACATAGAATCTGCACTTGTGCTCTAATTTTGTGTGTATTGTACCACTTATATTAAATTTGTAAGTCCAGTAAGGATAGACTGGTCTGTATAAATGGTGATATCTGAAATTTTTTATATTGATGTCGAGTGTAAGTGCTAAATGTTGAATAAGCTACAGTTGTTAAACTTGCTTGTGGTACCTATAAAGTTTAAATAACTAAGCTGTTTCCTCTTCTTTTTTTTTTTTTTTTAATCCTCTAGAGCCCAAGATGGCCACCGCACCATATAACTACTCCTACATTTTCAAATACATCATTATTGGTAAGTGAGCCCTGCCACTGGCCACCAGTGTGCAGCCATTCTGGTTTGTAAGGGGGAACCTCATAACACATAGCACACATTTTACGTCAACTATATGGTTCATGGAACTTTGTGGCGTTGTCGTATTTGTTTTTATGATTTTTGTTTTTATTATTTTTATTCAAAGCATTATCAAAACTTGACAGTTTAGTTAGATATTTAGTGTAAACAAATGAGATTGTTTTTAAAATACTTGAGTGGTTTTTGAGACTGCCTGTGACTGGCTGTCACCATCTTTATCTGGAATGGGAATCTGAGATTTGTATTTCCTGCCCTTAGTTTTTTTTTCTGCATATTGTATCACCCTCCAGAACAAGGCCTTATACTCTACTTTTGATTTTTTTTGTTTTCTTTCTTTTAAAAACAAACTATCGGTATTAAAACATAGCAGTTTCTTAAACAAAGTGTTTTTCATGTATTTCATATTTGCTGTTGTTTTTACTTTACTGTCTTTAGCAACAAAAACAACATTTTAACATCTGGAAACATTGTGTCCCTCCTGTGTGCTGTCTTCATAAGTCCACATGAAATTTTAAGTGACTTTGCTGACTGCCATAGAAGAAGTGCTACATCATGTATGGGGAGAGCTCAACTTGAATAGAGAGGAGTTGTTCTGTTCCTTGGTTGACCTGAGTTTTTCTCCATGTCTCTCTTCACAGGGGACATGGGGGTAGGGAAGTCATGTTTGCTTCACCAGTTCACAGAAAAGAAATGTAAGTGTTACCCTGCCCAGATTTTTTTTTACTCCTTTTCATCTGTGCATGTGCTTCTGTGCATGCAATGTTGCCAGATTCCAGTGGAGTGCTTAGATCACTTTGGATTTCTTAATTTGCCAGCGGAAGTCGTGGCATAAAAGATGAGTGTGAGCTCAACAGTGAGAGTCTCTTCTCCTGTGTATGAGCCAGCTGCAGCCTCACATTGCTATTCAGCTTGGTAATGTTTGGTGTTACTATTAACAAGCCAGATGCAGAGTTTCTCATTCATTTGTCTTGGATCACATCCTGCCCATATCCACATATACAGACATGTGCACACATACTTCAGGGTGATTTAGGAAAAAGCTTTTCGCAATAAATTCAGAAGAAATTTTCTTCTTTCTAGTTGTTTACCTTTAGCGTACAAAGCTCAGTGACTAAATGTTGTAATTAATTATGCTAATGCTAGTTGATACCAGAATGACATAGATGTATGTTAACTTTTACAGGATGCATGTTAAGTTTATACTGTTTGTATGTTTTAAGTTTCAACAGGTAAAGAACGGATAAAATTGATTATTTTTTAAAGCTTATGAATGATCTATAATACATTTAGTGACAAAAATATTGAAAACATTATCAAATATGGAATTGCAGCAGAATTAATTGACAAAGAATGAAATTAAATTTGGTTTACCCATGTTTCCTCCCTACAGTCATGGCAGACTGCCCTCATACAATTGGCGTGGAGTTTGGTACAAGGATAATCGAGGTTAGCGGACAGAAGATCAAGCTGCAGATTTGGGACACAGCAGGACAAGAGCGCTTCAGGGCCGTCACCCGCTCCTACTACCGCGGAGCTGCAGGAGCACTTATGGTGTATGACATTACTAGGTAAATTATGCTTTTCATTTGTGGAGAATCCACAGTTGCTACATAGTTTACCACTTTAAGCTTTTATAGGTGGTGATTATCATCTGATGATTTTACAAGAACTTGAAGCTGATAGAAAAAGCATCTGAGAACAACACACCGTATTAGACTTCCAGAATAAATATAAACCAAACATATCTCTCACAAATCTGTGTCCAACCCTATTCTCATACTGTTTGATGGTATCGTAAGTATAGGAAACAGCTCAACATGGGGCGTGTCTGTCTAAAATGCAAGCAAATTTTGCTTTCGTAGTAGGACATAAATAGTACTTTCCCTGAAATATAGATATGAAATGTTTACATTACTGTTTGTGCAGTTTCTCCTGGTTCGATGCACAGAAATGGATGCAAAATAGAAGTGTTTGCTCTGTTCTGCTTGGTAGCTGTAAATCCAAAGATGCCTAAATCCTGTAATTAAAGGGTGTGGCTCTAATAAAAACAGTGTTGTGTTTTATTTGTTTCCCCTGAAGTGTAAATTTCAAATTGGAACTTGGGAAGGTACAATTTGTAAGTCCGTTTTAAATTAATTATTAGTACATGATGAATATTTGAAGAAAGATTAGAAGCATGCATTCAGGGGTCTAGAGTGTACATGCAAAAGACTTGTAGCATTTCTGTCAGCAGGTACCATTAATATAGAACACGGGTATTCAGATAGGTCCTACAAGGTCTGCAATCCAGCAAGTTTTCTATGTATCTTTGTTCCAACATAGTTGACTCAAATAATGAGTCTTTGTGCAGAACTTGATACGCTGTATGATCCATTTCATTTAAAGCAGTTGTATTGAAGCAGCAGTACATGGAAAACCTGCTGGATTGCATACCTCCAATTGACTACCTCAGATACATACTCCAGTGAAGTTGCCTACATTTAAACTACTGTCGTCATACAGGACAGATTCTCCCTTGGAGTGTACAGTATCAGTCAAAAGTTTAGACTCACATACTCATCAGTTCTTGGGTGGGTATGTCCAGGCTTTTTGATTTGTCTGTACATGCCATCCTGAATGACAAAAGGCTCGATGTGAACATAAGCATTATATATTGACATTTTAAATGAAAAATCAAGGACACTGTGGAAAAAATAAATAGGAAATGCAGAAATGGTCTCAAAGGTCAAAAGCAAAGCTCATAAAGTTGGATCAATCTTTTAGTCTTGAAAAGTTTACTCCCATAACTTTTCATACTTTTTTTAATGTCCATTTTTTCTTTTATATGTTTGTATGTTAGAACAGACTTGTCTGTATGGCCATGTTAACATTGAGGCCAGAAAAAAAGTTAATTAAATGCCAGTCAGCAATAAGATGGTCTCAAAAATGAACTGATATCCGAAGCATTATGTTGAGATGGCTGGTTGAACTTATGCAAATATATTTTACTTAAGTCAAGCTGTAATATTAATTTCACATATATCCTCCCAGTTTTTGACCTTGTAGGGATGTTTTCATGTTGCTGCTGCCATTCTGATAATCCCTCTTCAGAGATGGCAAGATGTCATGTCTTGGCTTGTTCCCATAGTAACTTCTTTCTGTTTGTCATTCAGGAGAAGCACTTACAACCACCTTAGCAGCTGGCTGACTGATGCCAGAAACCTCACCAACCCAAATACTGTAAGTCATATGAACTAATATATTGCACTTTATTCTTTTGTTGTGTTTTACAGTTATATGTACAGACCTACCCTTTTAAAATACTTATTTATACCCACATCACTTAATGTATTTGCTTTTTCCTTTTTCATAATTATATTTTTTTCCCTTTTAGTGTCTTTTTCTGGTTCCTTGAAAAGTCGTTTTGAAACCACAGAGCTGTATTTCTTAAATAGATTGTTGGTGTGCTGGATGATGTCAATCTAATCAGATTTACCCTCAGAGAATTGGGTTTGTATGAAAGACCACTACCATAAAGTCGTGTGTGGGTGGGTGGGTGGGGGGGGGGGGGGGGGGGGGGGGGGGGTATAATTTCTTCCAGCCAACACGGTACTTTTATATCCATAAATAACAATTAATTATTTTGAATGTATCTGTCATTGTGCGAAACAAAGTTCAAAGGGTTTTTATTGAAATCTTCTGATATCAGCTGACTCACTGAAGGCATGTTTTTGTTTTATATGTACCAGAGATAAGAGCCATGTCACTTAAATTTAATTTTTACTGCCTCTTCCAAAAGCACCCAAAACCTACCCCTATTTTCATCATTTGTTGAAGTATCTGGTTTTGGCCAAATGATGGCACTGTTGTAGCACAATCATGGTCTTGCTTCTAACTGGAAACATCAGCCTGCTTTTAGTTTGATTACTGAATATTAATAACTTTTTTTTTTTTTTGGATCACAACACTGTTCATTCTAATGAAAAATTCATCAAAAGAAATCTTAAAGAAACAATTACTGTTTTCTTTTAAAAAATATATATATAAAAAATAAAAATATTTATTTAATTTGTTGCTAGTTTAACTCTGTAAGGCCATGTGACACTGTCACAGCAGTTATTTTTCATCACAGCTAATGATGCAGTTTATCACATTGTGACGACTTTTATGAGTTTTTTTAATACAACAAGGAAATCTATTTGAATAAAACATGAATATGGCGAGCATGCAGCAGTTCTGCTAATGAGCTTCTACATGGAAGCTCATTGTTTTAGCACAGTAGAGGTCTAATGACTTCATAGTCACTGTGCATTTTGTGTTCATTTGTCCTTTGGTGGAGCTCTTTATCAACAGACATCTCAACAGTAGAGTTGAAGCTGACTGAACTGGTTTTGGCTTTATGATGCCTTGTAGGCCAAGAAAGTTAATTTCTCCCATAGATGCTCTGCTGTCAAAGAGGTTCTCTCACCTGTTGTGTATCTGTGCCATCAGGTGATCATTCTCATAGGAAACAAAGCAGACCTGGAGGCCCAGCGAGATGTCACATATGAGGAAGCGAAGCAGTTTGCCGAGGAAAATGGTGAGACAGACATGAATGCATGTGAGGAAGTCAGAAAAGTGGCTTAAGATTTCCATCCTTTTGTTTTTGTTATTTTTGTTCAAGTCTGAATTTGTGTCTTTAACTTAAAGTGGATAAAGAAGGGGCTTGGTATGCAAACTTGGAACAATGCTTTATTTATTATTTTATTTCTGTCTTTACAGGTTTGTTGTTTCTGGAAGCCAGTGCAAAAACGTAAGTCTGTAGAACTTTTTTAGTTACTGCCTATGTGAACTATTCCTTTTCCTGTATGTATTGTTAGCCTTCTTTCTCACATGTTGAATCTGCATTTAGAGGTGAAAATGTTGAAGATGCCTTCCTGGAAGCTGCTAAGAAAATCTACCAGAACATCCAAGATGGCAGCCTGGACCTGAATGCTGCCGAGTCTGGGGTTCAGCATAAGCCCTCGGCCCCTCAGGGCGGTCGGCTAACCAGTGAACCACAGCCCCAAAGGGAAGGCTGTGGCTGCTAATGACCAAGCAAAAACCCCCGAGCCCTCCCTTCATCTCTCTGTCTGTTCCCCTTCAACCAAACCCCACCATCCATTCCGACACCTCCGTACGTTCACCCCTCCCTGCACCAGAAGCTTCATGAGAGTTGGGCTGCGGAGGAAAGGAACGGGGTGAATACCGACTTGGGCCAGACTGAGCTATGCTGTGTGGACTACATCTCCCCCTCCTCCTCTCTGCCTGATCCCCTTCATTTCTGTCTCACTCATCTTAAAACTCAGTATATTTTCATATCATAACTCCTTTTTCACTCCTCTCCAGCTCTGCGCCATTCACTCTACCCCCTCCCAGTCAGTAGAATCATAGATACCACCACACATTACACTGGTCACTGACACTTTAGATAGATGTAATGTCGACATGATAACAAAGCAAGACTGTTTTTTATGTTTGGTTTTATTGCTATATATGAAATGTAAACACTGCACTTAGTTTAATCAACCTCTCATCAGTTGTCTGTAACCCAGATCTAAATTATATTCCCAAAGTCTTCTCTTGCATGGTTTACAATTCCAACATTTTATCAAGACATGCAGATGACAATTCCCACTTGTGCTTAATTTGTGTGGGGCAGAAAACAATGAGTTAGTGTAATAAGCAGCCACACAGGCAGATGCTCAGTAGTGTTTGTCCAGGAATGTCGAACTGATTGAGCTTTTTCGCAGGATTTAAACGTGCCTGTGACTTTTTAATCTCATTTTTGCTGCTTGGCACAAAGTAAATTGCTTTGTCAGATGTGATAAACTCAGGAGAGATGCAGTAGAAAAGAAAAGTAAAAAAGTCAGAAATCATCACTGTAAATGTTAGAAATTACCCTCAGTTTCTGAGATGTCACAGGAAGAAATGTTGGTGTTTTCCAGCTGGTCTCTGTGTTACAAAGTTGGATCTACAGTTCTTTTAAGTAAGTTAAGATGTCACTTTACAAAAAATAAAAATAAAAACTTTTCTGCTTCTAATGAAAAGATTAATTTACATCAGGTTTTTTGCACCAGCTTTCCAATTCATGCATCGAACCGCTGAAGCTCTCATCATTATCATCATCATATCAACGCTGTCTTTACCAGCATTTCTTTGTCATTGTTTGTTGCCTTATTACACTAATTACTCTTTAGTCTTTGTTTTGCTGCACCTGCTTTTTGATTCACCTCAATTCAATTAAATGTACTTATTTAGGAAAATGCTTGCATTTTACTGGAAAATTAAATCAAGATCTGGTTTATAATGTCTTCAATAATTAAGTGTCAACAGCATGGTCTTAAAGTCTCATTCTAACTGTTTGGGTGTTAAAAGTAATTTCTCACACTCCCTTATTGAAGCTGCACTGAAGAACTGATTTCTTGTCCGTGTGGGCAGTTGTTGCTCTGCCTCAGAAAACACCAAGCAGCATGCCCCCAAGATATGAAGTAATCAAAATCATGTTATGTTTCTGTTCCCTTAAAGTACAATTTCTCTGTAACATAGCAACTCCCCGATTGGACAGCTGTACATATTGCTTCTAAACTGCTGGTGATGACCTTGCTACTGTACTTTGGATTTAGAAATTTATTTGGTGGCTCTGCCAAGATCTGTACAGTTGGTGTGCTAGTGGGTTGCCTGTAATTCATGCTTGGGAAATTCTGTAACATAGTTTCTATTAATAAATGTATGTAAAGGACAGACACCTATACACCCCCCCCCCCGGGCCATCCCGTCTGCACACTACTGAACCTGCTTATTGGTTAATGAGGGGAGTGGGAGTGGATTGAGATGATCACAGTAGTATTTATGTCAGCAAACCTGTTATTTCTGTACAGAATGGAGGATGGGGCATGTTTGTGTTGATATTCTGTTTTTCTTTTTCCACCCCCATCATGGCTCCTCTGTGTGGGAGGGGCCTGCATCGCTGTCTTAACTATACGGGAGTGGGGATTGGTTTATTATTGTGGGAAGTGGGTGGGCTGGGGCTTCATTTTTTTCCTGTGTCCCACCTCTTTGCAGTTTGAGTGACCACTTCCTGCTTTTGTCTGTCCACAAGTACAAAAAAAGTACATATGTATAAATTTTTAAGAAGCTGTGCTAACATTTAAATGCGTTCTTGCGTGTATATGATTTTAAAAATGTTGACATTTTGATTTTAATGACAAAATAATCTAGATAGTAAAATAAATTATACATAACCTGTTTCTTTGTCTTTTTGTCTAATGCTGTAAAATACTGAAATAAAAGCAGGTCTTAAATGGAGACAAGGCCGCTTGTATCTGGTTTAAATTACTCTCATTTTTCATTTAAAGGAAGTCAAGAACTACTGGATACATGAGTGTATTTCAAGTAGCACAACTGCTTTGTATTTTATTGCAACAAAAATTGCACCCAAGTTAGAGAAAGGAAAAAAAAACATTTACAAATGTAAAGTTTGTCTACAAAAATTTGTGAAGGCTTAGACACAAAAGAGTAGTGGTATGTTTGGTACAGGGGAGGAAATTAAAAAAAAAAAAAAAAAGGCAACAATGACAGTACCATATTAAAGTCAAGGCAGGTGACTTTTGTCGTCAGGCATCGCAGTCAGTCAGGGCATGTGTGATGAGCCGACTACAGCACAAATGGTGAAAATGTCCAAGAGATGCATATAAGGAAGAAACATCTTGTACTGGTCACCTTCCAAGTTACAAATTGTTGTGTTAGACAAAGTGACAGATCCATAAACATTTCAGTCCAGTGTTTCCCCCAGGATATATATATATTTTATTTATTTCTGGGGAGGATGTAATCTGCAACATCATTTAAACAATATGACAAGTCCATTCTTTCAGAAACGGAGGCCTGCCAGAGAAACACTGAGTCAGTCTGTTGCCCCGCTTAACCAAAAAAGCAAACTGTTGCACGGCCAAATTAATGCTGATGACTTTTTATGATTGGCATATAGAGAAGTTTGCATCAAATGTTATAGATTGACAATTTCAGTCTTTAAAAAGGTCCAGTCAAAAGACAATATAAAACAACTGATCCACAAAGTTGCTGATCCTGCAACCTGGTCCCTCTTCAGTACAGACTGGAAACAAAAAGTTTTTGGTATAGCAAACATAACCAATGATCAATTTATCTGCAAGTGAAAGTGTCAAGACCAAAACCGCCCACCTAATAGCGTTTAAGGCACTATGTGTTACCAAAGTGCGCAGAGAAGCGAAATGATGAAAGGTCATTCTCCCTCAAATGCTTCTTTATGGCACATAGTTGCCAATACTGCAGAAAATTCCATACAAAAATACAAAATTTCATCTCAGCATTACAACCACTCATCGATGCGATAATGCAGAGATAAAGGTGTTTTCCAGAATTCTTATAGATGTCAAAGGAAAATACAAGCACAAGTTTTATAAGACATCCTGGAAAAAGATGAGGTTAAGTTTATTTGTTTTTGCTCGTCGCAGCATCAATGACAACGCACCATCAAAATGGGGGGAAAAAAGTCATGCTGATGAAGAATTGGCCCCTTAGCCTTATATTAAGGCCAAATGACAATGTGCATTCATAGTTAAGGCTGATGAGAGATCCATAGTAACCACAGGCTGAAGTAAGTTAGAGTGCACTGTAGAGGGAACATATGGTGTTGCTCCTTTCAATCAGGCTTTACCCTTTATCATACGCTCAACAGCCTGGAAGGGGTAACATACAGTTTATATGAATTTCCTAGTCTTGGTAAATTGTGATTTCATGACGCTACCTCTGAACAATATCACTGATCTCTTTGACGGAGGACAGCAGCTTGCTGAAGTCCTGCTGGCTGTTGGAACCACCTGTGGCGGTGGGGCAGATCTGCAGCTCACGCAAGTTGTTCTCAAGTTTGCTGATGGCCTCTCGAAAAGCAAACTTGTTCCTCATCTGCTGGATGGACTCAACGTAACTTGAACAGTGCTTCGACAGGTTCTTTCCAGCCTCCAGCACAGCACTGTGGCTACCTGTCTGCTCTGAGTTGCGAGAAATGGCTGCCCGTAGCAACTCTGCTCCCTCCAGCACCATCTCGCGTGTCACAGCTGAGTTTGATGCTTGGCGGGGTGCAGTCTTGCGGAGAGAGCGTCTGGGATCCACTAAAATTCCTGATGCTCTCTGGAATGCAGGGGAGTTCTGATCATTGGGAGAGGTGAGGGAGGAAGACAAGCCTCCCAGGCTCTGGCTAGAGGATGAGGTGGTCACTGAAGTGGAGGAGACAGAGGTCTTTAGCGGTTGAGGTTTGGAAGTGGAGCCCAAAGGCAGCTTTTTGGCACCCTCACTAATGGTTGAGCGAACTTGGTCACTTGCAGAGACTGCATGATGAGAATCTGCGATGGAAGGAAGGCACTTTGCTTTGATGTCTGTGGGGGAGTTAAGTTCTTGAGTGGGGCTACGTGAGATCTTCCCTGTTTTGGCACTTGGGGGTGGCGGAGGTGGAGCTGGCTTGGGTTTCTGCAACTTTCCTCTTTCCCTGACAGACGAGGAGTCTACAGTGGGCTTGTTTCTGCGAGCTCTGCACTCTTCTCCAGCTGCACCCAAAGCAGGGAACACGTTGGGTTTAGAAAGCTCGGCATGGAGAGCACTGGTCTTGGAGCTTTCCTGTCCTGGCAGACCCAGTCTCTTGACCACCTTAGGTGTCAATGTCTGCGAACTGGAACCAGGACTGGGACTATCTTTGCTCAGGAAGATAGAGGAAAAATCTGGTGATGTGTTCAGGCGTGGTGGGGGAGTCAGGGTGCCCATTCGAGGGGCGTTTTCCCCTTTTTGCTCATTGGTCCTCTTTCGTGGCAGAGCTGGCTTACTTCCCAAGGTGCTTGATTCAAAGTGCCGTTGGCCTAGATCTCGAGGCAGGGTGACAGATTTCCACTCAGTGCCATCGCGACCATTGGACATGTTAGTAGACCACAGGAAACAGGTTGTATTAGATATGGATTCTTCCTCGCTAGGTGGTGTTGTAGCTGCCTTACCTCCAGGACCAGGCACTGCTGGAGCTCCCTTCTTTCGAGGGAACAAAGGTCCTGGGTAGTTAGGAGCACCACTGGTGGTGGCCCCATTATTACTAGTATCCAAGAACTTTGAGGTTTCAAAGCCAGGTGTGGCTTCATTTAGAGACAATGATGCTCCATTGTTGAAATTGCTACTGTCTCGAGGATCTGGGGTCACGACCCTCCTGTCAGGGTGGATGTCCATCTCTCTAAAAGAGGAGCTGCGTTTGGGAGGAGCCGGGGCGTTTTTCTTCTTTTTCATGATCAGGTTGAGTATTCCAATGCGAGTCCTGTCTTTGTCTTTTTGTAGCAAACGATCATCCTCATTCAGGTTGTTGTCCAGAAGGGGGCGCTCTTTCCTGGGAAGCATTGGCGATGACACAGCCACCTCTGGGTCCACTGGATCTGACAAATGCCATAAAGAAATCAGGGAGCCACCAATATATTCAAGAGTCATCCAAATCATGGAAAAAAATAACCATTAAGTTTAATAAAGTCAACTAAACTTGTATTGTTTTGGTTTTGTTGTTGTTGTTTTTTTTTAGTTGCTTTCATTCATGCTCTGACAATTACCAATGACTAAAATGACCTGAGACATTCTTAAATTAAAGCTAAACTTAAAAGGTATTATAAGTAATATAACCAAAACATTTTAAAAACAAAAAAAAATTAACAAATAGCATCTAAGACGTTATCAAGCATTAATTCCAGGCATTCTCTAAAGAAGAATGAATATAAGATACTATTTTGCTGCATGGTGAAAAACATCATATACATCTTACCTGTCCCGTCTCCATCCCGGTTTTCCTTGTTTCTACGCAGCGTTCTGGTCTTAGTAGGTAGCTCTGGAGCCTGCTGCATGGAGCTTAATGTAACCTTCTTCCACTTCTTCCCCAACTCCTTTTCCACCTCTATAACAATAACAAGTTGGTAAAGACTCAGTCAAACATGAGGTTTAAAGATTTCAATAATTAAACAAAACAATACTTGGAAACACTTTTCCATTGGATTTAATGGAAAAGTGTGTCTTTTCACTGGTAGTGTAGATAGATGAGAATTATAAAATGTCATCCCAAACAGCATATATTCTAGATGTGACAGAAAGCAACACTCACCATCAGAGATGCTGGATTCCTGGAACATGTTCTCAAAGGCTTGGTGTGTTTCAGCGAAAGATGGACGTTCTGAAGGGTTCCACCTCCAACCTGATAGGAACAAAGAATTATAAGAAAAAGAAAAATCCTGTCCAAATAAATAAGAATCAACTACCCATATTCTAAATAGGTTTATTTTTGTACTTACAGGCTCTCATGAGTTCATACACCTTCTCAGGACAGCCCTCTGGTCGGTCCATACGGTAATCTTTTTCCAGCAGCTCATAGACCTGGGATAGGTCAATGCCAGGGTAAGGAGACATGCCATAAGTGGCAATCTCCCACAGCAGAACACCGAATGCTGAAGATGTAGGAATGTGATAATTAGTCTCATTTCATTCATCCGATATACAAAACACAAGAAATGCATCAAGAACTACAAGTTAATGGTGATACATTAATGTCAAGAGAAGTATTGTAAAAACAGCAATCAATAAGAAATTCAACTGGAAACAGCTGGTGTACATTTTAATATAGTCTGTGATCAAACTTACCCCACACATCAGACTTAATAGAGAACTTGTTGTAGGCCAAACTCTCTGGAGCAGTCCACTTGATGGGGAATTTGGCCCCAGCATGAGCTGTATACGTGTCCCCAGTCATTAGTCTGCTCAGGCCAAAGTCTGCAACTTTCACCAGGTGGTTCTCCCCAACCAGACAGTTACGTGCTGCCAAGTCCCTGAAAAAGAGAGAGAAGGACAATGATGAGGATTTAAAAAAAAAAAAAAAAAAAAAAAAAAACAATAATATGGGGGAGCTGTTAGGAACACAATAATATCAGAAAACAGTATGTGCTGCTGTAGCAACTGCTCTGCTGCTGGATGTCTGCATTTGTTGCGCATGATACTGAGCCACATGCTGAGTCTTGTTAGGCTTCAAAATTAAAACGCAGCTTGGCAAAATGAAACACATAAATCATCTCCTATCCCTTCTTAGGGACCTTGTTATACGTGCCTGAACAAACTGTTATATCAATGACTTGTCTATGATGCAAAGAAAGTGAGATGAGATTTCTCAGGAATGAAGAAAACAGAGAAGGGAAGATTTAATATCAAAGATGTTTTTGTTTTTTTATCCTTACAGATGTAACTGAATCTGCTAATTATACACTAGCAAACACAAGTGGAACAGACACTAAAGGCTACAATAAGTATTTGTCGACCATTTAAAGAACTTACTACATTATCTTCAATTCAACTTAAGAGTGTGTACACACACATACACACACACCTGTGTATGAAATTTTTTTTCTCCAGGTACTCCATGGCAGAGGAGATCTGTGTGGCCATGTAAAGCAGCACCACAGCATTGACCTCCTCTCTGTTGCACTCCCTCAGGTAGTCTAGAAGGTTACCATGGGTCATGAACTCAGTAATAATGTAGAACGGTGGCTCCCGTGTGCACACGCCTGCAGAGGAAACAAGGATGCAAAGCAAAAAGTCACGTTAAACAATTTATTGCTTTATGTACATTTAATCAGCCTTTATTGGGATGGTAAATTATGAAGATGATATAAAGGTCAAGATTATAAATTAAGGGTTTCCCTGCACACAAATGATGTGTGGCACAGCGCCACATTATCAACTCCAAGCATCACAGATTCCACAAATAAAACCAACTATTAGGCTACAATTTAACGTAAGGGACCTGCAATATTGCATTAGCCCATTTCATTCCACTCTAGCATTCACGTAAAAGTTATTAATAATGTGTTTCAACTCTCACACTGACAGCCGCTTCGTCTGCTGTTCATCTCCATGCACAATGCATGAGGTGGTGCAAAAGAACACCTGAAACAGCAGGATATTTGACAGAAACGTCTGGAGTTTACCAAATGTAAGTATGACATACGGTGTTGAATCACACCGGCTCAAAAGTTATTGTAACTCAGAAAACATGAAACATAAAACACAAAAAGTTTAGGTATTTGAAGAAGCAAACTACTTCTACTGGCCTGCCCTGTAATGTATGTAGTTGGGGTGAGAAATGAAACCAGACAGGTTTTCTGTTGTCCTTTCTTAATGAACTCACTTTAACAAATTAAGATTGAGCTCAATAATTTCAAATACTTCTTTTAGCTTTAAAATAGTCTCAACAGGGGATTCTGATTTTTTTTTTTTTACTTCAGAATAAATTATTCAGAACTGAAAAACCCTGAATTAAAGTATTCTTCTCTGTTTACATGGAAATAGTAATTCTAAATTCAGGTTTAGATGGAAAAGCGTTTAATCGCCTTCATTAACTCCACTTAAGAGCTGGGGGTTGAGAAAGGTTCTGATTGGACAGAGGGTAGACGCGATGCATTTATGTCTGCTGGAAGAAAACGAACGCCAGTCCCATTTTTGCTTTGATTTTGACTGGAGTTTTAAAGGAGCAGCTTGAGACTATAATACTATGTCATGTTTGCCAGCTAAGGAGGAGATAGGAAGATGAGAAAACCAGAGAAGGGA
The DNA here is from genome assembly GCF_933228915.1 of Telmatherina bonti. Lineage (NCBI taxonomy): Eukaryota > Metazoa > Chordata > Actinopteri > Atheriniformes > Telmatherinidae > Telmatherina > Telmatherina bonti. The sequence continues at coordinate 19,134,050 of NC_136615.1, forward strand.
ATATGTCTCTCCCAGCATGGAATATGTGTGACAAGACAAGGAAACGACCAGAATCAATTTAAAATAGAATTAATGAAAACATGTTTTCATAATCATTTAAATCTTGGGATTTAAAATAAATAAACTAACAACTTCCTTTAGATTTACCTGAATTCATAATGACTGTTTTTTAAATGTAATTTTTTATTATTTTTTAAGAGGATTTAATTTTTTATTCTGTGTTAAAGGTGAATAAAAGCTCATGTAAACAGAGCCCCTGAAGAACAATAGATAAGCATACAGGTGTATATTTAATATGGCAGCTCAGATATTGTGTGTTTGAACGCTGGGCACTGCATGTACCCTGAGGGCCGAGTCCACTGACCACTGCAATACTGCCTACACATTAATTCCTCACATGCTCGGTCTGTGGGAAACTTTGAAATTATGTCAGGATATTTACTTTTTTTTTCTGAATTTACATACCCAACAGTTGAACCAGATTGGGGTGTTTAATTTCTTTCATAACAGCCGCCTCTTTGAGAAACTCCTCCACCTCCATCGTATCTTCCTGCAGAGTAGTTAGCAAAAAAAAAAAAAAAAAAAAACAATGAGAGAAAGCTACAAACAGGGTGTAGTTGTATCTATTTAGCAGCAGATGGCAACATTATTCAGCTAAATCAAAGATTCATATCTGACCCAAAGATAGTATAGATTGCCTGCAGATGGAAAATGTTTCCACCAGATAAGAAGGATTTTGACATTTACCATGTGCAGAAATAACTTCAGTCTTTCTCTTTGTGACTTGCCTTTAGTGTCTTAACTGCCACGGTGAGACTGTACTTCTTCCAGACACCCTCGTATACCTCCCCGTACTGGCCTCCTCCCAGTTTGTGCTTCATGGTTATGTCAGTGCGCTCCATCTCCCACTTATCATAGTTGGGAGAAACTCCATAGATGGTGGGCTTGTTGCGTTTCGGTGCTGGGTAATGTAGTGTGGTGATGAGGCCATCAGAAACAGTGGAGTGGTGGTGCACCAGCTCTGCCAGGGTGTTGAAACGGCTCTCTGACGAGACGTATAGCTGGACAAGGAGATCGAGATTAGAGTAAATACATATAGAGGGCAGTTCAATTAGTTGTTCATTACGAGGAAAACTAAACTTAGCTTCAGTATAATTTTTTATAAATTCCCTAAAAACGAGGAATTCTGAGTGTGAGCAAAAATGACTCATTGTTATCAAAAGCAATTGTCAACATTTAACCACTTGTGTTTTAAATGCATAAAAGTAGTTTCGCGTACACGTCGTCTGGAAACATTACTTTAAAGGGAGCTGTCTGAGACCAGTGATAGCTGGAAAAGCATAGATGGTAGACTATTCTAAGCTTTAGAGGCATGTGTCAGGAAGCTTGCGGATGAAAGGGTATTGGTCAGGGCTCAGTGGACACAGACTTTTCCATCATACAAATGTTTTTCTCCATCATGTTCCTTCTGTATTATTTTACATGTTTACGGTTTCTCGTTCACAATACCAGGATATCTGAAGGACAGCAAAAAAAATAAAAAGAAAAAAAAGAAAAAAGAAAAAGAGACCAAGCTTGACTGCGGCAAATCTCTCAAACTTTAAGAGATATCAATGTCACCTAGCTCCTCGCCAGTTTTTATTTTTAAAACAACATAAAAATAATAATCAATTTTTTAATTCTGAGTGGATTTAATAACACAGTTGGTATGGAGAAGAGGAAAAATGCTGCTATTTGAGGGAGCACCGAGGAAATCTGAAATCATTGGAGAAATCTCTCATACCAGACTACTGACTAGTACCTCAGTGGGGTGATGGAAAACAAAATGAGAAGGGGAACCTTGTGCGTGCATATGAGCATGTCCCTGTGTTTATCCATTTTGGGTTTTTTTAAATGTGTGCACTGACATATTTGACAACATATGTCTGTGCTGAAGCATGTCTTGGCATGGGGTGTCCGTGTCTGGATCAGGCCTCTCGTCTGCCAGCCGTTACAAGAAACACAGCAGTGGTTATGGACATTCTTGTCATAGCTAGAGTTCTTGAAGCTCGCTCATCCCGCTGCATCACAGGCATCAGGGTGACAGGCAAAATAGCAGTGACTACTCTGGGAAATGCCAAGCTAAATATTTCAAGCACACATCCAGTAACAAGAGATACACGTATCTGCCATGAATGGGGTAGTCCTTATCTTATTTAGAAGTTTCTGCTCAAAAAACTTTTCTCCTTTGCACAGCATCAACTCCATAACATACTTTAGCCTTTGTAGAGTTTGTAGCCTTGAAAAGTTTGAATTTCCCGAATAGAAATTTTGGATCATTTTATTGTGCTAAAAGGGAGGATTAGCTTTGCATAATTTCTTTTACAGAAAGCTGAGACCTTTTTCAGAGGCATAACATGTCTACAAAGTACAAACAGGACTTCTCTGACAGCAAACAGATGCAAACAGAAGGTTGTTAAATCTTTTCTCTGGGGAGTTTACATCAATGAGAAAAGACTTGCAGCACTATTGATACTGCAAGCCAACATACAAAACAGTCTGACACCCCCTCTGACTTCCATCATTCTTTGAATGGTATGCCAAAAAAATTAGAATACAGTTGTACATTATATGTTACTAAAGTGCCTTTAGATGAACTGTTTGCAAATGCAAGTAAAAACAGGATTAACTGCAAGTGTATTTATTCATGGTGTGAAACGCAGTATTTGTTTGTAGGATATTCCACTAGTGCCTACCTTGCCATCAGATGCAGTGTTAATCCTGTAATGGTAGACTCTCCCCTCATACCGCAGAGATATGGACCTCTGCCCAGGGCTGCTTTCACTTTCCCGGACCAGAAAGCTTCCGTTGATGCCTGAACTGAGAAGATACTCCGCAGCATTGCGGGACACAGGCCCATGGTACCAGCTGTGCTTCTCTAAGCTGTTGACTGGTGTGATGTAGTTGGATGGCACCCAACCTTGGCCGTTCTTGGTTTGTGCTTCACACCACTCGCCATTGTGGTTGTAACCAAGAACACGCAACTTCTCTCCTAGTCATCAGAAAAGATACGGATGTGAAAATTATATGTGCTTATCATTGCTGAGGAACTCAGTGGAATAGTTACACTTTTTCCAATGATATCAGCGTGTTCCTTAACTGTTTCTTTCAGTAAAGCGGTTGCAACACTTTCACAATGTCAGCATGAGACAGGTGACCATAACAGGACACTGTGCAAGAGCCTACTGAACAGGTTTTGGGTCAGACATATACTCTTTTCACATATCAGTCGCCCCTTATCAGTTAGAAAAAATGGGGGGAAAAAACATACTCCTTTTGTTTCCCCTCAAACCCAGAATCACCCAAGCAGAGTTTAATACTAATCAACTCGTCCTGTTAGAGCCACAGTTCTGCAGGTTTTCAAGGCATCCTGGCTTCAACACACCTGACTAAAAACTAATTAGTTATTGTACAGAAACTCGTAGGCCATTACATCAATTTAATTTGAGTGAGGTGTGTGACGGCAGGGATAGTTTGAAAACCTACGGGACTGTGGCCCTCATGGGACTGAATTAAATAGTCCTGGCATAGTTGGTTTCCAGTGACTAATCCCACCAACAATTCCAACTTGTCTTTTATATATATATATATATATATATATATATATATATATATATATATATATATATATATATATATATATATATATATATATATATATATATATATATATATATATATATATATATGTATATCATATTAGTAAGATGCATAACAACATTTCTATGATCCAATTCTGGAAATTCTGCAAACAATGTTAGCTAGTCATTTTAATAAAAACTATTTCATATTTATTTGTCACTGCAGGAAATTTTCTTGTTTATTTCAGTGCCTATGTTCCCTTCTTCCTTCCTCCATTTGTCTGTATGATCCATCTGCTTTATTATTTTACAGTTTGTTCAGTGAAAAAAAAACCACATGTGAGACTGTTGTCAGGAAGTGAGTCAGATGAGTATGAGGACAAGTAGGGGAATGCTGATCAGGAGATTCCCAGTGTGGTTCATTTCTATGTCACTTCCAACCTAAAGACACTAATAAGAATATTTTACATACTGGCTAACCCTATTCAAACTATAATTACTACATCTACATTAAAACACAACAGCAAAAAGGGAAACAGTCTGGATTATTTTGTGTGGTTTCACAGTGACCCAGGAATTCAAGACGATCAGTAATGCCCCAGTTCAAGTTTAGCTGTTGAATTATTTGTATAGCATAATCCTATTTTTTCCTGCCTTGTATTTATTTAAATTTCATTTAGTTAAATCTTTAAAAAAAACAAGGCAAAACTATTTCTACATCCAAATAAGCTAAACCCCCACCCCCAACTTACCTTTGGTAATGCTTAGCGTGTTGTCACCACTGGCGACAAAATCATAGAGTGCAACAAACAGGTTGGGGTCATTCTCGCTGGGTCCTGCCAAAAGGTTCTCCTTGGAGTTCCAGCGGGCTGCTTCTGTCAGACCCTGACCCTCAAAGTCTGGTCTCTGGAGAGCTTCTAGAACACACACACAAAAGGATAAACCTGTCAGAATACATGCTAACACAAGAAAAAGGATGATCATTCTCTACTGGAGAGCAACTACAAGATTTTTAGGATTATAATAAGCATTGATGATCATGTTCAGCATTTTCCCAGTATAGCTACTCATGAGTATGAAGATTTAGCAAAATGTCCCTCTCCTCAAAGCATAATTTAAATTATCTTAAATTTCCTTCAACCTGCTCCCACATGCAGATTATAAGCCATGATCCCATCGTGGGACTACAGTAAAAAACCTGATCATGTGACCTGCACCGTCCTTCATGTCTCTCCAACTTTTCATTTCCTGTATTATCTCTTCTTAGTTTAAATTTTCCTTAATGCCTCCAACATCCCCACATAAGACCATGAGACTCTGCCTCAGCATGAAACATGCTGTCTGTAAAATGAATGTGCTTGAAGCTCACGGGTGATGTTCAAAGTGCTTCAGTTATGTTAATTATAGACAGTGTTTGAATTGCAGCTATTCTGGAGCCATAAAACTGATGGATATATCCAAAAATGTGAGAAAATAGGGAGCAAATAAGATGTTTAAAAGGAAAACAGAAAAAGAAAGTGAAGAAACATTGTTTCATCTGGTGTTTGGCCCAAACTTGAGTCTAGCTGTAGTTTTTTCAGCTGTTGGGACATGTATCTGAGAGGCTTCTTACAATTCATTCACCAAGCTCACACGTCTTCTGATCTGAAGCAACAGGATGGAGCAGCAGTGGGTTTTCAGAGAAATGTCCAAAAAAATACTTTAAATGAATTAGAAAGGCAATAGAGGTATGAGTTCATAACTGCCGTAACACCATCCAGTAGCATTTCCAAAACCCCCAAAAATGGGCTAAACTCAAGGACAGAAATAAACTGTACAAGTTTCCACAATAACAACTAGTAGAACAAACAGCTGGCTACAGAAATGTGATCAAATTAAGTATATGGCTACTGGTAAATCAATCATTTGAGGAAAGAACAGCTTCAGGCTCGTACATGTCTTGTTTGTTACTCTGAGGCTGATCGGGTCAACAAGAAACTGGCTGACTAGGATTTTAAAGGCTTTTGCTGACGTTACTCATCTACAGAGTTAAACACTTTGCAACAGAAAACAGAATATTCACAAATCTCAGAATTAACATTTAATGTTCAATAGAAAAAAAAACACTGGACTTCAAAATGTGTCTGTCTTTTGTCATTTATGAAGCTAAAAAGTTTACAACAAAGTTTTGACTTACTTAAAAGGTAAAACTGATCAAAAGGTAATTTTGAATAATTTATACAAGGTAACACAACTGCAAGTCAGCTGGATGTCTGTATGAATAAAAAAAAAAAGAAAAAAAATGAAGAAAAACTTATCTAATTATCATGCCAACTGCCAAGAAAGGATGAAGTTTTATTATTGATCGGCACTATGTCAACAATGATGAGCTGTGAAAACTTTATATATAATTTATATATAGCTTAATTAATTATTAAAAGATGCATAGTTTCAAAGCTAGGCTTTTGATTAGAATAACTCTGCAACTGATCGAAGCAGGTCTATCACCAATCACAACAACGTCAAACCGATTCCTGTTATTATGTGGTGGAAGGTACTTGAGAATAAACCATGAGTCCATGAGTTGGATAATGTAGCATATCATAACTTGGTCCCTACTCCTATAGCTGGTATTAGCTGTGAAAATGTTAGAAATCTTTGACGTGTGTACCTTGGTCTCATGTGCAAGAAAACAGGTTCTGTGTGGGTTGAATTATTCATCCCAGAAGAGTTATTATGTGACTAGATAAAAGAAGGACAATGTGTACTACGATGAAGGCACAGCTGGATTTCATTATACTTACAGCAGAGCTGATTACAAAAACTGCTCTGATCATACCCTGTTACAAAATAGGGATTGAAGAGCCACGTGCTTCCTCTCTAGTTTTCAAGTAAAGAAAAGGGGGAGTTGATATAACTTAAAAGTTTCTCAAAACAAACTGGAAAAAAAACGAGCTGAAACAATCAAAGCCAAATGTGGCGCTTCTTTTAGGTCATTAACCTGCCAATTCTCCTCTGAAAACATATCTGAGTTTTCTGGAGCATAACACCTGGCTCAGCCTCACAACCCTAATTCCACTTATGTTGTTTTACTTATGTAAAACAGAAAAGAACTATTTGCAAATCCCTTTTAACCTATATTGAATTGAATACAATACAAAGACAAAATGTTCATTGTTCGAATTGATCAACTTTTTTTTTTTTTTTTTTGCAAATATTCAGCCATTTTGTATATTATGCTTGCAACACATTCTGACAGGAAAAAGAACAGGGGCCACAAAAGACTGGGAATACTGAGGAATGCTTAAAAAAAACACCCGTTTAGAGCATTCCACAGGTGAACAGGTTAATTGGAAACAGGTGAGTGCGGTGAGCAGGTAAAAAAAAAAAAAAAAAAAAAGGAAGAGCGTCTACAAAAGGCTCAATAGTTCACAAATAAGAATGGTGCAAGATTCGTCACATTGTGAACAACTGTGTGAACAGCATTTTAAGACCATCGTTTCTCAATGTACAGCTACAAGGAATTCAGGGATTTAATAATCTACAGTTCATAATATTATCAAAAGATTGAAAGAATCAGGAGAAGTGACCTTTGATCCCTCTGGCAGCACTCCATTTAAAGCTGCCACCGTTGTGTAAAGGATAACACATGGGCTCATGAACACTTCAGAAAACCAATGCCAGTTAACAGCTTGTCGCTACATCTACAAGTGCGAGTTAAAACTCTACCATGCCAAGCAAAAGTCTTGTCAACAACACCCAAAAATGCCACCAGCTTCTTTTGGCTGGAGCGCATCTCACATGAACTGACGCAAAGTGGAAAAGTGTGTTGTGGTCTGAGATTTCCACATTTCAAATGGTTTTTCCAAATAGGAAAATGACTATCAGGATTGTTATCAGCGCAAAGTTCCAATGCCAGCATTTGTGGTAGAGGGGTGTGTGTTAGTGTCCATGGCATGGGTGACTTGCAAAATTAATGTTAAAAGGTACATACAAGTTTTGGAAAAAAAAATATGCTGACATCTGAGCAATGTCTTTTTCAGGGATGTCCCTGCTAATGTCAGCAAGACAAAGCCAAGAAACATTCTGCACATGTTACAACAGCACAGCTTCAGAGTAAGAGCATATACTAGATCTGTTACTCATTGAAAATGTGTGGCATATGAAGCACAAAATATGAAAACAGAGACTCCATACTTCTGAGCGACTCAAGTTATGCATCAAGTTAAAATGGGAAAGAATTCCACTTACAAACCTTGTTGTTAAAAGGACAGGTGATGTAACGCAGTGGTAAGCATGCCACTATCCCAGGTTATCTGGAACATGTTGCAGACATCAAAATCAAATAATAAAGATTTGAAAAATAAAAGTTTATCAGGTAATAAAAAAATAAGATATGTAGATTTTTGTATCTTTTTTTTATTTACATTTTACACATCCAAACTTTAGTGGAACTGGGGTTGTATATTTCAATGGGATCAAGTCTTAAAAAGTTAAAACCTGTTGTATTAATACAAAAAATAGTGACAAACTTTCCCAAACCAATTATTTCCCTTTTAGAATTTGAACTTTTACAACTTCCCCCTGGGAATAATAAAGTATTTTTTCATTCATTAAAAGAAAAATCCAACTACTCTCTACAGAGTCTTCAGCTCTACTACCAAGCTCCAATTTTAACTGAAGGCTCAGATTTTCCAAATATAAAATAAATACGACATTTTAAGATAGGACAAGCAGCCAAAGATTTCAATTCCAGTTTATCCCCTGGTAACAACAACAACAGCGGTGAGTTCCCAATGAATACTGCAAAATGAAAAACAGATGTGGCCAGAGATCAAGCGAGATAGAAAAAGAGGCACCAGTGAAGAGGAAGACCTATGGGTAAGAAAGACTATATCACTGTGAGTTTGGCCAGGTCATAAAGTGTGGGCAGAACATTTGAGCAGTCCATGCCACAAACGTCCACTTTAAGGGCCATAAATACCACAGGTCTTTGTGAAATGGGTGACAGCATACTGACACGCAAGTTTAGGAAACATACACTCAGAGGTAATGGGAAAGAAAAAAATGTATGACAAATAAAAGCTGCAAAGTATCTGAAATATAAATGTATCGAACATTAAAAAAGGTCCATCAGAGTGAGGTACTTCAGAGATGTGGAGTGGGAAAAATGACCGAATGTCTTGACTGCATTACTAAGATGACAGTCAAAATGATTAAATGCCTATGGCACTTGTAAAGAATGTGTGGGTATGACTGCACTGAGAGTTACACACTGATGCAAGGCATAAACTTTCTTCAAAACCAGACCACTTGAAGAAAAAACATCTTGTCTGGTAATCCTGTCATTAAATCAGCCAGTGTTGGTAACCAACTACCTGGCAGCACATGTAACCAGGCACAGTCCAGGTCCAAAATCATAAATATAACAGAGCAGCCTCATTTCATTAGGGCAGCACAAGTCCCATCTACATACAAATTAGGGCTGAGGGGACATATTTTTCTTGTATCACCTGTAATCACGTTTGTGGGATGTGTCATAAAACAAAGATGGATTCAGATAAACATTTCTGCTATGGCTCTATCAACTGTAAGAGGTATTATGAGGAAAATAACATAACTGGGGCAGGAAACAGATGAAACTGAAGGAGAAAACTGGGCCATTAAACACTGAATAAATAATCTTTTAATCAATTTAGACTACAAACGGTCTGCTGTTATATTAACCCTTTAACTTTTACACAAACATAAAATGCCTGTTTGTTTTGGACAAGAATAAACAGAATAAATGTTTTTTTGCAAATGGTTGAGGTGTTAAAAAGTAGAAGTGAATAAAAATTTGAAACAGTAATGTTATAACACTTAGTTTGGGTTTTACATACCCAAACCAACTGGTAGAGATGGCTCAGGCAGGTTTATTTTCACAATGTTTTAAAATTATTCATCAAAGTCACTGCAAATTTGAGTCTACCAAATGACTAGGACCTTAAAGGGTTAACTACAATTTTTCTAATGGTGTCAAAATTGTTTGCTTGCAAAAGATAAACAAGGGCTTCTTGTTAGAATCTTTGATTTGGGTTAAAACATGTCAGCTTGACATCAGCTGTTTCTTCCACCATGTGATCTAAAAATTTGATCATTTACTGCTGTCATCTTTTTCAATGCAGAACTTGCCACAACTATTGTCTCTATTGGAGAATATGGTTGCATTGTCTTTGGCATGTCCGAGACTTCTAATCAATTAATGGATTATTTAGAGATGAAGGCTGCCCTGGATTTTTTCATGTGGATTTTTCTGTTTCACAGATCATGTATGAATTAACTGCATATTATGTTAAAATAATCTAATACAATGTATATAATATTAATTTTAAATTTCATTATGAGCCATAAGAACATGTTTAAAGTACTGGAGCGTAGCAGAGGAGTGAAAAGGAGAGTGCAGACTGAGATTAGATCCTCTCTCCTCATAAACAAGAGTTAAGTGGGACATGGCAAGGAGTCAGATTTCCTTGTATTCTCTCCCTGTCTTTTTTCCCCCCCACTTTTTTTTCCTGTGCAGCCAGCCAGTGTGTCTGGCCTTCCTCACCCTCCCCTGTGATTACTCTCCGCTTTCCCCTCCCCATTTTTCAGTTTCCACAGCTTAGAAGTCATTGTTGTGACTTAGCACAGCGCTACCTAATATTTCATCGGTCGCCGTTTATTTATGTAGCACTACTTTTTTTTCCTACTTTTCTGTTACGATACTTCTGATGTTTGATTTTATTTCTTCCAAATAAACTAAGATCAAGATCTGAGCAAAGACATAATATTAACTGGGTTAAGAAATATTCTTACCTTCCAAGTAACAGCTGGAGGATGATGAGAGGCCTTTCTTAGATTTACACCCCACCAATTTTAGGCATATCTCCAACATTTTCATTTGCTTTTTTTCCCTCCTTCCCGCTGAAAATGTTGTTAGTTTTCAAATCAGATGTTCCTACAATGTTTCTCGACTACATGTGTCTAACACAGGGGGAAAAAAAGAAAAACAATCTTTTAAAAAAATTAGAGGAAAAAATCTTAAAAGGAGAAACAACACCACGCTAAAACGTATACTGATTTGCTTTTCTTCCAGCTCCTGGAAAATCCTCTTTTACTTTCTTTTCAAAGTGAAAGAGAGTGCTGTCCGGCAAGGTCTACCAACTTTTTCTTATGAGCGTCTCCATCTTTTTTTTTCCCTCTTCCACTTCAGGACTTGCGGTTAACTCCACTTTCAGAAGATAAAACAAGAATCCAGCAGAGCTAACTTGGTCCAAAAGGTTGCTATACTTGTAGATAAGTCAGTTGAGTGGCCATTAGGGGAGTCCGAGCGGTGCCATTCCTCTTTTCTGTCCCCTGTGTGAGTGTGTATCTGAGGCACAGTGACTACTCGTGCTACAGCTGCCAACAAAGGGCCTCTTTCAAGCTCAGCCTGCTGCACTCAATGACATCAGCTTGAGCCCTCCCACATCCAAAAGTAGGAGGTAGAGCACAATACACACACACTCTCCAAGAGGAATAGAAACACCTCAACTGCATCCACAATCATGAAATCTCAGACAAAAGCTCCAAAAGTCTCAATCAAATCTTATAGTTTACATGCAGAGAGTCCTAAAACTTATTTCCTCTCCCTCTTTTGAAGTCATAAGATGATTACAAGATGCTCTTATTCAAACTTTTTAACACCCTCCCCCACACAGTCTTTCTGCCGTTCTCTCTCAGACGCAGCCACGGTTTGTCTCTCTTTCTGCAGTCTGAAATGTTTACAGGTTGAGGAATTAGTTTTGCAACTGGGGTTGTTAAAGACATGGCTAAAGCCCTAAATCTATGAGGAAGAAAGTATAACATTTTCAGTATTCTCTGCAATTTATCTTTCACTTCAGGGCTTATTTTCTATGAGGCTTTTTTATGAGAATGATTAGTCTCTCAGCATGATGGCTTATATTTTGTGACATTGGGAGAACTTTGTGTGACCCTATAATTAAAGATAGAACCACTTGTGTAACCCTATCTAAAGGGAAAAAGAATCCAGGCATTCAAAAACACACCATTTTTTCTTTGACATTCACTGATCCCATTGAGGTCTGTTATCTTGAGGTTTCTGTTGAAAGCTGTACAATGTTACTGCTAAACGTTGGATATTCTAATAAATTATCTCATACATTGCAGGATCACACAACAGGGTACTGGCTACAGTTAATATGGTCAACACCACCAATGTACAAAAAAAAGGTTTACATTTACAAGAAAAACAAACACTTGACTCTTGACAAATACAAATATTTGTAAAATATTAGGTTAGCTATTTCTAGCTGTGCTTTCTGTTTTTTTGTGAGGTACTGTAATACTTTTCTTCATTTTGTCCACTTACAGCCCTGAAACGATTAAAGGTCATCATTTCTCTCAGACCACTTCAGTTAGTCATAAATAACTTCAGTAAAATAATTAGACAGCCTTAATATCAACGACTTTTAAAATCTAAAAAGATATCTATAGAGATATTACTTTGTATGAAAAAGGACTGACCAGATATTCATGCATACCAAATCCATTTCAGCATATGGCCTGTAGAACATGAGTTTTGTCATTAGCATCCATCTGAGAGAGCCCGTATGGGTACTTCCTATTGGAAGCCCATTCCCTGCTTGTTGCAAGTTACCCTGACCATTCATGCAATTTTCACTTAAAAGGTTGCCCTCACAAACCTGATGGAGAGCAGAAAGCACAACACTGATGCTTGATTTAGGAAGAAATTGACCATTTTCCACATCTTAAGAAATCTAACCTGAAAGAATACAAAGATTATAGATCACACTGATGTACATGAGTGGAAAGCTTTGCTGCACCAGACCATAAAAAGTAGTATAAGTGGAATTTACTTGAATTCTATTCATATATTATAAATTTAAATTCTAGCATAATACATGCAATCCCAGGGATCTTTTAACATGCCTCCATTTCAGTGGTTTTTGTTAAGAGCAGCTTCTGTAAGCCAACTATTAAGCCATGTGGTACTAGGCCCCAGCATCATCACTGCAGTGCTGGTATGGCAAACATTTGTCTTCCTCTCGTGCACCACACCAAACACCAATTAAAAAGAAATGCAGGCTTCCTAAAACTCTGAGAAAGGCTTATTAACTAACCGCAGTCACAAAGTGTCGGGAGATGAGAGAATAAGGCCAAGAGGAGAGGGGCTATAAAAATGGAGGCAAGAGGAAAAAAGGTTGCAGATGGAGAGGCATGAAGCACATTGTTTGGAAATGAGCTCATAGGAGAATCGCTTGCGTTTTATAATGTGAACCTAGTATGTTAACAGTTAGCTGACGTACATCCACCCATGAGATGATTTTCTGCACTTTGTTTCTAAAGTGCCCCCTCCTGTTTTCATGAGTTATTTCTGTAAACCTTCATGCAAAGAACAAACATTATTCACAAGCTCTACTATAACAGATTGGATAAAACAATAACAGTGCAATAATCGTTACTGCAGATAACAATCTGCACTATTTTGCCCTTGAATTTGTTTTAATGATATTAACATATTAAATGAAGGCAGAGGTATGTCATTGTTTGAGGACTCCTCAACTTAGTCCATCCACTTCATGCACAAGAATACACACATAAAACTTAATCATATCCTCTTATATTGTAAGAAGCTGAAGAGAGCCAACAGTTAGCATAAACTCTGAGCATCTATGTTATGGAACAAGAGACTTTCGAATCAAGTCAGCGGTCTAATTACAGAGAAGGAAATGATAACAGACTGGGGGTGACATAAAGCTGTGTACGTTCCTAATAGTGATTCTGCACTGCATATAACTTATCATTTTAGTGTTGTGCCTAAGTCAGGAGGTAAAGCAATCTGTAACTGTCAAGTAAAGCTAAATATCTCTCAGGAATCAGGTATTATCTGTGTGGTGTGTGGATGTTTGTTTGCACATGTGGCTGTTTACTCTGGGCCCTCCAGAGAATATAGCCAGTGTCTGAGGCATGCAGACCAGCAGATGAGGTTAAGGGGCTTAGATTTCCACATAATTCTCCACTCAGAGCAGTCCACAGGGAGAATGGACACTTAAGAACAAAACAATCACTGCTGTAGTTCAAGGTTTAAGTTAGGGCATCAGCCTGTGATGGTAATAACTTAACAATGGTGACACATCAGTACATTTAAACACCAGGAAGGGAATATATAGATAAGCAGATCAATTAATTGTGTTAAAAAAAAATTAAAAGTTTTAAAATGTTTGTAAGCATGTTGGACCAAAATTGTAGGAAAACCAAAGCTCTAAACACTGGACAAAAATGGCCGGATAATGTGGGTGTGGGTCAAATTACTCCCTCTTGTATACACTCAACTTGACTTAAATTGGTTTAGGGACTCTCCACAAGCTCCATAGTTCCCATCCCAAGCTTTGACCTGAATATAATACGTAACCAAAATAAAAACACTTTGTGCACCTTTTATGTAAAAACAATAGACTTACAAAATGTACAGAGCTGTAAAGATGTTCACTTCCAACATAGTACCAGTTTGCCACAGACTAACTCATGTTACTACAGTCAACAGGGAGAAATCCAATACCAAAATGCTACAAACAAAAAAAAATAAATAAATAAATCTCATGTGCTTTGGACAAACACAATTCCCCTTCAATGTCTAATGCAACAAAGACAAGAGTCCAGTTAAATAGCAAAACTAACTGTCGCTAGACTCAGCTGAGTGTGTCAAACACAAAAACATCATTTGTGGGAATGCCCTTACAGGTTGTGATGCGTTGCTGGTCATCAGTGTAAACTTAATGTAAACAAATCTTCACAGATTTTAATAGAGAACAGCACTTTATGTTGATTTTCTCGAGTTTTTTTAGACAGCCTTCCATGTTTGAGGGATCTTACACATAAAGTTGACAATTTAATATCCGACACATCTGGTGCTTTCATAAACATTCGTCTTGTGTAATTTCCATGTGTAATGTGCAACAAGTATTGTTGCAATTAACATATCGAATCAGCATTGTCTGTTGGGAGAACGTTCAGTCTGATTGGCTGTGCATTGTGACATATAAGTACAAAAGAAGAGTTATTTTCATTTCTCCAAAATGAGCCATCCTTTTTTTTTGCGGATTAAAGAAACAGATTAATAAATAATTATGATTCGAGAAACACAAGCTCTCTTAATAAAAAGTCCAAAGCACGTCCTGCCATGTTCCTATTTGCTTTCTATTTTCTTGTTTCCTCTCTTTGTCTTTGTCGACAGTTGGAAATCATCTCTGTCGCGTGTGTAAGTGCCAATTTGTTTATCTGGGTGCTGGCAACGTAAGAAAACATAACAGGGGGCCTCTTGTCACAGCCCATACTGAAATAGTCAAACTGCATCTGCTAACACAATCCATATCTCATTGGCCAAACCCCTCTGATTTGAGGTGTCCCATTAAAACTGCGCACACAGCTCAGTTTTATGGCAATCTTCAGTGCAGACTTACAGGGAAGCAAACACACTGAGCTGTCAAAGGAGAAGAGTTTATGCAAAAGGAAAGGAAGAACTATGATATCAAAATAACAGATGCAAAAAAAAAAAAAAAAGATTAAGCAAAACCTTCTCTTGCTTCTCCACAGTCTGTTTTGCCAGTGAAATGCAAATTATGCTTGAGAAGATATGCAAACACAAAAAACTGAAATTCATTTCATACTTCAGTACAAAGACAAACAGGTCAAGGGAAGACAAATACACACTTTTCTGATTTAAAAAAAAAAAGTGCTAACCTGTGAAAACTAAGCAAAAAAGTGACCGGACAAATGAACTGCAAAGCAACAACCAGTGAGTGAGTGAATGCATGTGTAGAAGTTAGAAGAGCCTAATCCATTCATTTTTATCTGAACTACTCAGTTTGACCCAGAAAGTTGGCATTAAAAACAGCTTTTCTTCATTGTTTTATGAGTGTGCAAACTATGAGAGCCAGGCTCTATCAGGAGGAGAAAAAAACTGAAGAAAAAGAGCATGAGTTGAAGGTTTGCTGTGCAATAGCAACTGAAAGAGAAAGTTGGTATTAAACAATTAAATTCTCTTTTACTTTTAACTTAACTGTGTAGTTTAACAGCCTAAAAAGACTATGTCAAATTCACTGAGGAAACAGGACAATAAGACACTTCTGTTTTACCCACTCCTCCTGCTATTAACTTTAATTGTTTTGGAGCTATTATCTAGATGCTTGGGGAAAGACCCCGTTTGTCTGAATGCCCAGTGAAGGAAAAACAGCAACAGATATACGGGACAGCAACTCTGGGTATGAGCCTCTTTAGCTGCACTGCAGTGGTGGAACTGCTTGGGCTTAGTGCCTAAGTGGATCCAGATGCAGCAAGCATTGCAGGCACCCTCTTACAGTGCTATGAAGAGGAGTTTAATGCAACACAAAGCAACAGGACAGCATGCCAGTAAAGAAAATGTTGTGTTGATGAGAGACGAGAAGGGAAGCAAACAAAGCCCAAACTAGTCACACAATGCCTATTTACTTGTTTATATGTTAAATCTCAGAAAGGTTCTTAAGAGAAAAAACAGAAAACTACAAAAACAAGCTTTTAAAGAAAAATCAAGAGGCAAAAGTCCCATGTTTCATCAATCAGTCATATAGGATTGGTTATCTGGCAAGCTGAAAGCGGACAAAGGATTTCTGCTTAAGGCAGCTCAACTTTACTAAAAGACAGAGCTGATACCATCTCTGGCTTTTTGGCATCCAAGGTAGCAGATTGTCTGTAGAGAAAACAACAGCTGTGTCTGAAGCTGTGGTTGCCTGCTTGGGCATGGAGCGGGGAGCAGGGGGAGTTGTTGTTTTTTTTTCCCTGAGTCCATGTGCATGTGTGTGCATGGAACTAGGTGGCAACAAGCTCTCAGGCCACATTCCTTACTCAACTTACAGATTCTGTGAATGTGAGCATTATGAATATATGTAATGGTATGTAATGGTAGAGTGAAGGAAAAGATCCCACATGCTCCTTTGTGACTATAATGAAATATAGCTGACATTAGATACCCATAAGTCTGAACAATTTATCAGAAATGATCACTCAGCAACACAAGCTTTTAACAAGCACAAAGATATCTCAGTAGATAATTCTGTTCTTGTCAGAAACTGGTCAATCATAACACTTTGTCATTCAAATGGTGAAATTAACTCAAATGTAAAAAAACAAGGCAAATCAGTGACTCAGACTCAACAGGACTGTTTGTCCTAAACCAACAAGCGTACACTTTCAATTGTTTTGTGGAAAACACTGTGTCCCAAGTGCACTCTGGAAAAAAGCTTTGGTTACAAGTGCTTGTTTGCAGATTTGTGATTTTTTTTCTTCTTCAGATGAATCCCGTAACTGTAGCATCTTAGTTTATATACTTCTAGCTTGTAGTATGATGAATAAAAAAACAAGTGAAAAAAATTGTCTGTTAATGTGTAACTAAAAACTACTATAGAGCAGATACAGTGGATAACTTAATCATTTATGTAAAACAGAGCATTTGAGAGTGTAAAAGCATTCAAATGAGCACAGCACTTCCACAGAAACACTGGAAACAAAGATACAATAATGAGTTTCTACCAGGAACTCTAAAATGTTTCTGTGCAAGTTGGCCCTGAATCAGCTCTGATTTCTAATTTCACTTCAGCTTTACTCCTATAGCACTTAATCTGGAACAGCAGATGAAGTAAGATCCCAAATCACCAGCATTACGTGGGAAAAAAGTACTGACGAGGCGTGTGACCACACCACAGACAGCAGCTAAGCAGAAAAAAAATCTGTCACTAAAGCCCTGTTTACATGACAAACTTTCCAAGCTAAACCCCAAATTTTTCCTTCTGTGTATCAAGAATTGTCATTACTGAGAATAAAATGGACAATAAGGAGTCTGAGTCTGAACAATGCAAATGCGCATTACAGGCTTGTAGTGGGCGGTGAAACTTTCCAGCTGTATTTTAATTTGCAATAAACAATTGACCTGGTAATTTTATACTTGATGAGAAACTTTGTCAGACGCAGGGCAGGATTGTGCACACAGCATGTCTATGTCTTTAAATATCACATGCTATGCTCATTTATGCACTTTTATGAAGCGTTATCAAACTATATATATGTATATCATTTTAGTGTACTAAATTACAACATTTATTTATATTAACCTTTTTATGATATGCATGAGCAGTCAGTGTCTGCAATTTCCTCCTGGATTAAGTTTATTTTACTTATTCAATGTTTTTTGTTGTTTTTAATGCCTCATTTTTTGCATGTAGTTAGCATGTTGCTTGATTTGGTTTTAATTCCATTTAGAAAAATGTTTGTTAAAGTGTATAATCAAATGAATTTATAAAATGAAATTAAAATAAATAACAGCAAGAGAATAAAAAGACAAAAAAGAAGGGAAGAAAAGGATTGCACCAGTTATTTGTGAGAAGAATGCAGAGGTCACATACTTCTCACTGCAGCAGCTCACCCCAAATTTAACTTTCTCTGTGCAAAATAAGCTAAATTACTCAATACACATCTGGTGCAACAGATTATATACAAACACATGCTATTCTCTCTCGGACACAGAGTGGACTGGGTGAAGAGACAGACAATGAAGAGGCTTTGGCAGAAACCCCTGAATGATATGGTCATTCTGGCCAGATAACTCAGTTATACAATAGACATTTTTTCCTCTGCAGACAGAGCACAGGTGAAAAGAATCAAATTAATGATTCACACTCAACAATAAAATGCACCGGTCTATACATAGTGACTGCTAACAAACTAGTCCTTTTCACACAGCAGTGGTGCAGAAAAGGAATCCTCAGTAATGCTAAGCTGTTCCCCCTAGTGTGCTTTTGGTGTCGTGGAATTAGCTGCTAGAAAGTAGCATTGTTGGTACAAGTGGTATTTTTGCACAGCTTGTCCTCCTACTGAACACAAAGACTCCAGATTGTATTTGCAAATAAGCTTCCTTGTCAACTCAGGTATTTATTAGCAGTTCATCAAACCCCAATGAAGATCCATCCGTTCTGCCTTAATTTTTTTTTTTTTTTTTTTTTTCAGTTCTGTCTTAAATGGTTAGGGTGAAAAGGACTGACTAAACTAAACTTTCCTCTTTCTGGGACAGGGGTGTCTATGAGTATGCTAACCAGGCCCAACTCACAACTTTAGCAACCAACAGATGGCACTGCCTGCCCCATCCCAATCGCACGACGCAATGTCAATGACAAATCCTAGATTCCAGAAATAATAATTTTTCTGAATCTAAAGGTGGTTGTCAGCAGACTTAAAAAAAACCTCTAATTATAGCATTGATTTTCATATATTTAGAGACAAATTTTGCAACAAAAGTCTTATTGACAAGCTTACCAAGTTATATACCAGGGAATCATGGTGTTCATAAGTCACAACCTAATGTTAAAATGTTTACTTCACGTAGCTTTTAGCTTTTTCAGTAGGGAATGTTTAAATCTTCAGAAAAGTATCTTCTCATATTAAGTACAACTGTAGAGAGCCACATGTAATTAAAGTAATTTAAGATCTTTTACAATGTTTATGCACCAGCACAAGCCATTCTATTCTATTCTATTCTAATCTATTCTATTCTAATCTATTCTAATCTATTCTAATCTGTTCTAATCTGTTCTATTCTATTCTACAGTCATTTGGCAGAAGCTTTTATCCAAAGCGACTTACATATGAGTGACAACACAAACAGTAGAGGATATTCGTAGGAAGGTGCTAGTGGACTGTCCAGTTGGACGCAAGTCCTTCCATGAAGTCCTATGGGGGTTTTTTTTGTTGTTGCTTTTTTTTATTTTGTTTTTAGTTTATGTTTACTTCTTTCCCACTACATAATATCACCTATGTTATAATACAAAGAATTAATACCATAAAGTTTGTTGCAAAGAACTGGGCTAAGTTCTCCAACTTTCCAATAAATATAGCTATACTAAGTGTTGAAGTGCTCCTTAAAGAGCTGAGTCTTCAGCTTGCTCTGAAAAGTAGACAGGGATTCTGCAGAGCGGACAGAGTTTGGGAGATCATTCCACCATCGTGGCACAACAGAGGAAAAGAGTCTAGCTAGTGATTTAGTCCCACGTATTGGTGGTAACATAAGGCATCTTTCACTGGTAGAACGTAGCTGTCGAGAGAGAGTGTAGGCCTGGATTAGGGAGTGAAGGTAGACGGGAGCCGTTTGAATTATCATTTTGTGAGCCAGAAGCAAAGCTTTAAATTTGATGTGTGCTGCGACCGGAAGTCAGTGAAGAGCGATTAGCAGCAGAGTGACATGAACTTGTTTGGGTTTGTTGAAAACCAGACGCGCTGCGGCATTCTGGATCATCTGCAGAGGTTAAAAAGAGCATGCGGGCAGACCTGCAGTAAGGAATTGCAGTAATCTATGCGTGAGATGACCAGAGCCTGAACCAACAGCTGAGTCGTGTGTTCTGTCAGGTACGGTCTGATTCTCTTGATGTTGTAGAGAGCATATCGGCAGGTACGGAAAACTGAGGCAACATGGACCTTAACGGTCAACTGGTCATCCACCATGACACCAAGATTCTGGGCAGCAGGCGTAGGAACAAGTGTGACAGAGTCAAGCTTCACACTAAATTGAGGATGTAAGGAAGGATTGGCTGGGCAGACAATGAGCTCTGTCTTGGACAGATTGAGTTGAAGGTGGCGAGCCTTCATCCATGCAGAGATATCAGCAAGGCGAGCTGATATTCTCATTGTGACGGTGTCATCCGGAGGAAAGGAGAGGAAAAGCTGAGTGTCATCAGCATAACAGTGATACGAGAAATGCCTTCTGGACTGAGACAGTATAAATTAATAAGAGGGAAGTATTGAACGCCTTTCTTTCTAAAACATAGGGCTGGTCATGAGCTAGCCTGACAATAAAGTGGATTATGATTAATATTATTATTACTATTTTCCATATGGCGAACCCTTGATGAAAAGGAGAAACAGTCACCAAACAGTAGTAATGTGCTGGGTAGTCAGAGACAAGTGTGTTTTACACATACACTCACAGGCTTATGCAGCTGCCCTTAATGAAATAGAGCACTGAGCTAAAAGCTGACTTTAACTATTAACAAATCTCTAGATTCCATGAGGACCACTTGCTCCAACAGAGGTCAGTAGAGCTGTCCAAGAGAGGTAACTGAGAAAGGTACACATACAGACTGAAAAATCAATAAACCAGTGGAAATTCTATAACAAAGACTTTCCGAGCTATGGCAAGTTCAGGAGGTAAACAGATTAGATAACTTAGAAATATACTTGTTGAGAATTTCACAGAATCTATGTGTGTGTGTTAGTGTGTCCATAAATGTAGTGACATGGCCAGCCACAATGAGAGACAAGCCACTGGGGGCCTAACAGCTGGCCTGAATGAAAACTACTATGAGGCGCCTGCTTTGTGCATGTGCGTGCATTCACACATGCACACCCGCACCCACATACACACCCACACCCACATATAAACACACACACACACACACACACACACACACACACACACACACACACACACACACACACACACACACACACACACACACACACACACACACACACACACACACACACACACACACACGCCTCCTATCTTCAGAACCCACAGGGATCATGGGAGTAGATTTGGTGTCTAGACTGTATAGATTCCTCAAGTTCCAGCCAAAAAAGAGCCAGTTACTCTCTAAAAGAGAAATGGATTCACTTACCAAACACACAATGGTTACAGCTGCTGCATTAAGCACACACACACACAGACACACACACACACACACAGAAATAAAACAACAGTATGTCTCTAATAGGGAAGGGTCAGCTCTTTACTCCTCTATCCCAAAGACTTTATAACTTTATGAAGTCAATATACAAGAAGGCCCATTCACTAATTTTTTTACGAACACATTTTTTTTAAAATTCTACTGACGAACATTTTACGAAAATTGTGGCATTCATCAAAATCTTCAAATCCTGGACTTATTTTTCGCTAAGAACAAATCCTACGAACACTAAAGAGTACTTTTACGAACATTTATCTACCAATACATTTGAACAAAATCCGTCTTAGCGTTGCTTTCTGCTTTTCAGTTAACTGAAATACAAAAAGTATAAAAACTACAATAAAGTTAAGTCAGGTTTTATAAACAACATTTTGTTCAAGTACAACACAATTGGTTATTTTAGGAAAACACCAAGACACGGAAGATCATGTCCTATTGTTATAATTTACCTCTGAGGAAAACTAAAGTCATTTTAAGACATTTAATTCATCGAACTAAAGTAATTTTGACACATTTACTTCAATCAGGAACAAATCAAAGTTAAAATGGATTTAATTCTAATGCAGGTCTTCCAAACAGATGCAAAAGGCTGCATAAGTGCTAGAGCTGATCCATACACCTCAAGCTGTTTGCGCACAACGTGGAAGTCTTGACTTTTTACAAGTATTTTTTGGGTGTTAACTGACAACTGGCCTTACCTATGCAAGGTAAGACAAGTTGGCCGTCTTAACTTGCGAGAGCTTGGTATTCACCAATCTAAAAGGAAATATGCGAACAATTTTGCAGTCTACAAATAAGTTGATGTCGGATGGAAGGTTTTTGTTTAAAAAAAAAAAAAAACAACTTATCAAATATAACTTGAAAACAATTTTAAGAAGATTTGTAAGAAAATACCCATATTGTTAATAATTCATTCAAAAAAATTCATTCAACATATTTCTCTTAATCATCATGTTCAGTGTTTCGTCTGCATACTTAGGACATTAGCTGTGATTCCAGGAACCTGTGACATAACTGAGAGCTACTGTACCTGCTCCACAGCTGACAACTTGTCGACAAGCGTGGCTGCAGATGTTTACTGAATTGCTCATCTTTGTATTAAGCATTACGGCAGAGAGGAAATGTGTTTCATATCTTTAGTCTTTAACTGTCACCATCAGGTCTTTTAGTAATTCAGAAATTTAGTAATTTTTTTGTCTTAGTTTCGAGTCTGGCCAGGACAGGCTTCAGTGTCAAAATATAGAAAAAAGTATTGGATAAAATTTACAAGTAAGAAAAGAAGCCTGGTTGTTCCGAAACTGACATATTTCCTAGCAAGCAGCAACATGCCAAAAGTCTGTGCATTTTCTGTCACCCAACTTGTCTGGCTGAATGAGGAACATAAGTTGGGATTGTTCTCCCCAAACATACAAGTTTCCTGTATTTGAGACAAAGACAGTTTACAGACAGGAACTGTAGTCTATTAACCCCTTACAAGACTGGCTTGCTGTATTTTTTGGTAACTTTTGGGGAGGGGGACTAACAGCTAAATGACCTTTGTGCAGTCTCAGACATGAAATTAATCTTGGTTCTACAAGAAAAACATGGCAGCAATGTGCTTGCTTTATATAAATACAATAAAACTATAATAAAACACACATCCTTTCATGTTTGTCTTCTGTTTTTCCAGTAATGACTAAGGAATTGATATGATCAGCAGCAACTATCAGGGGCAATTATAGTTTTCCATACAAGAAGACAAGAAATTTAAAAAAAAAAAAAAAAAAAGAAGTGCATACTAGCTGGTCTTTGTTAAAAGGTTCAGGTTTGTCCCTGTTCCAATAACTGATAAAAAACACAGAATGATTCATTCAAGCATGGTTGCCAATTCACTGAAACAAATAAAAGAGCTAGGTAACAATGGGCTTCGTGGTTGCTCTCAGTTTACTTGCCCATGAAAAAATAAACTGAAGCTGTGTAAGTAGGTCAGTTGTAGCTAGCAAACTAGCTTCTAAACACTGCATAGTGAAACAACAAACCCTACGGCTCATTTTTTCTGAATTACAATATAATTTGTCTGTAATTAGAATGTATTTTAATTACTCACAGTACCCATAAATAAATCTAAGTACCAGGTAGAACCCCCGCCCCCCCATCAACATGTGGAAGATTGAAAAGTTTAGAAGATATGATCACAAGTTTAGAAATCAACATTAAACTCTATCCCAAAACTTGTCATAGCTAACCTATTTTCAGATTTCTTAAATGATTGACAAAAAACTCATTCCTTCAAAAATTACGTATTACTTTTCAATACACAAAGATTACACCACTGTGGCTAGACAAGTTTGTTGGTGGGCGCATGGTATTTTTCTGAAGGTATTATTAGTACTATTTCTAACTAAAAAAATTAATTGTGGTTAGTGCTTGCGGAAGACATTGGCTGTAATTTTGTAAAGTTTGATAAAATCATAATTAACAACAAAAAGAATTGATGTAGCAGTGATGAAGGCTTGCGGATTCTGCAAGTATGACAGTATAATAATAAAGAGTGCCTAAAATGTCAAACTAATATTAGATTTTACATCAGATTGTGATTAGAAATGTTCTTTTGCTTTAATTCTATCATGGAGGCACATTTATTAAACAAACAAACCAAATAGAATTGATAATGATAATGAATCATCTTCAGATCTGTTGTATTAAACATGTCTGGCAAGGTAACATTTATTTAATTTGGACTTTTTTCTCCTAACAGCATATTCAGACATTTTGAAACACACTCAGCAGCACACAAGCTGCTGCAAAGACTATGAAAGCCAAAGCTCCAGGAAATTCACTACCGCACTCAGCCTTTACAATCTGTGCTAGCTAGCCAGTGAGATCATACATATCCACAGTGAAATACACAGGGAAGCAAAAACACAGACAGGTCTTTGCTTGTCCCCCCCTGTGTCTTCCTCCCAAGCAGCTGCACACAGAGGTCTGAACCTGCCTGCTGGGAAGCAGTGTGGCGCTGGCTATTCAACTTTTAACTAGCTAAGCCCCACTAAGAAGAGAGAAAA
This sequence comes from Telmatherina bonti, assembly GCF_933228915.1. NCBI lineage: Eukaryota > Metazoa > Chordata > Actinopteri > Atheriniformes > Telmatherinidae > Telmatherina > Telmatherina bonti. The sequence goes on from NC_136615.1 coordinate 19,158,503, forward strand.
AAGAACATAAAATTGTGTTGAAGTTACCCTCCGCTTGCACTATGGCTCACATACCCTCTTATGGCCTAACCTGATCATCACAAGAAGAAAACAGGCAGAAAGGGAAAACAAATACGCCCCCATCACTGACCCTTTACCAAATTTGACCCATTTACCGACAAATGCTATCATTCTGTTTTCCTGACCTTCCTTGTCCTGTCCCCCTCTTCCATGTTATGCAATACTTCAACTCAGTGGAAAGAATTGCTGCCAAGGGATTCAAAGTCCTACACTTTTGTTAAATTTATCAGTTAACTGGATGCAAAGAGAATATTGTTGATCTCTCATACATACATACATACATACATATACATATATACCCACACATACATACAGACACACACACATTATATATATGTATATAATCATTTCAAATCTACATTAGCCTGCAAAACATACAGCATAATAATTTGTACAGTATGCTAAAATGCTCATTTTATAACAATTTCAGTAAAACCCCTCAGTTCAGAATTGTTTGTCTATCTCATTTTACGATATGGTCAACAATATCAGTTCACTGCAGATTTTTAAGTGTATGCTGTCCAGTTTGGCTCCTTGACTCTCAACTACAGACTGATGCTGATGAAAAGAGCATACTTCTAGCATGTTTCTGGAACGTGTTTAATAAAACTCATATGTAAGTCGGTTTGCATAAAAGCGTCTGCTAGATGACTCTAGAATATAATAGAATAGAATAGAATAGAATAGAATGACACATTTGAACTGAAGGAATCTTTCTTAACACAGGATTTCACCATATACGCATATGTACTTTTTATTTTATTTTGATAAAAATGTTAAATTTAGGGTCCATTTCCAACTATAATTACTGACAATAGTTTAAGATTTTCTGAGCTTTGGTAGCTTTGTCATGATTACATTACAATACTCCAGACATGGTATTGTACTGCAGTAAACACAATGAAATCCCACGTTTCTTTTTCATTCAATTCTTTTTTAAACTGCAACCACCATGAATATTCTGGTTTTGTAATATAACTTAAACTCTGATATTCTCCTTCCACCCAGTCATGTTACTGACTGATGTGCATCATGTATGTACCTTATAAATTCTTTTCACCAATTTTTTATTACTTTTTGTTGCCTCCTCCATTTTGGCATCAAATTTATTCAGAATGTATATTTGAGGGAGGAAAAAAAAATCAATACATCAATAAAATGTGTCAGTTTCAATATTCAGTACATTTTATGAGCGCAATATTTAACGATATTTGGCTTAAATTTTCTGAAGATTTAACACATTTAGCTTTAATTTACATTTCACATAAAAACTCTTGTGTGAACTGGGTGGTCTTTAAGTATCAAAGATCAAGAAATGAAAAGGATAAAACTTTGTGTGGATTTATGTTAGATTGCCTGCTTTACTCTACCTTGGCTGTTTTATGCGTCATGTTATTCTGTTATTCTGTGCAATAAATGAAAACACAGACCACCTTGATGGTACTTGGAGCTACAACTTGTAAGTAATAACCCACTGACTATGAAAACAAGAAGTAAAGTAAGAGATGAAGTCAGAGCTGGTATTATATAAGTTACAGAAGTCAGAAATGTTACAAAAATTTTATCCAATGGGACAGAAAAACAGACAATTTTATTTGTTAACAAACTATAAAATAGATATCTGAGAAAGTAACAGTTGTAACATCTCCAGATAAGACTCACAATTTGATACTTTGGATATCATATCGTAGCTTTATAAAGAAGGGTGAGGCTCTGTGTCCACAGTCTGCCAGGACCTCCCCAGAACCGAAAAGGCCTGCCTAAAGAGTGTAATGCTTTCCTCATGCAATGCAGAACAGATTTCATAACAAGACTTTGAAAGTCAATCAATAAATACTGATTTAAGTGATTAATTACCAGAAAAATCCTTGGTTTCACTTTTCAGTTGTAGAAAATAAACAAAAATGGTAAAGAAGCAGTCTTCAGCCTTTGTAGTAAAAACTACACACTGTTTGACACAAGCACAAGATGAGACACTGTTGAGCTCTGCAACTCACAAAAAGCTTATTTATAAATTATTTTTGCTTATTTTTCTAAGTTATTTGAAATGGGGAAAGTGAAATGTTTGGCTGTGTACTCAATACTGGGAAGTACACCACACAGTTCTTTGTCTATTTTATCGATTTTCCACAAAAATAAGTGCAACTTCCCTGGTTTTATGAGCTGTTTGTGGATATTTTCCTGGTAGTCTCCTCTTACTACCCTGTAATACATTATATGCCTTTTCAGCTTTTAAATGATGTGTCTGACATTAAACTCAAATTCAAATTAATGTTTAAATATACAAATCAGATCAATAATTACATAGATCAATTTCATAAAGTATCAGTTCACTTGTAAATTAAATTACAGATAAAACGCGAAATAGCAGTATTTTTTAAGTACTTTGTAGTGATGTATGTTCAGGGAAAGTGATTTCTGTGCATTGGTAAATTTTAAAATGGTAACAAATTGGGTGTACAACTTAAAAACAGTGTAACAATAATAAATAAACTTCACTATCAAATCACTATGGCAGAGATACCAGGTGAATGAACTATATTGAATTTCTCCACTGAAGGACAAACAAAGTCTATCTCATGTCATGTCCTCTCATCTAAAGTTTCTTCTCAGTAGAAGCAGTAAGTCAGTAAGACAGTAAGTCAGCCCAAGGTGGGCTGTGGTGGGCTAAACCCAACCATCTCTACAAGAAAAAGTGATCTGGGGAACTGCTTGTGACATCAACCCTCAACATGTCTTACCATAAGCTGTTAAAATGGTATAACTGCGTGATTTAAAGGTTACACAAGTTTACATTTATTATTTAGTTGTAAAGCTGAATTCGTAATAATGAGTTGTTATTAGATCATTATTATAGCATTATATTATTATATTATTATTATATCATTATGTCAACATAACATCCTCAGCATCCTCAGTTCTTGATTACGAGGACAACTTTTGATCAAAATCGACTGTTCTAACTACAGATGAAAATCAGATCACATCTTTCCTGTCTCAACAACAGTCCAAATGTAAAGTAGGATGATAAAAAAAACAAAAAAAAAAAAACTGAAATTTGAAGACATTGTATTTCTGGCATTATTAACAGAGGTACATTAGTTTAGTACACTCATGGTAACGATGTAATTTCTGCAACTTCAAAGTTTAGTTGACTGGACATTTGGTTTGGACACATGACAGAGAATTATTATAGAAGCTTTTACATCTTTGGAAACATAGCACTCCAAAAACTTAAAACTTACTCAACTTTTTCAACTAATACCTTGACTCAACTCACCAAGATAGTTTGAGAAATTCTTAAACCATCAACTAGAAATAACCTTAATGAGAGTTCATAAGAGTTTGACCTTACCGTGAATATCAAAAACATTTAAAGGCTTGGTCACATGGCGTGATGACTCTCTCTTTCCCCCCTTGATGAAGGCTGGTAGACTGGGTCTCCTCTGATCCCCTACAAGCTTTCCCGGCTGCTGCCCCATAAGGGCAGGATGCCAGGCTGCAGCCGGGACTCTCCAAGCTGGACTCAATTGCTCAGCAGGAAGGGAGAGGATAAGGAGAAGACAGGAGCCTCTTTCCTGGCTCAGGCTGTCCTCTCCTTGGGTTCAGTAGGTGCAGCTCACCAGTACAGATCTGTGTTACTCCAGGGTGCCCCTGTTTATCATACATTTAATGGAGTCTGTGAACTTCAGATGACAAAACAAGGCATTTGACAGGAATCTAGAACAAAAAGAAAAAAAAAAACAGTCAGAATTCATTGGGGATTTAAGTGAAAAGGAATAATAATTATCTGCCATGATTTTTTCATTGTAAACTGTCCTACTTTAACATAAAGATGAAGACCAGAACAGCTTCCACGATTTTACATGTTTCTTGATCCCTTTTGTGGCTATACAACACCTCTTCCAAAAATTATGTTCATGTTGGTGATGGAGGGCGAAATGTTAACGCATAGATCTTAAATTGTTACAATGGTCATAGGTTCATTTAGATAAATCAAGATCTGGTGGCTTTTAAGACCAATAAGCATGTTTGTCTTTGTATTAAAAAAGTGCAGCAACCCATGATGCTGTTGTTATTCTGGAATAGACCCCTTCCAGCCTATTTCATTACAGGATAAAGATGATTCCAGCCTATTTCATTACAGGATAAAGATGATTACACACAATAAGTTTGTACTTTGTCGTTTTTCTTTAAAGGGACAAATTGACCAAAACCATGTCAGTAAAAATACCCCCAACAGTAAAACAGAGCCCCTAGCCCTCTCACTGTTGGGGGTCAAGGGTGACATTTGCCCTTTAAATCAGGGTCTTTCTTTACATTGTATTGTCTGGACTGCATCAAGGCAGCTACTAGATTTATTTTTAACACCAATCATGCTCTTTAAATAAGTTAGTGTTTGTTAATCTTAGCTTATTACAGGCTACACACATAATTACAGCGAAATCCTGTTCTGATTTGCAACTCAGCAAGGGTCTCGAAGTAAAAACCTATTCACTACAAGGACATACACAGAAGGTTCATTTCATTTTTAGTCAATTTTAAGGTATTGTGACCCTTAACTCGTCCGAAGGTACTTTATTTCATTACAAAAGCAATGTCAAGTTAATTTCCAGTAATAAACATGATCGTAAACAAGGACAGACCTTTAAAACTGCACACAAAAAAGTACAGTGAATTTAAAAAAAAAAAAAAAAATTAAATAATTTTTTTAAAAAAAAGCATATAACGGAAGTAAAGAAGTGAAAGCAAACTTACACAAGCAGAGAAACATTGAAAGTGTTGGTTAGCTGGCGACCTCCAGCTAACGTTGAAGATAGCCATGAAAGCTAACCAGCGTCTGCTGGTGGTGCGCAGCGCCAGACCCGTGAAGGCACATCGGACAGTCAACCACTGGCTGCTTCGCTGCTAATGACCTCGGACAAGTGCACATGAACGTCTCACAAACACATTTTCTGGTGAGCAGTTTTGCACTTGGCAACTGCTCTTTTCCAAAGTCACAGATATGAGTTTGTTTTAAACTTCCGTGTCCACTCTTCCCGTGTTGCTGAGCTTCTCCCCCTGTGGTACCCGGACTACAGACACTTCAATCAAGGAGGCGAAGAGAAGTTCAGGGAACTCTTCCCAAAAGAGACCGACAACTCTCTCTGCAAGTCTTCTCCTTTGTTCACAGTCCCCAAGCTCTTTGTTACCGACTACTCTGTTCTTGTACGTATTCATTGCTTTATTGCAAAAACCAGGGAAGTAAACTTTGGCCGAGTAACAGTTGTGTCGCTGGAGCCGCCATACTTCCATACGCAAGGTGGTTTACAGAAATATGTGGGTGGGGCTACGTGTGACGTCGCATGCGTGCGTGGGCTAGTACTTGGGAACGCTGCAGAAGTTTTTATTGTGCTGGAAGACCAGAATGCACAAATAGCACTGCACAAAGGGAGAAAAGATTAACAAACCCCGCTGAGATTCAAGTTATGAGACTTGCTGTGAGCATAATATATCCATTTTAATTCATACCCTTTCGTTAAAGAAAAGGCTGAACTTACAACAGTCACTCAAATAACTGAAGACTTAAAAAAGTAATAACTAAAAATTTGCAAAAAATATAATTTAGTAATATAAGACACTGTTTTTTTATTTGAGTTGAAGAAAAAAATTGTTCTTGGACAAATAAGAGCATTTTTCTGTTGAACAGTGGGACAAAATACCTATCAACAGGTGCAGAAGTCTGACTGGGAGTAACAGAAAACACCTGACTGTAGCAGAATCATTAAAGGATTGTTCAACAAAATATTAGTTTATGAGTGATGTAATATGTAATAAATTATCTTATTTGTTTGCTTTTTAAAAAAAAAATCTGAGCCAAAATTTGAAAATAACGTAGTGTTACAAAATTTTTATTTATTACTTTAATCAATTTCAGCTTATTTTACAGGCAGCTGTTTTTTTTCCTTCTTTAATGAAAGGGTATGAATAAATACGAGCACAATAGCATCTCCATTTAAACACCTGTTTTTAAACACATTTGCAATATTTCTTGTTCAAATACAAACCACTCTGACAATTAGTAAAAATGCACAGAAATGACAAGATTTATTTCAGACGATACATGAAATTGCTTTGCATAACATCAACTACCAACAAAAGGGTTCCACTAATTTCTGAAAGGTAAAGATACAAATGTATACATTTTCTCTATCAACACTCTTAATCATTAGTTTATTACTAATAACAACAGACAAAAGTATGTTATTTGAAAAGAAGTCTGCTCAGACTATGCCTAAGTGGTCAGAGATCCCCTTACTTGTCATTGTAGTTTTATAATGGTGTTTCTGGGCCCTTTAACTTTCATGTTCCAACAGCTTCTGTTGCGTTAACATTACAATCTCCTCCATCACTTCAGGCTTCAAGATGTCCTTGACCTACAGAAACAGCATAAAGCAGATTTATAGATCTGTTGCATAAGAAAAAAAAAAAATGTCTAAATAAATGTAAAAATAAAAACCAATCTGATCTGCATTAAAATAAAAGTGAACATATTTTTTTTTTTATAGATCAGTTAGTCTAGATTATTTTAGCACTTTTTTTTCTTTTGTTTATTGTGCTAGTTAAGAAATAGTCTACTGTCAAATTGCAGCTTGAATGGAAAACTTGGTTAACTTAAATAATTTTTAAGGAAAAAAAACTGTCAAGAAAAATGCTTTTACAAAATCATAACAAATAAACTTCTGAAACTTCTCAAAAGAATAAATTGTATGAATTCCAACCTGCAAGATGATCTGCTAGTCAAAACAAGACTCCTACCCATTTAACATTATGGCCACTAGATGGCGCCATAAATTATGACAAAGTTTCTATGTTGATTGCAATTTTATCCATTGTCATTATTTATATATGTGTAACAAGGACCATTATCCAAAACTAAAAGTTTAATTTGAACTAATATTACAGTATTATTATATCCCAGCTCAAAACCTCCTACCTGATGCTGGAGTGATGATTCATAGCAATAGAGAACACTGGTGTCATACAAAAGGACTTTGTGTGATGCCAAAGCTAGCAGGCAGTTTCTCAACCGTGAAATCACCTCTCGATCTGACAGGCTAACAGGCTGAGAGGACACAGACAAGAGACAAAAACAACTTTAGTTCAAAGCAGCCCATAAGTACGTGAACGAAGATATATTTCAAGCTCCTCAGCACATATGCCTTGGAATAAAACAACTGATTTTACATAAGCATGGATGAAGAATATAACCCTAAAGCAGGGTTGCTCAAAGTCTTTCCTCAAGGGCCACGGTCCTGCAGGTTTTTGATGTATCCCTGTTCCAACACACCTGGTTTACATTAAATGAATCCAACAGCCAAAGGAATTCTGAACAATGAGTGATTAGTTTGAGTGAGGTGTGTTAGAACAAAGATACATGGAAAACCTGCAGGATTGGGGCCTTCAATCACCAGAGCTGGACACCCCTGGCCTAAAGACACATGATGCATATTTCTAATTTTTCTGTGTACTTTTGCTTGTTCATGCTGACTAACAAATGAAGTACAGTGCAATTTCATACCATTTATAGTTTTTCTAAATTGTATTTCTTAGAATCATCTCAAAATTGATTCAACACTTTTTTGTCATGAAGCAACAACAAAATATACATCTCCAGGAGTTCTCCACCTCTATTGGGTTTAAGGTCTGTAGTCAGGTCTTTGCAAATTCTTACAGATGCCAATGTTGTGTTGTCTTTCTTTCTGGCACAGAAAATACAAGGAATGAGGCTTCTGACACCTATTTTGACAGTATGGCTAGTACAGGGGTGGGCAACTCCGGTCCTCGAGGGCCGCAGTCCTGCAAGTATTAGGAATTTCCCTGCTGCTACACACCTGACTCACATCAATGGCTAATTAGCCAACTGGTGCAGAGTTTAAAGTCAAGCTCTGCACCAGTCTGCTAATTTGGTCTGATGTGAGTCAGGTGTGTTGCAGCAGAGACACTCTCAACACTTGCAGGACTGCAGCCCTTGAGGACCGGAGCCCTTGAGGACCGGAGTTGCCCACCCCTGGGCTAGTACTTAAAAGTATTATCAGCAGATGGCTTCTTCATTGTGGGGAATTGTGACCAAATATTTCAGTCTCAATATTTTCTCTAAATGTTTCACTTTCCATGGTATCAGAACCATTTAGGTGCCTTTTAGGGAGTTCCCAGATGACTTTCATGTTAGTTTTAGTAAAGAATGACTTGTTTTTCCACAGTTTTTCTGTAAAGGCCTGTTTGGTGGAAGGCTCCACTGATGGTTGTCCTTCTGTTAGATTCTTTCATTAACTTAAAAAAAAACTAAGGGACCCATTTATATACCATTGGCCTGTTGGGTTTTTATTAAACCAAGACTTTTTGTTTCCTATTTGTCAGCATTGAAACACAGCCAGGTATTGGAAGTCTGTTTGTGTCTCCACACTTTATCTATTTTAAAGTTAATAAGACTTTTATACTGTCTGGTTATAGCAGAAATGTTTTAGTAACCCTCTGATTTGTTCTTTAATGTATGTCTTTCTTTCAGGTCTGGAAGCCTCTACCTCAACATCCTTGTTAATTTTCAATTTTCATTCTGACATACGCTTGTGAGACCCCAGAAAGACACGCGTTTAATTTCTGACCTGTGTCCAAATATTTTCTGCGGGGACTTGTCTAATTGACCAATTACTTGGCTAGAAATAACACATGAAAAGAGTTTGAACTATTTGCCAGGCATATATCATCAGATTTGCAATTTTGTTTTTATAACGAGATTTCCAAAAGTGTTGAAAATACTTATTGTAAATTATCTGTATGCTGGCAATGTCACATTATAACCTATGCTTTATGTAATGTCACCTTTGGAATTGTAAGGGAATCAGTACAGGATCAGCAGTATTCCCCAAGAAAACAGAAGTATCAGCATTTTCATCACATTTCTATTCCACCGTATAAATCAGTCTATTGCTGTGTTCTTCATTTCAACCCTCATCCATAAGGATGAAAATAATGTCAAGCAATTATATCAATATTTTGCTCTTGTTTGGTCCTGATTTTACCTCCAGACTGGTGTAAAAGCCCCCTGCTTCCTCCTCCTGTTGTCCCGGGGTGGGATACAACCAGACAAAGCCGTTATTCCCAAGGATAATGGAAGCACCACATGGCAGGTTGTGGAAATGTGTTTTTTGTCTTTTGATTAGAGATGGGGAGAGCTGTACCAGCACTCCTTGACCCAACTGACCGTCAGAAAGAGGAGAAGCCAATCAAATGAAAATGAAAAGTTATTTCTCATTTTTTAATTTTAGCAAAGAAAAGCGCAACTTTATCAAGAAAAGTAAAATGATATAAATGTTTATTTGCATCTGAACAAAATATTAACTGCACTACTGCCAATGAGACCTGTTATAAATTTCAATTTTAACATATGATATATTTCAGAAATTTCAAGCCACGTCTGTGATAGAACAAAACCACAAAGTACAAGTCATTGTCTACTATAACTCACTTTTCCATATTTTAAACTCCGGGTGTGAAGTGACAATGCTCCATCTGAGAAGACAGACTGCACCTCTGCCTAAATCCACAAGAAAAGTACAGCATACAAATTAGACATTAGGATAAAGACTGTGGACAGCAAATTATGGAAAAAGATCATTATGAACTGGGTTACACTGATGAGATCGCCCTCCTGAAGGTACTCTCTCATGGTGAGCTCATCTTCTGCTGATCTTCTCCTCTAAAAGACAAGTTCAAAGAGTTCAACCAAAACTGTAATACATTTTCTGCAGTGAAAAGTGTTTTCTGAAGTCTCACCAGCTCTCCTCCAGGCAGATTTACAGCTGACAACAAGAGAACAGAGTCCAGTCTAGAATTGGTCTCCACCTTCCATCGTTTCTGCTGTACCTACATTAAAAAAAAAACCACACATACATTCAAAGTTATTATTAATCAAAATTACCAAATCTAGTTTTAATCACATTTTCTCTTTCAGATAGGGACAAAATCTCTCACCTCTGTAATTCTCCCAACTACTACGTCTCCAACCTCACCATTAAATCTGCAAGTAAATAAGATATGAACTAACTAAAAGCAGTGCACAACTCTGTGATTACTTATCAAATGCACCACAGTTTTGGATTGTAGATATTAATCAGTTTTAGTTTAAATAATTACCTGGTTTTAAGGGCCTTGACGCATATCAGTTTATCCACCCTCTGCACCTCACCAGCGACTGAAGCTGTCAACTTGTCATCATCAACATAAGTCCCATGACCCCTGAGGAAAAAATGCACAGTTTTGTTTCTTACTAATTCTGCCAAAAAGGTTTCATTGTTGACGATGGATAGATTACAAAGGTTTAGTGCACTCCACAATTTTCAAAAAACAGCGACCCGCTACAAAGTGTAAGCCTTTTATTCAATGTAATCAGCCTTACACTGAATGTTACAGCCTTGTCACAACCCGAAACTAATCCAGTGCTCACCTCATGAAACCAGTGTCTGAAGTGATAACATCACCGGGGACGACTAGATCTTTACGGTCGAAGGCAGAAACCGACAGCGATACAGTTTTTCTAATAGTGGGTAATCTCATGTCTGCAGCCATGCTTCCTCCTGCGCTTCCTCTTCTTCTCTGTTTATGGCGGTTTCTGCACAGTTGCAACTACAACCTTTTACTACTGAATTATTCCTATTATTTATCCTTCCTAATATTACCCTTATTATGAAGAGGTCTCAGAAAAGCTTTCAGAAGAATAAAATGCTACAATAGCAACCATAGACATTAGCAACAGCCCATTCCGTGAAACCAAACTTTGTGCCTCCTACTTCTTCTGTGCTACTGTCACAGCGCAGCATTACCTCCCCCTTCTGGTACGGAGTAGACTCTACAGTGGACTTCACTGTTACAAATTCCTTTTCTTCCATACAGTACTAAATTAAAAATCGTGTGCCAATTCCCGGTATAAAAAAAAACAAACAAAAAAAAAAAAAAACCACATGATGAGGATATTATTTAAAACAAACCTCATGATGATGATAGAGGATTCTTCACACCCTCTCCACAACACCGTGATGAAACAACAAACAACAAAGTGTGTTCAGTGAGAAGCTTCTTCAGGTCCGCTGTAAGATTGAAAGATGCAGAAGATCATTCCTGCCAGCAGCCATCAGCCTCGGGACAAGACCTCCTCTAGTTAATTATTATCTACAACAATATTGAATTTCCTTTGGGGATTAATAAAGTATTTTTCATTTAGTTAATTAAATTTAACATTTGGTGTAGATAACATGTCTTCTTAACACAGACTTTTTGGTTGCTGTAGCAATGTTTGATTTAGGCTCAAATCACGTTAGTCAAATAGTAGCTCCCAGCTGAATAAACAGTCTTTACTGATGGTCCGGAGTGGTTTTTATTTGTTCACCCGTTAAACCATTACAAACCAACGTAAGAGCTAAACGACACAAACACAAACAAAACAAACGTTACATTTCTGACATAACCTCAGTTACATACATTAACATATAGCCTTAAACTTTAGTTACATACACAAATCCAATTTTTCATTTTACAGAAGATAATGACTTAATGTACCTTGTTGCCACATTCGACTGGTGCTGATACTGTCCCGTTTATTTACCTTAAACTGTATTTTTCATCTGTGTCTTTCAATAAACCCTTTTGCCGTTTCTATCGTTGCAGTTAATCATCGTTAGTTACCGTTATCAACAACTGTTAAAGCCCTCTCAAAATTAAACAGTTCTACGTTTACAGGAACAATGGTGTGATTAATACATTCACATTTAAAGGTGAAACTAAAAATATAAACTCCTGTCAATCTTTACACAAATCATTATGATAAAATAGTCGGCCTACTATTTGATAACAAGGACAGGTAAGTACGGGGAAAATCACTTCTGTTGTTTGTGCAGTTACGTCCTTTCGCCACCAGATGTCAGCGTCGAGTCACGCTGCCTTTATCTCACCCTTGGGTTCACGTAACAGTGAGGTGACGTCAGATATCAACACCACGCAGGCTTCTTTGTACTGACCAATCAGCGTTGAGTCGGATAGACTCTTGTAAAGATGGCGACGGTGAGGCACAGAGGAGTGAAAACTGGACGCTTAGCCGCTTATAAACACCACTGGTCCAGACACCGTCAGAACTGACACGGCACCTGAACCTAAAGTTAATCGACCCGTTTGTCTGTCGCAGTACGCTGTTTGGCCTTGTGTGTAAACGCCGCGGATCTGCTTGTCTTTGTTTTTGGTAACACAGTGGAGCGCTCATTAGCTTCAAGTTGCAAAGCCAATGCTAGCCTGGGGTTAGCAGTGTAGCTCAGTCGGCTGCTTGGATCTTTCTACATGGCATCTGTAGATCGATAGGTCAGTCAGTGCCAAAACTGAGCTAATTCAATGCTTTTTAATCGAAACCGCCGCTCATGAGTCACTTGGAATAAAAACCACTACAACTCAAGTAGGACTTGGCTTTGCTGTCCATACGAACCAAGTTTGCCGACATGTATTTTCTAACCGGCTGGCCACGGAGGCTTCTCTGTCCGCTCAGGAGTGAAGAGGAGCCCTTCCACATCCAGCCCAGCTCACAGCGTGTTTACTTCGCCCTGCTGTCGGAGACGCAGCTCAGCATCTGGTTTAGTAGGGTAAGTTTAGTCAAACAATGGCCGGTGTCGTCTTAGCCAGAAAATGACAACACTGCTACTTTCACTTGAAGGTGCAGCGACCATTCTTACAACTGCAACAGTTTCACAAGCCCTACAGCATGGTAAACCGGCTACATGTCTAAAGTCTAGTTCATACTGTAGTAAGGACTACTGTGTTATCGTTTGACTATGATAAATTAAGAGTATTTGACTTGATACACTCTTAACTAGAAAATAAGTGATGTATTAAGCTTCATTACAGTTTGGCTGGACGTTCACATCAAGTTCTTATAAGGCTGAGCCGAACAATTCCTTTGGATTACTCTGTATTTTTTCGTAATTCATAGCAAACATCTATTGTTTTTATTCTCTTTAAACTTCCTATAAATGGTTATCAGCCTGGCATATCCACCACTGCTCAACAAACACTCTCAGACAACATGTTGAGGCCTGTTTTGACCAACAGTCTTCTAAGTTTGCTCAGGATCTTTCAGAGTGAAATTATAAACATAAGTATTATTGTCATTGTCAGGGTAGTAAGTGGTCTTGTTGTTTACGTTTTTCTCCACAAAGGAACTTTGACAGCGAGTGATATAACATTGTTTTTCTTCTGATTAAATTTTGCCAAAGTTTTTAAAAGGATTTAGATAATAAAATATCATTTGTCAGAGATCATTTTAAAATGCCAAGTGACACAGGAAAGGAATGAACACTTGAAAAAAATAAACTGACAAAACCATTTGCACAAAAATTATTGATTTATTTGGTTAGTTGGTTTGTTAAGGACAAGCTGGGAGATTCTAGCAAAGCAAAAAGATTACATAATTTAAAAAAAAAAATTTTTTTACATTGGGACTGCTCAGGGTATTTCCTTTCATTGTGGGAATGTTAACATGCTGGATGAAAAAATATAACAATTCCGAAGTTTTATTTGTTTGAGAATCACCAGCTTCAATAAAATGCCATCTGTTTGTACTGAGTTGTACAAATACTGCTAATAATCTCGTACTTTTTTTGCATACTCAATTAATTAACTTGTGGAGCAGTGCAAACAGCTGCATCAAACACATTGTTAAGTTCTCATCTGTCCACCCGAACCTCGTATGGGCACTAAACATTACTGATGTACCACAGGCTCATGCTCTGCGAGGAACATCCAGCCATCAAGTTGCAACTTAGCCAGGTCTCCACAGGGAAGCTGCCACAAAGAGTCTCATCCTCAGGATAGGGTTTTAACCACATTTTTAACATGTGGTTAAAAATGCAACCCCATTTTTAACCACATGTAGGAATGCCCTTAGGTCTCAGCTGACCATCCGTGGTTCTTTTCCTGTTTATGTGGATCAGACGTTCCACCTGCAGTCATGTTTGGTCTACATCTCCTGTCTGGCTAAACAGAAGATCCCTGGAATATAGCCGGACTGGTGGTCTTAAATAAATGTTTGCACTTCCTTTTCTAAGGCTGATTGGTTTAAATCAAGATGAAAAAACATTAAAACAAAATTATAGCCGCATTTTAAGGGGATACTTTACGTTAACTATGGTGCCATAACCATGGTGAGCCAAGGCTGTAAAGAGTGGTTCCAGACTAAAAACCAAACTCTTTAAAGCTTTGTCTCATCCTGAACAGCTGGATAAACAAATTCTGTTGTTGAGAGGCAAACTTGGAGGCAACATATTACAAAGATTAGGAGCAAGGTAATTTTGTAAACTCATCTAACCAGAGTCATTGTGAATATGGTGATGTAATATTTAGGAGAGAAATGTTGATGAATACTGAAAGAAGCTAAGATTTTGCAAATGATTCATTCTTAAGAGAAATGTGAATAATAAAGAATGTAAAAGAATATAAATAGTAAGGAAGGAAGAGTTTGAGCAAAATCAAATTGTTCACAGACATACTGTGACTGTGAAAGATTATATAGATAAATTTGTTACAGAATAGAAGTTGTTTTGAACTGGAATCTTAAATAGGGATCTGTGTTTTTATCCTTCAGTGAAATACTTTTGACCTCATTTATTCAGAGAATTTGATGTAGTGACCTAAAGAGGGTCATTTGACCTTATAACCTGCAGTTTAACTCATTGTTTACAACAGCTTGTGTCCCACATAGGCTGTATATTATTGAGTAGTGGCAACAACAATGGATCAGGGTCACTGTTAACTTCTTGAGGCACACACAGGATGTGACCACATTCTGCTTCCCCTGTTTCTTTATGACTTTTTTCTGAGTATAAGCACAGAGGTATGTTATTTAGAAAGAGGAATGTCTCAGCTGTGCCGATTAGAGCAATTGCCTTCCGCTTGATATGAAGCTTTCATGTCTGTTTCCTTCATTACTTGCATTTAAATCCAACCATACTCTTCATGTAGAGATGCGTTTTGAGAGTTGTGGTTATCTATATTGTAAGGAACTTCCTTTTTGTTTAGTTAAAGCAAACAAAAATGACAAATACTTTGTTTATAGCTGAACTACTGTGTGAAATGTTATGCTGTTTTGATTGCACAATTATCATTATATAACAAATACGTTTCCCCTTTTACTCATCCCAACTGCTTTTCTATGAATACAAATACTTTTGCAGTAAAAAGATTTGACCAAAATTAATATTCTGTCATGTGAGAACATGTTTGTCTATACTAATGCTACTGTGGCATAATCCACTCTACTGTAGGTTTCCCTCTATAAATAGTATATTGCATCACTCGAGTTATCCGGTGAAATAAGGTGATTTGTAAATCTGCCTTTGCCCCTCTGTGTCTTTTTTTTTTTTGTTTGTTTGTTTGTTTTGTTTTTTTTATTTATTTCCGTGTCAGATTGCATTGAGCCATCATTTTGCCACCAGGTGTTGTTGCTTTTGATCCCATCTGTCCTCAGTTGCAGCCAGGGCAGCCAAGGCTCTGTGAGTTCAGTTGAAGTGCTATTGCTAATCTGTGTAGCTCAGTATCTTAGCTTTGTTGCTCCTCTGTTCTGTCACAGCTGGACATATTCTGTAAACATGCTTGTGTGTGGGTACTTGCAAAAGAAAAAGAAAAAAAACACTAGTGTTGTTTCTCACATGTGACTCGGAGTAGTTGTTTGTGGAATTGTGCTTCTCCTGAGATTTCTGTAAAGCTGGGTGCACACATGAGGATTATTGGGCTGTTTTTGTGCAGATTTCCCTTTTTCCAGACTAAGGACGGCAAACGCCTGATTATCTGAAGTTTTGTAAGAGTATCCTATAAAATTAAGTGGTAATATAAGGTGTGTTAAGAATAATTTTTTTCACGACAATCTCCTCAAAAACACGTCAGGGCCTACAATTGTAAGCATTGAACTTGCTCAATATTTACAAAAATCTTCACAAGCCGATGACTCCAGAGTTGTGGCTCTGTGGATTGTGACGTGGAACGGAATGTAGCCAATAAAGAGAGCAAGCTGACTGGGGAACAAGGAAGTACACAAATAACAAGAACCTGCATGGCCGATGTAAAAGTCCGGTACACTTCAGAAATGGAGGATCGACTTGTGGCGCTGGGGAAGAAAAAATATTTATTTGTCTCTGCCAAGTCATCTTGGTGGTGTGTTCTCTGGTTGTTCTTATGTTTACTCTTTGTTTCTTTCAGATCACGTGTGATTATGTGAGATTTCTATCTCAGAATAATTTTGTGTGTGCTGTGCTGAGATTATCTGAGCACAACACACATACAGTACAATCAAAACTGTTCAGTGACTTATATATTTTTTATCTTCATGTGTGGGGTCCCCAACAGATAAAAACTCTTCAGATTGAAAAAATCTTTGAGTGTAGCCAGCTCAACACAGACTGGGTGCATGTAGGTAGGGTGTTACAAGGGAAATGAAAAGGCAAGAGTAAGCATCATGTGAGCGGTTTCATTTGTACAAATTGCAAGTCAGTTTCATTTGTGAAATTTTCATCCAAAGTTGAGTCTTTTAAAGACTTTTTTTTTTTTTAAATCTCAGGTCTCTTTATTGTTTAAAGTTTGTTAAATGCCATTATTACTTTATAATAATGGCCATTATTGTCCATTATTACTTTGTAATAATGGCCTTTCCATTTTTTTTTTTTTTTTTGCTTTTCCCAGTCACATTTACACCATTTGTATCTTTTGTTGCAATGACAGATCTTTAAGAACTTTTATGGAAGCATTACAAAGATATCTGTCAAGAGGTCAGGTTTTGTTTATTTGTTTTGTTTCTTTTTCTATTCTATAAACATATTCAGCTTTTATTTATTTATTTTATATATAATTGGCTGGAAGATATATCTTGATGTCATTTACATTAAGCTTTCAGTAAGTCAAACTTATCATTTTTTACTGACGTTTTTCTCCAAACACCAACAATGTTTGGAAGCATGACATCCACAGCATTCTCCTGCTCAAAATAATAACACAAATATAAAATGAAAGAAACTGGTAAAAAAAAAAAAAAAAAAAAAATTTTTAATGCTGTGGACAGCTCGGGATCATTTGGAGGTGATTGTGTAAAGAATGTCACGCTCCTTAACATAATACTGCACATCCTCCTCCGCACAATGCATGAAATCAACAACAGTGTTCAGTCGGATGCTTAATCAGCTCTGCAGCATAAAAAAAACTGGTTATACTGCAGCAATATGATCTACTTTATGGGATGAAGAATGAGTAATTTAATTTGATGTAGATATCTCCCCAAAATTACATAATGCTGACAGTCTTAAATCAGTACTGAAAGCAGTTGCTGCAAACAGGGTAGCTATAATGGCCCATAACAGGGTGAATAACTACATCTATTGAGATCTAGTAAGAACATTACACTCCTTTTTAGATATGTAAAAACTTCCGTGAGCGGAAGTACAGAGACAAAAGGAAAGAAATCATTTAGTTCCTCAGAATTAGACCACATCTTCTTTATCCCTATAAAGCTGTTACTGTGATCAAAGCCTTGCAACAATACCAAAGCTTTTTTCCATTTTAAGTTTTGGAGATCCTAAAGAGATGAGATGTTTATATTTCTTCCGAGTCAGCAGTTTCATTAAATTTTAATTCTATGAAACGGAGACCATATGGCAGACATGAAAACCTTGTGTCTAATTACAGTGAGTAGGTATCAGCGCAGCTAGAATTACTGGAAATGGTTCCCTACTTTAGTTACCTGACTGACATACAGTTTTATTTTCTGGGGTTAATTTGTTTTTCCCAATAAATAGGGCTCATGGGATAGTACTAAAACTTTTTGCAGTTGTGTGTCATTCCATTGTTGTAAGAGCATTTCAGATCATATTTGTTCTGTTTTGTTTTTCAACAGAGAGCACTTTAAAGGCATTTTGATATATTTTCCTGCAGCGTATGAGCTGACAAGTATAATCCAGTCAACATTAGAAATATCACTGTGTTTCCCAGTTTTGTCTCTGAATGTTTTGATAGAATCAACATGCATGAATCTTTCATAGGACTTTGGGTATTGTTGTGCTTACAATTACTGTTAGTTACTTTTTAATTTCTCCTGTTTCATTTTAGATTCAGTAAAAGTTACTGTTTCAATATTTATTTAGAAAAGTTTCAGTCCCAACCCAGCAATAACCTCATTCATTTAACACATTAAAAGTCTTCATTATGAAATGACTTGTTCTGTTTTGTAGAGTGGTCCAATGCAGCTTTTTATCACATATGATGATGTGGGACTGGGTTGTTATTTATTTTGAATCATTTTGTGTATAATTTACAATATAATTTTTTTACAACTCTTATGTAGTTTACTTTTGAGACCTGAAATAAAAGGGAAATGTTTCCGTTATGAGGCATTTGGATGGTTATAACTTGTGTTGGTATTTTCGAAGTGCTCATTTTCTTCTCTGTGTCCCTCTTCCTCACCCACAGCCGAGTGTTTTGATAGTCAGTTATATCGAGTCTGCAAAGGCGGCGGCCCAGTTTGGCTTCTACCAGAAAGCAGAATGGAAACCAGACGACTCCATGATAGCTGTGGCTGTAAGTACACCATCTCATCTCATCTTGTTTGCATTTTGACTGATTAACTCATGTCTTCTCTATTGTCCTGTCTGTACATAACTTGTCTGATAATTACAAAAATTAAATACTGATACTGATACTGATGGTTGGTTTTCTTTATTACCTTTGTGAGTCTATTTTTTTTTTTTTTTTTTTTTTTAAAGGAAAATTATTATTGGAAAACTGAGGATTTGCACGAATTTCTTTACAAAGCAGCATGTTAAACGGGGACTGTTTAAGTTTTTGAACGCAACAAAGCATTCACACACACTAGAATAACTGCATGTTATTGGAAAGACCTAACGTTTCCACATCCAAATTGTGTTTGATGAAAATGGCTGCATAATAAACTGCTTTTCATCACACGTTGGACTCACCTAAAGACCTCTTTCACACCAAGCAAATACTTGTGTACCTCACCTCCTTCTCTAATCACGTCTTTTTCCTCTTATCTCTGTTTATCTGTTTCCTGCTCACAACAACAGTACCCACTCTTCTGATACGTTGCTATATTGATTATTACTCATGGAGTTTCAGTCATTGGCTAGGTGGTGCTTCAATAATCAAGCTGTAATGACGAGATTTCTGTAATGTTCCTCTGTTCCATAAAAGCTTGAAATGGCTTCCTTGTAGCTGTGGTGCGTTACAGTGTAAGGATTAGGGCATGTATGCAAGTGCTTGGCTTATTTCTGGTTCAGACACAAATGTTAAAGGCTGAAAATGATCCTGTCACCACTTTGTTTTCACTCACATAAACAGTGTCTACTGTACAGTGACATTTTGTGAAATTATGCCTATTTTTAGCTATAGAATTGCTTTAAAAAGAAAAAAACAGCAAGTTATCAGTTTATTTAGGTCAGGGGTGTCAATCTTCAGCCCTCGAGGGCCGATATCCAGCAGGTTTTTATTTCCTTCCACCAACACAGCTGATTCAAATCAAATTGATCCAGCAGCTTCTTGTCAAGCTATTTATGAATTTCAGTCAGGTGTGTTGGAGCATGAGACAACAAAAACCTGCAGGATACCGGCCCTCGAGGACTGGAGTTTGACACCTTTGATTTAGGTGATGCTTCAACAATTCAAACAAAGGAAAGTATGGTGAGCATTGATTCAACTGATCAAAGTAAAAGTAAGACTATCATAAATCAGCCTGTGAAACTGGCATTGTCAAACAGTTTGAAAGCTTTTGTTTCACTTTACCCATCTACAGTCTTGACTTTGAGTTAGGGCTGGGCGATATGACCTTTTAGTAATATCCTGATATTTTTATGCCATGTCACGATATACGATATATATATATCGATATTTACCTTAGCCTTGAATTAATGCTTTGGTGCATACAATCACATCAGTAAGATGGTTTTGTGTCTCCATTAAAACATAATTGTTCATACTGCATTAAGATATGCTGATTTTAAACATTCATGCCAAAAGGATGAAATTGTAACGAAGCAAACTGATCAAAACCGTATTTATTGAACAGTTAAAGCAGTGGCAGAAACATGTCATTTTAAAACAAAATAAAGTGCCTTTGCGTGATGTAATAAATGCAACGTATGAAAATACGTGCTCTAGGGGGGGACTTTTCAAATGATGAACTATTATAAGGCTTTGCTTTATGGATACGTTTTTGAGTTGTCGTGTATTTTTTTTTAATCGCAGAGTTTAGCATAGAAATCAGTCTTATAATACAGGCAGAATGTCCTCGTATCGTCTCCAATAAACGGCTTTAGCCAGTTTTTAATTCAGGATTTGATTCCCACTGCTTTCTGTACTTTCTAGAGACATGACGAGCTAGATAAATATGCTTGTTTCACACACACAGTGGATGAGGTGAGTAAGTGACAGAGGTTGTGAATGTAATCAAATATAATGAATTATTTTTGCTTGATGTGAAAAACTTTGCAATTTACGTCCCACTCTGTAATCCAGAGCGGGATCAGTGGCGGATTTGGCTGTTCATTGTGACTGTGGGTGGAGTCGTGCAGGTGTCCTCTCTGCTCCTGTGACTGACTGCAGCTGCAGCCGGAGCGACTGAGTGCTTTAGGACGGGGAGAGACTCTCGTTCGTGACAATAACTTTACAATATGCGCTTTAAAGTCAGTCGCCAAAACACCAGGAAAGTCTCCAATAACTCCAGTAAAAGTTGCTAGATTTGTCGCTAGTCGCTTTTCACAAAAAGTCGCCAAATTTAGCGAGACAGTGGCTACATGCTGCCTCACATGACATAGCATGTAGCTCACGTTATGTATGTAACGAGGTGCGCTTGCTTTAACTCTCTGTGCAAAGCGGTGCAGAGTCGAGGAAGAGTGAGAAAACCCCGCCCACAGCTAAAAACAACTGCGTGACATCAGGATACTCGAATATGACGGATAGAGGCATTTTCTATATTCACACAGGGGACTAGCAACGATATATTGAGTATATTCGATATATCGCCCAGCCCTACTTTGAGTCAACTCTAAGTTTTGATCTAGTTGTAGTGTATCAGTCACTACTGTGTACTTTTCATTTTTGGTTAAATGTTGACATGTTGACTTGTATAATTCAGAGATAAAGCTGTTTGAAAGTATCAGGTATTCTAAGTTTTTTGGAAACCAAGGGAGCTTCTTTTTTTTGTGTGCATTTTGTGATTTAATGTAAGTATACTAGTGGACCTGACTAGGGAGCACAGACACCAAATTTCTGAATAGCTTTTCTGTTTGGATAATTCTGAAATATCATCCTCAGGCCCTTCTTTTCTCTCATTACATCTCTGCATTGGCTGCACCAGCAACAAAAAGTATGCCATTTAGGAGTTAACAAAGCTTGAAAGTTATGATTTTAAAGATTCCTACCCACCCCCAGGGAGATGAAATAACTGTTCTAGCCAGCGTCTTTCTGTGGGCCCACTCAATCTTCACTTTTTTTTTTCTTCTTATTTTTAAACACAGACCTTTCTTCTTCTGTCACACTGGTTTCATTTATTACAAATTACATCCCTGTTAATGATGGTCACCCATGAAAATCAGTCAGATGAATAAAGTATAACATTATGTATTGTGATTATGGATGCATGTCACGGAATTTTTTTTTTTTTAACTTGTCACAACTGTGTAAGCATGGGCATACACATCTATGAAATATCAGTATTGTTATCGTTGTGTATTATGATTGTTGTACACTATTCACAAAAAGTTAGGGATATTCAGCTTTTGGATGAAATTTCACAACAAGCCTAAAATGCATTCAAACCTGTACAGGTGAACTTAATGTGATCTTCTCTAAGCTTTTAAATGCACATGTCCAACTGTTAAATGTTTCAAAAAATTTTGCACAAGTTGCTGTTCTCTAACAAGGAGCTTAACGGCAAAAATCACGGCAGGTGTGTGATCCTTGAATTGACCAATAAATGTCCTGGTTCAATTAGAGCTGGTGTTTAAACAGTTGTCCTCATCATGCTGTTCACATTTTGACATCATGAGACCAAGACGACACCTAACAATGGAACAACAGTCCCTTGCCATTGCGATGCTTCAAACAGGACGTTCTCAGACAGAAGTGGCCACTGAGCTTGGAGTGTCACAGAGTGTCATCAGCAGGTTGCAACAGAGATATGGAGAGACTGGAAGAGTCACAGAAAGGCCTAGAAGTGCACGTCCTTTGGCCACATCCCGTGCTGATGACCGCTACATTGTGAACACTGCCCTGAGAAACCGGATGATGAATGCCACTCAACTCCAGGCACGTTTAAGAGAGGTGAGAGGCACCCAAGTGTCACGTCAGACCATTCGAAACCGTTTCCATCAGCGTGGTCTGCGTGCTAGACGACCTGCACGGGTACCTGACCACACCACCAGGCACAGGCATCATCGTCTTGCATGGGCCAGGGAGCATTTACGCTGGACGAGGAACCAGTGGGCCTCAGTGCTGTTCTCTGATGAAAGTCGATTCACAATGAGCAGAAATGATGGCCGGCAACGATGTTGGCGACGTCAGGGAGAGCGCTATGCATCAGCCACTGTTGTCACCAGGCGAGCTTTTGGTGGTGGCGGTGTTACAGTGTGGGCAGGGGTGTCCACTTGGTACAGAACTGCCCTACACTTTGTGAATGGTACAGTGACAAGCCCATACTACCTGAATAACATCATTAATCCAGTGATTGTGCCCCTACATGAACAGCACAGGCCTAATTTCATCTTCATGGACGACAATGCTCCTGCTCATCGAGGCCGCATCATCAGGGAACGGCTGTTGGAGACTGGTGTACCTCAAATGGAATGGCCTGCACTCTCTCCAGACCTGAATCCCATTGAAAACCTGTGGGATCAGCTGAGCCGTCATGTAGAGGCTCGAAACCCTGCACCCCAGAACCTCAATGACCTGAGGGCTGCCCTTCAAGAAGAGTGGGATGCCATGCCTCAGCAGGCAATAAGTTGCCTTGTGAACAGCATGTCAAGCTGTAATTGATGCTCAAGGGCACATGACGAGATATTGAGACGTTCAAATTTTTTGTTGTGGTGTAACTACCATTGTTGTTACCTTTTGTGTTGAATTAATTTTTTGAGATGAGGAAATCAGTAGTGCATCCTTCTACTTAAATGTCTTACTTTTATGATATTGTATCACTGTAGCATGAACATATTGCATTTTCCATAAATTTCACCTGAAAGCCAAATATCCCTAACTTTTTGTGAGCAGTACATGTATTGACAACTATACATACCTGATTTCATCTAAACTTGACAGTCAGGATTTCACTAAAACTGAGCAGAGACACAGTTATCGTTTAAGTTTTTTTTTCTTTTTAGTTTTTGAATAAACTCCACCCTTGTTTTTTGCAGATTTGACTCCATCTTGGAGCATAGAAACTCTTACACTGCAATGTGCCTGGATTATCCTGAGACATTATCTTAATAATATGTTGTGATAACCACCCAGTTGCTCATGTTAACCCAAAACATTACAGCCTTCACAATTAATCTGTGAAAAAAGAACTTTTTGGCACAAACAGAAACTGTTTTTTCCACTCACTACCACCTGAAATCCTGAACTGTGTAAGTAAGCGAAAGAAGTGTCATGTTAAGTAATCTCACACAGGGCGAGTGCCCAAGTCAGCATGAGTCATTCAGGTTCTGAAGGTCATGTGATCAAGCTGCAGAACTGAAACAGATGGCAAAACAAAAAAGTTATGATTCATTAGAATCAGTCTCACCTGCTCGAGAAATCTGCTGTTTTGCGTTTGTGTCGGCTTCCATCTGTGTAATAAGAATGTCAGATAACTGGTGTACAATTACAACCCTGTTATCTTGCTTATTAAACCATTGTTGCACTCACACCACCTTTCTTTAAAAAAAGAAAAAATAACATGCAAATTGTTTACAAAGAAGAAATGATTATAAAAGCCAATCTTCTGTTGTTTGTTTCTTGTCTTTAAATGCCATGCTCCTAATGAAACTTTAACTGCAAACTGTTCAGCATGCTTGTGTTGCGTCACTTTTTCCTTTAACAATGCTCTGTAACAGTTCGAGAACTGAGGAAACTATCTGAAAGGTAATACACTCAAGGACACAAGGTGTGGTTCAGAAGTCAGTATGCTAGTGGGTCATATATGTTTATCCAAAACACCACCTGTTGTCCTCTAGATTAGTAGATGTTTGAGAAGAAATTATGACACACTCAGGACTGTTATGCAAATAAGACAAGGTCAGATCAAATCACTGAATTGAAAATTATTTCTTTATCTATCACATGTTCTTGTTTTTGCAAAAATGTACTAAATATGACTTGAAATATAACTGCATAGTGCTATTTCTTCAAACATCCAAGTCCTGCCCCAGAAGTTGAAAACAATACAAAAAGAAGAAAATACCTTCTTGCTTTTTGAGGTACTTCTTTTTCTTTCCTTTTTGCATCTCCCTGCCCTTACTTTTGTCTTTACTTCTCGTGGTGAAGCCAAAAAATACATGAAGGAATGCTGTGAATGTGTCTGGGAAAGCAGTAAGTCAGGCTCTGTCCCATGCATGCCTTTATTCGTAGCACAACAAGGAGCTGATGTACAAGTTAAAAATATCGAGGTCTCTACATTCACAGTTTGGTTCTGACCTCTAAAGAGTATTTCATGTTGTGTTTAACCTCTCACTGTTACTTCACAAATTCCTTTCTAACACTGCTTAAGATAAACATCAGTGATAGCTCAGATTGGAGATTAAAGCAGCCATAATGACTTTTATCCATGCTGATTATTTTGACCTAAAACAATTTCATTTTGTCAACTTTAATATTCCATTTGGCGTGACTTTCTTACACCTGTGATGTGTGTATCCTTTTTGTTTCTTTTCACAGCTCAGAAATTCCGTCCGAACAGGAAATCATTTAGACTAAGATATTTGTTTACTTTAAAGCAACAGTGTAGATGTGACCTGCCTTTTGCTCAGCGTCATGCTGTTTCGTTCTAAATACTTTTCTCAATAGTATATTATTATATTATAACATTATCACAGTTTTTGGTTAGAAGATTACAAACTTGTAGTAAAATATATCTATTCAATTGCTCTCACTATATTGTGCCATTACTCCCACCAGTGCAATGATTCTAGGTAAATTAACAGGAGAAGTTCATGGTTTTGTTTAGATATGGTTTTTGCAAGAGCTGATTGTGTCTCAGACTGGGAGCATCGTCTACCATGAAGAATGTGTGAAAGTTTGGGCTTTCTTTGTGGGTTAATGCATACAATTTTAGTAACTTCTGATGTTTTGATTGTTTTACAAAGATACAGTTTATTTTTCCAATTTTCCAGAAGTAATTTGGTATTTTGCTGGACAGAATTAATTTTAATTATTGAAAAGAACAACTTGGGCTGAAGAATAATGAGAGCTAGACCTGCTTAGCTAGTAGTCTTCACTTACGTACCAGCTGTTTTCCAGATGTTTGGCTTCTCACACACCCTGCAGACCTCAAGGCAAAAAGCGTAATCACCCTCCTAAACCAGGGTTTGAACTATCTTTAGCCCAGTGCATGTGTATATGAAACGGACCGTACAAGAGAAGTAACTCAAGCAACGAATGAAACGATGGGGATGGACTATTTTTCTGAGAAAAATAAAAAAGCTGTTCAAACTAGAGAAATACTTCTCTCCATTTAGCTTCTATTCTGTGTGTTTTGTGATCAGTCTGAGAACAAAGTGTTCCCTCTTTGTTTTTAGACTTACACAGCTGTTCCCAAGAGTGGTTTTTCCTCCAAACACTGTTCATTTACCATGGATTATGTCCACAAGCATCTTATACAGTTATATATGCATCTTCTTGTAGTATTGTAAGTTTAAAAGGTTTAAGGTCAAGAGACAGTGAAGTTTAATGTTCAATGAGAGTCAGAATGTAGAAAGACAGAGTTGCATCTTGAACTTAAAGAGGCAACATTTGCTGCTTTTCTTATTAACTGCAGCCCTCAGGGCCTGATATCCTCATCTTCACATTCATGATTCAGACACAATAACAGAGGGATATTTCAGCTCTGCAGCAAATATGATTTTATGGGAAACTCATATTTTTAAGCTTGACATTGGCTGTTGTGGGTTAAATGTTCCTTTATGTTTTTTTTACTGTGTTAAAACCCACAAAGTAGACGTTTTCTGGTACTGTTTTACAGGCTGTTTTGTGTTTGGACAGTTTTTGAATTTATGTTAATTTTACCATATTTAAAACTAAATTAGTGCACATATTATTGCTAACTTCTGTTTGTCCTTTTGTTGCAGTCATAATTCAGGTGATACCTTAGTTCACAGGGGAACAACAGAGCATGATATGACACTCTTGTCATGTTGATTTGGTCTTTTGCTCTCTTTCTGCTGCCCTAATCATTGCTTGTGCACAACACATTGCTGGTAATGGTAAAAAGAAATCTCCTGACATTTGTCAGAGCACTTTTCACATATTACACTTTAAACTGGTTTGGTATCTATACCTTTGGTTGTGTCACCACAGCTGACTTTTGCTCTGGTAAGAATGTGCAGGCATTTGTCCATTCTGGCCCCCATCAGCAAGTAACCTCTCTGCTTTGTGTGAGAGGTCACGGTTTTGAGTTTTTAAAAGTTCACTCAACTTTAGGAAGTCTTTTCAAACCTTTGGAAAAGTAAGCTTGTGTGTGTTTGGCCTGTTCAGACTCCAAAAGAGAGGCTTCAGTACGCTATTACACGCTGTGCAATGCTTTTCTGCTGACTGATACTCTTTTCTGCTCAAAGACTTTTGAACTCTTTGATTCTGTTTGCATATGTGAATCGGAGTCAGCTTTTCTCTTAGTATATTTTTTTCTTAAATCAGCATAATCTCAGTTCCCCCCTCTCCAATGCATCATCATATGTGGATAGATGTTAGGAGCTACAGCCCTACCTGAAGTACAGTATCAGTCCTTTATGTGCCACTTGAATAGCAGTTATTAAGTATTTATATGAAGTGTTAATACATAAGGAAATATGAGGAAGTTGTATCTCTTGCACTGATTATAGCATCTCCCATTAGTGAGAGGGCACAAACAAAAAACTTTCTGTTCCCCCTACAACATGGCCGCTGATCGCCTTCAATTCTCAAGGCCTGTTTCTTTATGGGGCTTGAGTTGACAATGACAGGCATCCTGCCTCTTCCTGTACTATTATATCTGCATGTGTGAACATACCAAGAGTACAAGCAGTGCTGGAAACATGGGTGTATTACTGCTGTCATCCACACGTCATTTTTCCTCTGATAAGTTCAAATAACCATCTTCATAATTATATGAATATTTCATGTTTTAGAATAATAAAACTATAGATGAAAGGCAAAAGGAGAGCCATCTGTAGTCTATCCTGAGGTGATAATGGGATTTCCTACACCTCCCCTCCTATCTGCAATACTTGCTGCTTCTTGTAATTGTCTTCCCTTTAAACAAAGGGATGGCAAAACCAAGTTGTCTGCTAGTTCCACGGAGTACCTGATTAAGGTTTTGCATTATAAGTGGTATTTTATTTTATTTTATTTTGACCATAAATTTTTCACAGATCAGGCACTGAGGTCTCCTTCATTAAATCAAAACATGACTGCATCCAGTCTTTGTGTCCTTGGGTTGAACATATTTATATCAGAGTTTTTACCCTGTTCCTCCTCGTGGACAGCCTGTCATTTCTCCTGGCCGGCCACTTATTGTCTCACACGTGTATGTTTTGATTGCGTTTATCCACAATGTCCTGTGCTGAACCCACAATGCCCTTTCGAAATACTTCACGCTTTCATTTTCAAGCTGACCAGAGTTTGCTTCTTTGGTCAGCACAAGCACTGAAATGTGTGTTCACTCATTGTTCGAAACATGCTGGATTTAAAATGAACCAAACTGTGTCAGACTGAATGTGTCCCTAACCACTGGATTTAAAAGTTTGCATTTGCAGGGTGTCTGTCGGTTCAGTGGAGACGGGAACTGAACGCTTCACAATGACTTGATGTGAAGTTTCTCTTTTCATCACATATTTGCATGATACATGAATGTTTGCTGGCCCATGCATTGTTTCTTCTAATGTTTGATTTCTTTTGTACAACTTTAAAGACAGACTTTCTCCTTAACGCTAATATTTTTTTTTTTTAAATTGAACACCCATGCTGTTTTATTGTATTTAGCTGTAGTTGTGATGATAATAGAATTGATCTGAATGCAATTATGAACCCAACCACATCACTGGAAAGGATCTAGCCATAAAAAGTCTAAATATTTCCTGTTATTAAAATTGTGGACCATTGGTAGAGCGGTAAAATTCCTAAGCACTTTTTATGTGCATGTTGGGATGTAACTACACAGGTCACTGACTTTAATGAGAGCACTGATTATCTTTACTCTACATAGCATTAAAATGGAAATATGAGGTTACTTTTTTCCTGAATACTAAATGTTTTTTTTCAGCAGACTGAAGTAACTCTACATAAATTATTCATGTCAACCTCTCTCAATTTAATGTACGTCAAATAAATTATCCACTACCCTAATTATTAAGCTGTGTAAATAAAGTTATTTAAATATGAATTACAAGTATTACCGCTAATTTTTGTCGTAACCGAACAATACATTTTCAGCATGTGCAGTTGCCCAGCGTATATCAGTCCAGTGCATCTTTGTCTGTTATGTTTACCATATCATCACTTTATTACATTACTAATGTTTTATTTGATTCGTTTGCATTGCCAACTTCCACTGGCGGACCGTTTTAAATGCTATGATACTGAAGAAGTTTGAATATGATTAATTAATTGAGCAGTAGATTTGATTTATTTGAACAGGACTTTTAACTGAACTTGTTTGGTGTCTTGGGATGACTTTTTTTTTTTTATATTGGTGCTACATAAATCAAGTAATTTATATTCAGTTCATATTTGCATAGCCACAAAACATGCTGGGAGCGTTGTTTTGCCTCTGTATAAACATCATCATTACCAGTTCTGTAAGTTTCCAAAACAGTTGATGAGTTTAGCAGACTTCAGCTTGGCTCCCTGTTCTGTCTCTGGAAGTTGCAGCTCTTCTCTGGTTGACTTTGTTGCTGCTGATATGGCTGTACTGTTCCCTTGGTTTAGCTGCAAGAAAAAGCTCAAAAATCACCGTCGCAAGACCACAAACACTGTCACACACTGAGAGAACATTAGCATGTAGTAAAGTGCAAGTGAGTAAAATGTAAATAGAATTTTTTCCTTGTGCCAAACGTGCTTTAACTTGCTATTTTTATTATGGTCATTACTATCATTATTGTTATTGTTATGATTGATGCTGGGTTATTTTATGTACAGCCTCTGCAAAACCTACGTTATTGCTGACAATAGAGTTGAGATCAAGTTTCGCTTCATGTTTCATTCTGCAGACCTGGGTTCACAAGTTTCCTTTACAGTAGTGTAAAGGAAACAACACAAATGGGTAGTTTGTCCACTGGATTGAACAACCAGTGTGTATATACTATTGTAAAATGCTGACATGGTTGTTTCTGAGCATCACTGTGCTAGTCGCTGTGGTTTCTTGAGCATTTTCTAATGAATTTGAGTCTCTGGACTGTTGTGGAAACAGCTGTCTTATGATAACATTCCATTATTAATAGTATTATAACTAAAATCCACCGCGTCGACAGATTGCAAGCTCTGCTGCTTAATTATCAGTCATGTCCATCTTCTTATGAGAGTTTCTAAAGCCCAGGTATATTTACTCCCGAATAAAAGACTGTTATATAGAAATGTACCTAGTTTTTGGAATTTCTGTGTGCTGTGTGTAAAATCTTGTTTTGTTATTTTGTTTTACCGTAGTGCTCTTTGAGTGTCTATCAAGGACAGAAAGCGCTGTTTAAATGCAGTCCATCTGTTATTACTCAGCTGCTGCCATATATGTTGTTCATTTTATTCAGATATTTTCTTCTTGTTCCCTTGCATCTGTTTATTTTGCTTCATTAGTGAATATCACAGTCTGTTTCTTTCATTTCCATCAGTTGTCCTCCTTCTAATTCATTATGTTTTTATTTTATCGCCTCAAAAAGCATTGAGTGGTTTGATGAATTTCTTATGACCTTTTAATTAATTTGTTTCAATTTTACGTTTTGTTCACATAATGTACATTTTGACAAACTTTTTCAGTTTTTAATTTTTTTTTTTTTTTTTTTTTTTTAATGGGCCAGCACTTCTTCCATTATTCTGTCTGATACTAAAATGTGTGTGTTTTTTTTTTTGTTGACTTCTTGTTTTTAGACTGCCAACGGCTACCTCCTCTTGTTTGATGTATTGGGTGGTGGAGATGAAAAGTGTCTATATGAGCCTGTCTATCCAAAGTGAGTGCAGCACCACAAATCTAAACTCACACAAAGATTCACTACAAACAAACTGTGCTAAAGTCTGATATATATTAATATAAACATTTTTCGTGGCAAATGAAACACATTTTAGAAATTATGCGGACACCTGAGCGTTCGTGCAGCTTCCAGTGCGTAGATCTTTGTGCATCACATTCCTAGGCAGGATACCAGGGCAAGTCAGAACATATTCAGTGGTCTTTGTCTCCATGAGTCACTTCAAAAGTTAAACATAAGTTTTAAGTTAGGATTTCTGACTTGTAAGACTTTCAGCAAGTCAACTGAAAAGCATCAGTAAAATAAAACTGTTTGTGCATTTTTCACAGAGGAAGTCCTCGTGTGAAGGTCACCCCGGGATATAAGGAGGAGCAATGTGCCCCTGCTTTGTCTTTAGAGATGAAGAAGCCTGTTGATCTGGAGGCCACCATTACTAGGTAGATGATTTTATTTATTTATTTATTTTTTTTAAAAGATTTCCTTTCTCTATTGTCTGTTTTGTCTGCATGAGACTCCATTCATTGTTTTCCACAGATTAGATTCACACTCGCATTTAGAACACTTGCATTATATCTAAATACAATATAAATTAGACCCTACATTACTTCAGTTAAAGACTAAGATTTTTACTTGCTTACATTGGGTTTCAGTACTTTTTTTCTAATGCTTTAAAACCAAAGTGACGGATCCAAAGTGGTTCAGAAGGAATTAAACAAGCAGCACCATTTTTCTAGATGATCTAATGTCTGACAAATGCTTAATTCAAAAAATGGTACAAACAGAATGGATTTTTAATTAAACTGATTAGATATCATGGTGATAATTTTAATCTTTCCACGTGTGGCATGCACATTATATTGATGACAAACCTGCCCCTTGACTGTTAGAGCGGGACTGGATTTTAATCAAATCCTGGTTTTCATTCACTCATTATCTATACCGCTTTGTCCAATTAAGGGTAAGTCTATCCCAGCAGTCTTTGGGCGAGAGGCGGGGTACACCCTGGATAGGT
The DNA here is from genome assembly GCF_933228915.1 of Telmatherina bonti. Lineage (NCBI taxonomy): Eukaryota > Metazoa > Chordata > Actinopteri > Atheriniformes > Telmatherinidae > Telmatherina > Telmatherina bonti. Next base: position 19,190,042 of record NC_136615.1, read on the forward strand.
CGCCGGTCCATCGGGCCAACACAAAGACACAAACAGACATTCACACACACACTCACTCCTAGGGACAATTTAGAGTAACCAATTAACATATCATGCATGTCTTTGCACGGTGGGAGGAAGCCGGAGTACCGAGAGAGAACCCATGCATGTACAGGGAGAGCATGCAAACTCCACACAGAGAGGCCGCTCATTGAGCCTCCCCCCAAGCCGAGGATCGAACCAGTTGTGAGCTGCTGTGAGACCATAGTACTAACCACTATGCCACTGTGCAGCCTCAAATCCTGGTTTTCATTTTTGGAAATACATTTATTGGTTCACGGTCTTCTAAATTAAACACGGATGGGATGCCTCTCTTTCAAGACTCATGAAATAACACTCTCCAAACAAAATCAGTATTACTCCGGTTTGTTTTTGCTTGATTTTCACTATCCAAAGACACATGTTTATACATATTGAAATTCATTCACATTGTTTTGGCTCAACCAGTTTCCCCAGTGGATATTTACATTCCAAAGAAAGACTGTTTTTGTGTATGTACAAGACTTTTGGCTCGATATAATGGCTGAAATAGTCTCTTCTTCCTCTAACGGAAAGTCAGTTTTGGCAGTGAAAGAAGGCTGACATGCAGTGAGGAGTTCAACCCTTCCACTGGTATTTATAAAGATGGAGGGCTGCAGACAAACACATGAATGGGCAGACATTGCAGGGTACTTGAAGAGGAAGGTGATGATAGATGAAAGGAGATGAGTAGAAGTGATGAGTGAGCCCCATTATAATAATCAAGTTCTGAGGATCCAAATTTCTTGACTAAATTTACTTATTGAGTGTATAAACTTAATGTTCCCTTACGAATATTTTCATCACACGCTTGCTGAGATGGGAATGTTTATTGTACCCATTTTCTACTTGAAGGTTAACTATGTTATTAAAATTATTTATTTCAACAGGTGGTACGAGCTAATCTCTATTATTAGTTATGTGTTGCTTATATAAACATCAATCCATTAGCAGTCGTTTGCCTCCTGTCTTTCATTGCTCTTCACACCTCCCTTTGATTTAAAAAGTAATATGAACATGAAACATGTGGTCTTTGTTGTAGCTTAAACAAAAATCTCAATATGTTACACAAGAATGTTGTAAATGAACCATTTTGGTGGCTTTATTTCCTTTCTGAGATCCTATAAATTTAATAAATAAGATCATTGTTTAATGATATTGAAAATAATGTTTTTCTGTTTGCAAAAACATTACATGTCAACCTCAGAAAAGTATTAGATTTCCTGGTCAATATATATACAACATCAGTGTCACCATGGTTAAATTTACTTATTTTTATTGAACCAATGCAAACAACTTATCTCATCAAAAGGGCTTTTTTTTTTTATTGTAATCCTATGTCAATTATAGTTTGTTTTTTGTTTATTTTTACTGTTTAGTTTCCTCCCTGTGCAATCTTGTCTTTTTCTTGTGACAACTTTTTTGTCCAGCAGCTTTGTTTTTGTCTGCCTTTTTGTATTGTCTACATTTTCCATGTCCCGGCACTCTCCTGCCAATTCTTCTCCACTTGACAGAAATTATAGGTTAGTCATCTGAATGAGAGCACTCTATTGGCATTTCACAAGCACAGCTTGATTGTACAGGAGATGAGTGGGTGTCTCCTGCTGTGAAGCTGCAGTAAAAGACTTGTGCCTCCTCCACAGTCAGTCCACCTCGCTTACACTCTTTCCTCCTCATCATTTCCCCGACGTCTCTGTCCTCTTTCAGTCGGGCTTGTGTTAAATCTCTCACACATTTTCAAATACAATAAAGTCCTTTGCACACAAAAACACAGGCTTGTTTGTTCCCTTTGGTGTAAGAAGACAGTGGGACAAAGCACTGGCAGCTACATCACAACTGGTCAGTAAAACTGCCAGGGCACAGCTGGATGATGAATAGTGCTCTGTTTGCTGTCTTACTTTAACTACCACCCCTGTTTTACTTGTTTTGGACTCCTCCAGTATCTCTTTATATGTATTTTATCTTAACAAAATGCTCATTTCTATGTATTTTTTTCTCCTCTCCAGTCTGCAGACCCTCCAGGAGGACTTACTGGTTTGTACAGCAGACGGCTACCTTCATGTACTGCACTGGGATGGGCTAGGCAGCAATGGTCGCAAGGCAATCTGCCTTACTACAATCCCCTTTTCGCTAGACCTGCAGTCTGCTCGAGGTTTGAGAACACCCATGAACACTTTAGAAAATTTACAAACACATTTCAATGTTAAATTCTCTCAAAATCGCACACCTGTGAAATGTGTAGGTGGGCCCTCTCTGGACCTGGAGGGAGTTTATATCCACTGTATGGAATATTGTGTAACTCTGGATGGCTTCGCTGTGGTTCTAAGTGATGGACGCTTGGGCTTTATCACACCACTGAGCAACACCATCACCGCAGATGTAAGATTTCCACAAACACAAGCTGTTTTTACAGAAGTTACTCAAGGAAGTCATGCAGAAGATTAATGTCCATATGTTCGCAGAATTGTGCTGTACAAACCCTACCCTACTTATAGATTTGGTCCCCACTGCTCCCAGTTTAACTGGAGCAAACTAAAAGATCCATCCATGAACAATCTGTGTGAAAAATGCTGTATGAACGGAACTGGAATGGTAACATTCGGTGTCCATATGATAATGTTTACTCACCATAGCTTGTAGTTATAAATCAAGCTTGATCTTTATTGTCCTATTAAACAAGTCTGCTTTGGAAATTTTGAGTGTGTGCACGTGCAAACACTAGAATTCATCAAAAATATTAAGGAAAAAGTGAGTGAGCCCATCGGACTATAGACAGCTGATGTAAAACAAAGGTTAAAATTGGTTTTAAGGCTATAAAAATTCCACTGATCATGCCACTGACCAGCTGATTTATCCCCATAAAGCCCCAGACAGCCTGGCTCCTTGAAGGGAACAAACACAAACCCATTTCAAGTCAGAAACTGCCCAATTCATCTGTCAAATGATTTCTCAGTTTGCTAATAATAAACATGCTTTGTGTGATTATTTCCTTCTCAGCTAGTGACACAATGAAAACATAAAGATACTCTATATTTTCATTTAAAGGGGATTAAACAGTTTAGGGTATTGTTTGATGTAAATTGAATCTGACTGGGTGGTCTCAGAAATGTTTCACTTGATGGCATGAGCAGCAATGACCTTTATTTCCCAAAGAGATAAAACTTTCAGAAAACAGATATCCAAACCAATTATGCAACATGTTCATGTGAACAGAGTCCATTGTGTTTTAAACTGGGCATCGTGAGTTTTAAATGATTAGATATCATGTTAATACTCCTCAGTAACTTTGCTTGCAGCTATTACTGTTCTTGGCAGGATGTTAGCAGCTATGATTGCATCCCTGAGATATATTTATTCAACTCCAAGCTTACCATTAGCATTTTGGCTGGAAATGATGTTCCTAAAACTGGACAGTGGGTGTTGAGGTTGCCATGACGATGTAAATATGCAGCCAGATATAAATGTCAAATCAAAATTATGACCGAGCAGTCTCTGGAATATGTTAAACGCTGACCTGGGAACGGGCATCTTTTGCTAACTGTTAATTATAAACCATCGTGCATGTGTGTGTCTCCAGCAGCTACAGGGAGTCTGGGCCGCAGACGTGAATGATGGCACCTGCGTGGCTGTCAACAACAAGTACAGACTGATGGCTTTTGGCTGCGCCAGGTCTGTAAAGCTGTCTCTCCCTCTGTCTATATATTTACAATTCAGTGTTGGGTGTGTTTGCTTGCATGTGTGTGTTATAGCAAGGTTGTTGTCCATGTGGTGTGTGTGCACTGTGAGAATCTGTCAGTTAGTGTTTGCAGAGGCAACCTAGTGTGTGCTTGTCAGGATCTCTTCATGTATTATGCAATCTGCCAGGTTGGCATGTATTTCCTTACAGAGTGATGCCTCATGTTGTTCTCCATGTTTTCGATATTTTTTTCTTTTTTGTCTTTGTAATTTTTTTTAAGTATCAAACACCCAAGAAGTGTTTTAGTTGTTTGTGTCATTAGAACAAAGATGCTTCTAGTGTAGTTCAGCATATAATGATCATTAAAGAGCAGGTACTGATTCTTTTTCCTATTTCATTACAGCGGCTCAGTGCTGGTCTACATGATAGACACCACAACAGGATCCATGCAGCTTTCCCACAAACTGGAGCTCACACCAAAACACTATCCAGGTTTCATTTGAGCACTTTAAATGCATTTCTTCACCTCAGTCTGCCGTCTGGTCTTCGTCTTCCTCGTTCCCATATCACTTTATCTTAGTTCTACTTAAATCTCTCTCCAAGTTTACTTCTTAACTCTCAGTTTTTTGGGTTGCACAGTTTTGTGCTTCTTAGTTTACATCTGTTTCTTTCATTGTGCAATATGATGTAATGTTGTAGCCCCCTCTAGTGGGTAAACTGCCATTTTGGCTAATCTGTCACCATGTCAACAATAACATTGACTGATGTGTTTTCACTTTTTTTTTTTTAGTTGTTGTTTTTAATCTCAGCATGAAGCTTGTGTTACCTTTATGCTCTCTGAGGTGTGACGCAAAAGTAATCGCTCGGCACATGTAGATGGAGTTTCTTTTTGCATTTCACACACTTTGTTGTTCACAAAGAGTTTATTTTTCTCATCTTGATTGGTGTCATTTAGACATTTATTTATTCACAGTTTTCAATATTGCAAACACAAGTAGATTAACTGACTGTCAAGTTACAAAGAAAATCTACTGACAATGTGTATAAGACAAAAGGTTTGTTTTAAAGCTTTCTCTAGTATTCCTCTTATTATTTAGCTTCTTAATGAAGCAATGATTCATTTTTGGTACCACTTAGTCCAATTCAGGCTTGCAGGGAAGCTGGAGCCTTTCCCAGCAATTCTGATGTAATGATATTAAAAAAAACAGAATGAAATGCTGAATTTTTTTTCTCAGTTTGCCATTAAGACTGGAATTCATTTCAGATTTAGCTAAAGTATCACACTGAAATGCATTCTTATTTATTACTTGCCTGTTGCCTTTTTAGACATCTATAACAAGACTGGCCCTGTCAAGCTCATCTGCTGGTCACCTGACTACAGCGTTGCCATGGTTACATGGGAGTGTGGTGGCTTGTCACTTTGGAGTGTCTTTGGAGCTCAGCTCATCTGCACTTTGGGAGAGGATTTTGCGTAAGTGGACAAACACACATACACAGCTCTGAACACCTCAGGTATAATTTATTACAGCCCAAACACACAGCCCTGGTCAGGAGACTTTAGTGAAATCATATTCCTAACTGTAGATTTCTGTTTTAATAAAGTTTTCACGTTGGTTGTTTTAAAATGTGTGTATTTTTCTCCTCAGGTATCGTTCTGATGGTACTAAGAAGGATCCCCTTAAAATCAGCTCTATGGTACAAGGATTTGTTAGGTGTTGCTCTTTGGTATGATTTTGATGTTTTTGTTGCCCTTGTGTGTACCGACACATGCTCTTTGCCCCTCTCCAGAGCTGGGGAGCAGAGGGTTACCACCTGTGGGTGCTCCCTACCAAACAGGACAAGAGGAAACAGGAGGAGCAACAGGATGTGGACATGGATTTAACTCCTCACCCTTCCCTGCAAGCCGGCATACTGCAGTTCCACTTCATTAAGAGTGCCCTCACAGTCAACCCCTGCACGGTGAGAACTACAATGGAGACTCATCACCGTCCACACACGCAAACAAACAATAGCATTTTAAATATTCATGCTGTGTTCTCTCTCGTGTGCACAGAGCAACCAGGAGCAGGTGTTACTCCACGGTGAAGACCGCCTCTACCTGACCTGTGGTGACCCTACACAGATCCACAGCCCCTCTGACGCACACCAACACACACACCTACATCCATGCGATGGCAGCCCGTTGCACCAACCCCCCAACCACAAATCCTCTCTCTCTCAGGGACTCAGCACTTTACTGGGACACAAGCATTGGCATGTGGTCCAGGTGAGGGTGTGCACACATCACACCTAGTAGAGACATCAGTTTGTGAATAAAAGTGCATTGCAACCTCGTGTCATCTTTAGCGGAGAATTTGAATTAATTTAATACATAAAGTAATTGAGAAATGTTACATTACTTAACGTCAGATTATGATCCTGTAAACTGCCTGCTTACCTGCACGTTTCCATTATCTATTGGTAATGGAGATTTGCATTTACGGCAGGGGGTTCCAGCTCCGGTCCTCAAGGGCTACAATCCTGCAGGTTTTCCATGCATCCCTGTTCCAAAACACCTGATTTAAATGAATCAGTCTTTGTGCAGAATTTCATAGGCTGCGTGGTAGGGGTGGGAAAATCTAATCGACAAATTGAAAATCGGGATTTTTTGTTTCACAATTTTAAAATCGATAAATTGTTAAAAAATAGATTTTTTTCATTCACTTACATAAAATTAATCCACATTAATAGTTGTGTCATTTTTTATTGGTTTTATTGATATTTTTACTTGTCTTCTTGGGTATTATAGCTGCAGAATGATGATCTGGCTACTGTGTTGTTTTTTCTAACTGAAATCAAGAAAAATTAGTAGCAAAAAAAAAGTTTTATCTTTTTTTTTTGTTTGTTTTTAATCCACAAAAATCAGCAAAATCGAAGAATTTTGAGAATTGCTCTTTAAATCGAATTGGCACCCAAAAAATCGGAATCGAATCGAATCGAGACAAAAGCATATCGTCACAGCCCGACTGCATGGTCATTCAGTGTATGTATTGGAACAGAGATGTATGGAAAACCTGCAGGACAGCGGCCTTCAAGGACAAACTTTGGACACCTCGGATTTACTGCAATGCTTAAAGCACAAAGAACAACTATCTGAGCCTACAATTATTTTCTGGGTTATTAAAGACAAATGAAAACGAGCAATAAATGCTGTAATAGCTCAATTGAAATATAGCTGAAACCACAAATCGGCTTTTAACTTTAAAACTGATATAGCCTATTTTTTTATTTATTGATTAGGATGAATTTGAGCTTCACTGTGTATATATGAGGTTTTAGTCACAACTTGGTTTCTTTTGTGTTCTTTAGATTCACAGCACATACCTAGAGAGCAACTGGCCTATACGGGTAAGTGCAATAATGTGTGTGTATTCTATGTCTTTCTGGTCTATCTGCTGAAATGATCAGGAAATTGATACCAACAGAAGTATTTAGAATAGTCATTGAGAGTTTTTACATCATTGTTAACCCTCATTATCATTATGATGTTTTCCATTAATATCAAAACTTTCAAAACAATTTGTGATCAATTCTGTCCTTATTTTTAATAGACTGGGTCCATATTTCCAATTTTAGTCAGCACCAATGTTTTTTTCTTTTGAAAAGGCTTGGTCTAACACACTTTTATCATTATAACCAATGCGGAATATTATTGTCAGATGTGATGAGCAACCAGTGATCCTTACAAAATTGTTGCTGTTTGAAAGTCACCAGACTGTTTAGACTCGAAAATATGTTTTCAAATTTATGATGGGCACAGAAAAAGTTTATTGTGCTTTTAAAACAAATATGTGTCCGCATATGAAAATTAAATTATTCTGTGTGTTGTAAATGTTTTCCTTTGTCTTGGGCTGGCTGTCATTGTGGAACTACAAAGCCCATTTTGTTAATTTATTACTGTAAAAGCAAAGCTGAAGATGTGATAGCCCCCCATTTATGCAGCTATCAACCACGTGTTTAGTTTTATGTGTTATCCTGTGTTTTGTGTTAACACTTCAAACTGTTATATTGTTTCCTCTTTGTGTGTGCACGCGCGTGTCCACAGTTTGCAGCCATTGACACAGCAGGCCAGTGCATGGCTGTTGCAGGGAGGCGGGGCTTTGCACACTACTCCTTATTCACAAGGAAATGGAAGCTTTTTGGGAACATCACTCAGGTATATTTGTAGAATTTAAGAATATGAATATGTCAGTGATTGGATTAAGCACAGTTATCATTAAATGACTGGAAAAGTTGGTATTATCTCCATTTAAACTTTGATCATTTAAAAAAAAAAAAAAAAAAAAAAGCTTGAAGCTGTATTTCATGTATTCCACACAGCTATTTTCATATAAAATAGTTCACAATCCAACATTTGTTAGCTTCAAGTATTTGTGTTGGCTTGTCTGTTGCAGGAGCAGAACATGACCGTGACAGGAGGTCTGGCATGGTGGAAGGACTTTGTGGTGGTGGCATGCTACAATTTTACCGACCAGCAAGAGCAGGTGAGAATGATGCATTTCCAATGTATGATATTTCTGATTAACCCTATTTTTTCCCCAAATATTTTGTCTCACTAAGGTGTCTCTCCCTTTTGACTCTGTTTTAACACTAGTTGAGGCTTTATCAGCGCTCATCCAACCTGGACAACGCCTTCGCCTCAGTCACTAAGCTGCACTCAGACACATTGCTACTCAATGTCTTCAGAGACATGGTCATCCTGTTCAGAGCTGACTGCTCCATCTGCCTCTATAGTATAGAAAAGAGGACCGACAGGTTTGGATCTTGTTTTAAAAAGTCTTAATTTCACAACTTCTTTTCCCAAAGATGGTCAAATCTGTTTTGTTTTTGTTTTTTTTAATCAGTTTCAAACCCAAAAGGTTTTTGTCTCTACTGCTATAGCTAAGTCAGTACATGTAAAGATATTTTCAGAGTGTTTATGATTTATGCTTAAAGCCACATCAGAAGTGCTTAGTTTCTTTTTAAATGGAGTCATTTATCCAAAGATTGAGGTTTTATTTTGAATTTGAGCATCAGAAAATCTCTTTGGATGCTCTGTAGGTTTCTGTTTTGTAGATTTGCCAAATGAAATCCTCATGACTCAACCAGATGCACCTGGACATGCTGCAGTAGCAGCTTTAAACTTTGAAGATCTTTTTCTGAAAAAAGATGCTGAAACAGCAGAAAAAAACATGTTTTGCACTGAATTGTACTGAAACAGGATTGAAGTTTTCATGACAGAGAAGTTCATCTACCGAACCACACATTGTTTTACTGCCACACTGATCCTTTTTATGGGAACACCAGCTTGTTGCAGTGTGATGAAAAATTATTTGTCAAAGTTTTGGAAATACATTGAGAGTAAAAGAAAAAAAGTTTTAAGATGCAATAAGATTCTATTTTACCCAACTTATTAAAACAGTCTGGGGGGGGGGGGAGGCTGAAAGGAGGAATAGTCCAGACTTGCCTCCTGTTGTCAGTTTTGTTGTTTAAGTGGTGCTTCTTTTTAGTTACCCGCAATTTTGCACTTGTGATTGCAGTCCAAACCCATCAGTCTATGTGGAGTTGCTGCAAGAGGTGTCAATGTCTCGCTACATCCCTCATCCAGCTATTGTTGTTTCTGTCACGCTCACATCGGTGCGCACAGAGACTGGCATAACATTGAAAGCCCCGCAGCAGGTAACTCAGAAGCCGTGTTTAGCATGTCATCAATAAACTGTAACCAGAAGGATGTTAATATCTGTGTGTGCCTGTCTGTGTCAGGCCTGCATGGCAGAGAGCATCATGTTAAATCTGGCTGGCCAGTTGATCATGCTGCAGAGGGACCGGTCAGGACCGCAGGTGCGAGAGAAAGACACACCAGCGGTCAACAAGAAGTTGGTGAGTTCAGATTCCTCTCATTAGTGTTTTAAATCTCTAACTTGATATATTCCTCTAACTTCTTTCTTTCCTTCCCTAGCTACCATTCTGTCCTCCTATTGTGCTGGCGCAGTGTGTGGAGAATGTGTGGACAACCTGTCGCTCCAACAAGAAAAAGCGCCATTTGCTGGAGGCTCTGTGGTTGTCCTGCGGAGAAGCAGGAATGAAAGTGTGGCTACCACTGTTTCCAAGGGACCATCGTAAGCCACACTCGTTCCTGTCCAGACGCATAATGCTGCCCTTCCACATCAACATCTATCCCTTGGCGGTGCTGTTTGAGGATGCCCTGGTGCTGGGGGCGACCAATGAGACTGTGCTCTACGACGGGATGCAGGGGTCTTCAGAGCCACTGGAGGCGCTGTTTCCCTACTGTACTGTAGAGAGGACGTCCCAGATCTACCTCCATCACATCCTGAGGCAGCTGCTTGTTCGCAATCTGGGTGAACAAGTATGTGGAGCATTTTTATAGAAAAGGAGCAATGTGTTTATGTGTGTTTTTTTTTTTCTTTGTTTTTTTTGTGTGTGTGTATGTGTGCAAATCTATATGTCATTCAACTGGCAATAAATACAACTAAAAATACTTCATGTTTCCTCTTGCAGGCATTGATGTTGGCTCAGTCATGTGCCTCGCTCCCCTACTTCCCCCATGTCATGGAGCTGATGGTCCATGTGGTACTGGAAGAAGAGGCAACCTCACGGGAGCCCATACCTGACCCTCTGCTGCCCACCGTGGCTAAGTTCATCACTGAGTTCCCTCTGTTCCTCCAGACCATCGTCCACTGTGCCAGAAAGACAGAGTATGCTCTGTGGAACTACTTGTTTGCAGCTGTGGGAAACCCTAAAGATTTGTTTGAGGAGTGTCTCATGGCTCAAGATCTAGACACAGCAGCCTCCTACCTGATCATACTTCAGGTAGTACCTGGGATTGAAAAGAAAAATAAAACACTTCTAGTCTTCTTTCACTGTAACTAAATGATATCAATCCTTCTATTCTGGTGTTATTTTCCTGTAAGAACATGGAGGTTCCAGCGGTGAGCAGACAGCACGCCACTCTTCTTTTCAACACTGCACTCGAACAAGGCAAGTGGGACCTCTGCAGGCACATGATCCGATTCCTCAAAGCCATTGGCTCAGGGGAGATGGATACTCCACCCCCAACACCCTCTACTCAGGTGAGGAACTCCAGTTCACATCAGTTCAGCCTTTTGTCTCCTTGACTTCCTCCTTTCTCCACCACCTCAGCCAGACAAAGAAGTGCAGGACATGTTAGAAGAAGCAGAACTTGATTTTTAACAGTCTGACTGGAGTTGTTAGTGTTGTTTTTTTCTCCCTGCAAGCACTTGTGGTGGAGTCTGATAAACACGTCTTTCATTTTGGTGTCATTCCTATGAATATGTTTGATCAGAACTCCACTGCTGTGTAACTGTGTCATGTGCGTTGGGTAATAAATGTTTAAATAAGCATGGACGTGTGAATATTTCCTCAGGAACCCAGCTCAACGGGAGGTTTTGAGTTCTTTAGAAACCGCAGCATCAGTTTGTCTCAGTCAGCAGACTCCATCTCTACAGGAAAGTTCAACCTGCAGAAAACCTTCAGTATGCCCACTGGAGCTTCTAGTAAAGGGTACGGACACACCGTTGGCCAGCATAGACTGTGAATACTAGAACTGTATTTATCCTTAACATTAACATCCAAACTTCTTTTTCTGTGCCGTTTCCGCCTGCCAGTCGGGATGTGGAGTGTGCAGAGAACATGTACATTGATATGATGCTGTGGCGTCATGCCCGTCACCTCCTGGAGCAGGTTCGCCTCCGTGACTTGGGATGCTTTTCTGCACAACTGGGCTTTGAGCTCATCGGCTGGTTGTGTCGTGAGCGAAACCGTGTGGCCCGAGTCGAGGATTTTGTTTCAGCTTTGAAGAGGCTCCACAAGGATTTCCTCTGGCCATTTCCTGTTATTCCTGTGGGAAGCCTGAGCTCACCCCTGAAGAACGGACGCTGTCGCACAGGTGGGTCGGCAATAGGAGTAGAGGCTGATGCAGATAGCTTTAAAGGTGGAGTATGTAAGATTTTCAATATTTTCAAAATAAATTAACAAAAAAAAATAACTGCAATCATAATTAGTAGGTTCCAGTCTGTTCATATTTGATGTGTTATTAAATACAAGCTTAATTAATGATAAAGACCCTTCTTAAATGTTTGCCTACCAGTAAAAAAAAAAAAAAAAAAAAAAAAAAAAAGTGCTTTTTGTCATTTGTCATTAATTAAACTTGTAATTTAATAACGCATCAAATATGGACAGACTGGAACCTACATGTTCAAAAAACTATCTAATTATGATTGTAGTCATTTTATTAGTTAATTTATTTTGAAAATATTGAAAATCTTACATACTCAACCTTTAATAGCTTAATATGTACCTTTAACTTCAATTGAAATGTAGTTCTTCACCCAACCAAATGGTTTTTTGTTCCTCAGTGTTGAGTACGCAGCTGTTGAAATCCCAATCTGCAGACAGTCTGCTGAACAGTGACATGGACACAGCACCACCTCCAACTGCTCCCACCAACCACACCTGGATGGATGGGCTCAGTCAGAGGGCCAAAGACATGGACACAGCTTCATCTGGTCATTCCAACCAACACTCACCACAAACGCACAACGCCTTCCTGTCACTCCTCACCAATAAAGGTAAGAAGGCATCTAACATCCACTGAAATACAGGAAAGGACTCGGTGTGTTGAGCAGATTTTTCACGCATCATCTCTGCAGTGGAGGAGTACAGCATCGGCTCGGCCACAGACCTGACAGAGACCAGCTCAGTGGTGGACGGGGACTGGACAATGGTCGATGAGAACTCCTCCACGTTAAGTCTGAGCCAGGCTGAGCTGGAGCACATCTCCATGGAGCTGGCCAACAAAGGCCCACACAAGTCTCAGGTGCAGCTCAGGTGAGATAGTCTGGTTTGATTATTTTGTTTTTCTGTAACATGAAGGCAAAGAAGAACTTTATTTATCTTTTTTTACACACGTCTGTGTGTCCCTCAGGTACCTTCTCCACGTTTTCATGGAAGCAGGCTGTCTGGAGTGGTGTGTTGTGATCGGTTTGATCCTGCGGGATGCAAACGCCATCAAGCAGATGATCAGCTTCTTGGACAGCCCCGAGGTTCCTCCAGAAACTGTGCAAAGCATTCGAAATGGCTTACTGGCGGTGGATACATGGGCTTCCACTGACTGGTATGTGTACAGCGCTCTACAAACGATGCAGCATTCCCAGTTTGGTCTTGCTAATGCTTAATTCTGCACCTTTTCTTATCTCTCTCCAGCTTGGGATACAAACCGTTTCTCAGCCTGATCCAGCCACAGCTGCAGCAGCTGATGGAGTCGACATCGGAGCAAGTGCAGCCCGAAGCTTTCCAACCCACCAACCAGAGTTCCAAACTCGGTGGCTCTGAAGGGCTGGGAGGAGCCGCAGTACCTCGAACCGAAGACAGTAGGGGAGCAACGGCTCCTCTGGGCTTGACCTTACCGTCCCTCGAACCCACAGGGGTTTTTTCCCGCCCCCCTTCTGAGGACTGTCCCCCTGAACAGACAGAGGAGCAAGCAGAGGAGGAGGGAGCCTATGACTGCACCTTGTCCTGAACCCTAGGGCTTCTCCAGGACTCCCAACACATGAACTTTAGACCGAGTGAAAGAGATGAGGACCCAACAGCGGATGACTGGAAATAGACTATTTTTGTGGATGTGTGAGTGCTTATGCGCGTGTGTGTGTGTGTGTGTGCACAGAAAGTACCTCTTTTTTGCAGGTTCTTACTTCAGTCAGTATTATCCAAGCTTAAGGATTGCCCTTTGTTTCAAGTATAGCCTCGATGGATACCGACCACCCGGCGGCTGAGGTAGCTGCCAGGGTTCAGTTCCAACATTTCACCAAACGGGTTGTTAAAGAACAAGAAAAAAGGTCACCTGTGTCAGGTCTTACTTCTACTTTGAGGTGTTTGGAAACTCATTGTTTCACTACTTTAGGACTATCCAGACAGACAGCTGCTGTGTGTTGTTGGGTAAATCCAAAGAGAGAGAATCAGTTCAGTGTAGTTAATCATCATGCTGCATTGCTAAGCATATTGTAGAACAAAGTTTCATTCATGAACCATTTACAAGATGCACTAAGCCTCCAGAAAGTGCACGAGAGATGTTTCATATTTTCATACCTCATTGTTTTCTAAATATTTTGATACCTTTTTCAATAATGTTATGGAAGAGGACAAATTAGACTATTTTTCTACCAGAGACAATTGGTAGAAAGAGAGAAAAATGATATGAGATTATCTCTGATTATGATTATGATTATGAGAGGAATCCACTGTTGTGACTGCAGACTAGTTTCTTACCACTGATCAGTACTCTTCTTCTTTTCATGCATTGACTTTCCTGAAATCCAAGGCCAGGAGTGTTTGAGCCAGAATCCTTCCCGTTCTCCCATGTGTGGCACAAGTATTCAGACAACAAGCAAAGCAGATCAGTGTTGATCATTTAAGAAAAAAAAAGGAGAGGAAAGATTTAAGGCAAAAACAAACACGTTCTACACGGTTTTTTTTTTGGTCTTTTAAATATGGCTTCAGTTTCTCTTCACCTGTGAGAGGTTTGAAATGTGTTTGCCATCATAAGTGGAGAATAGGAACGTGTTATTAGAGCCATTTTAATTTGTTTGGACCTATTCCTTGTTTGGTATTTCCTCGTTAGCAGTGTTAAGAGTGAGTCGTGTGTATTTTTAAACTGAGGGAGTCATTTTGTTGCATCCTCTGATAAGGACTTCGGTTTCGTCCAGTTCAATATGCATATCACATCTGATTCTGTGTGCGAATTTCTGAATGCGTCCACCATATTGTATTCATAATGTGTTGACAAGACTTGTGACTTTAATCACTTGGGAATGATTTTATTGCATTAGTCATCATTACTATTATTTATTGGCATTATAGCTGAGTGATCATTGGTGAATTGATTAGAGATTTGTTTTATTGACTGATAACTTCCCACTTTCAGTGATCAGAGTGGTGCATTGGCTGTCGACCACAAGTACTGAAACATTTGTGGGATAAGTCAGTATTACATTGTGCAGTGTATTGAAATGTTACTCAAGCTTTATGTTTTTATGTTCACCACTTCTCTTTTGTTCCTCTGTCATCGTAGACCAAACATATTTTATAGTTTGTTTTTTCTTCTGCTGAGTGTAATCTGTTGAAATTCTGGGCTCTTAAACGGTTTATGTCAGAAAACGGTTTTCCTTGCAGTACACAAAAGGGCAAATTGACAGCACAGCACAACAGTGTTGCTGTTGAAACTCTGTGTAAATGTGTTCTAGTGGACCCCGACTTCGCTCTGAACAAGCTTACATCCACGCTACGCTATTCCCGCTGTAAGCGGTTGACTTGAAAACGGTAATTTGATGAACCAAAGACTTTTAACGTCCCAGAGGCCTTTTGTTAGAACTGGTCACTCAAGTAAATATGCAGAGGAAACAAAAACCTCAAACACACACTCATCCCAACCCCTCACTAGAAACATCACCAACACTGCTCTAATGCTGACGGCATGCATGACAATTTCCTACGGAAATGAATATTGCAGATTTTTTATGGTTTCCTTCTCTGCAGGGGGAGGGGCTATCAGTCAGGTGTGTCTATTTGTGGACAGCTCCCCCTCCCTGCTGTGTACAGTTTAAAAAGTATTGCCCGTTTGCTTGGAGTAAAGTTTCTCTGGGCCGACAGGCATCATAAATGCAGTGTAAAGATACTCTCTTGTACATTTGTCTTTTCTACTCGTGTTTGGTTTTCTACTTCATTTTTTTCCGTGTACATAAAGACCAATAAATTATTTTTAAAATGGTTTCTTTGCCTCAAGCGGTGTTTTACGTTCACACAATAAAACCACTGTACACAAAGGATGATGCAGCCAACAGTATTATAAGAAGCATTTTAATTGCTGTGCAACTGCTAACTTAAATCACGCTTTTTGCATAAAGTTAAACCATCCTGTCCATTTGCAGATGGATACCCTGTTAACCAAAATCAACCCCAATAATTACCATTAACACTAGTGAAAATGATGAGTCTCATTAAAAACATTCAAAAAAAATGTTTGAAATGGACATAAACACCCAAGAAAAAAAAAAAGACATTTTGCAATAAAAAAAAATAAATGACATCCATTAATATTAAGACAATTTTAACAAGTGATCCAAAAAAAAAAAAAAAAAATTCAAAAGATGACTTATGGACAACACAAATGTTTTTCTATTTTCTGATTGAAGAAAAAAAAAAAAAGCTACATTGAAGTGTGAGTTTGCACTTCACATCAAAAACGCTGCAGTGCTCAGTCAGTTACGTTAATACATTGGATCAGGGCTACTTAATTCATTCCTTTCAACACACTCTACTCAAATTAGCGAGTCACTGTGCAGAACTTCATGTGCTGTTGGAGTCAGTTCATTCAAGTCGGGTGTGTTGGAGCAAGGATACATTGAAAACCTGGAGCTCGTAAGACTGAATCGAGTAACCCTGCATTAGATTCTGTCGCAAAGTTAAGCATTCAGATTCACTTTCTCCATGAGTTTCTTTTTATACATTTGTATATTATTTTATGAACTCTCTAGCAGCTTTAGACAAACAGTGAGAGTACATCAGTGTAGGAGGAGTCATTTCACAGCATTTATGTCAAACATCTTTCTATTCTGTCCCACAGGTACAGCAGCTCCTCACTGCCTTAATCATCCCATTTAATACCACAATTATAATGTGAAACTTCTTGCAACAACTTGAAATATTCAAACTGTTTTTTTCAATCATACATGTGATCAAGCTAAACAAAAATCTATGCAATCCATAAAAAAAATATTAACTTAAGAGTGGTTAAAGAAACAAACCTTTTTCTCTATCAGACTACATATGACCCTAAAGAGTTACATATATTGTCTATTTAACAGATTAAATCAATCTTCTATGATTTAAATCAGCCCGCGTCACCACCTAGCTTGACATGTATCTGGGCAATTCCTTGTTAAGACTTGACTCTGCTGTTTAATTTCCAAGTGCTCTTCATTACATGTTAAAAACCAAAAGGACAAAATTAAGGCATCTCGGGAGCCCTGATCACAAAGGAAACTCAGCAGTTCCTGCACCATCAGCCATCCTGGTAAATAATGACGAGTATGCACATCTTAAGATTAGTTGGTGAAAACCTCGGTGATCAGGTGATCCTGCCAACCAGCTGTCTGATCAGCTGCTTCGACGGCTGCTGCTCATGTTGTGACTTCATTACCAACAGCTGTGAAGCAGCACAGAGCTTCTCAGCAGCAGCATCTGCTCTGGAGGGAGGATGATGCTGGATCTGTTCCAAAGTCAGCTATTACTGAATAAGAATGACAGGACCACACCATTTCTGTTCATTTCAATATGATATGCAAAACATTGACACATTAAATGTGCTTTGGTAATCCATTAAAGTGAACAGCATGTGTGCTTTAACTTCCGTCTGACTTTCAGTAGGGGGATGATAAACAGCTGTGAGGAATGGCTACAATGCAAAAACATAACTTTAAATAAAGATAACAGCATCTTACAGTCGAGCTGACAGCAGATGCAGATTTTAAAGTTTGCTTATCAAAGTGAAACTGAGGCTCTGCAGTCAGATGATCAAACAATCTGACTCTTGACCAAAAGAAAAAAACCAAACACATTTTATGACAGCTTTATCATCTTCCTCAGCAGATCCACCGTCTGAGGAAGATCATGAAACTTCAGATCGCTTTTAGGTCCTCTGGTTTTTTTTTTTGGTTTTTTTTTTTTAATTCTGCCCACATGCTGCATGAAAACGGAGTATAGAGGGACAATCTGTTTAAGGCTGTGACAGATATTAACTGTCCTAACCTTGACATACATAAAAAAACAGAGCGACACTTGATAACTTTCAAGACCACTGAGACATTTGTGTCCACATCAGTAAACGTTTTGAGTATCTTTGGAAGCAAAACTTTAAGGCCTCCATTTATGTTGCTTCTTGTTTTGTGTGACTGCGGCTGAACGTTCAACGTGGACCACGGCACCTTGCTGGCAGTAACACAGAGTGACATTATGGTTGGTAGAGCTTTCACGTTTGAACATGAGCCCACCTGAAAAAAGGTGGAGTCAACAAACCATCTCCTCACAACAGAGGTATCCCACAAACAAATAGGTTGATATAGTTCCCATCAAATAATCTCTTGCTTACATTAGTTAGCCTCAATCAGCTAAATATTAAGTCTCAAACATTAAGATTTACAAGCTTTAAGAACTGTTATCTTGGTGTTGGACACTACTATCTAATATTGTGGAGGTAGAGGTGACACCACTGTTAGGTTGTACTGACACAAAACAGATGATGAAGAACTGGATTATGTTGTGAAAGTTGACAAAAAAAATTGCAGATTCACAAGAAATTACAAGAAAAACAAACTAACATACAACACTTCAAAAATGAGAACATGAGAGGCTCCAGGAGCACCAGTGGATTGTTGGACATTCTTATAGATTATTTTGTGACTATTTAATTCAAAGCAAACTGCAGCAAAGTTTCTTTAAAATGAAGGATTTTTGGCCTCATAGTTTTCCTAATTAGTTTTTGTAAATAATGGAATAATTTAAGTCGATAAAGACTTTTTTTTCTTTTTAGTTTTCAGATATCAGCCACAATATTAACTCCACTGTAGGAAACTTGGGTCATGCACTTATGTGGATGTTGCTCTAACATGCCCTGCCTACATAAACATAACTGCAGTTTTAATGCTGTTCTGAAACAATGCTGTAGCAGTAATTCACACATATACTGATTTTGAACTTTATTTAAATTCATTTCAGTTGGCAAAAAGTTAACAATAGGGAAAACTTTCATTTGCTCTCATAGATGAAAAGACGTATACAGTTATGAAAGGGGGAAAAAAAATATGAAAAGGAAAGTGAATTTTCAGCTTTTTTCCTTCTCATTCATAAAGAAAAATGTATTCGCTGGTGCTGCTGCGGGCCCATCATGCTACTGTCACATTTTCAAGAATCATTCATTACAGTAAGAGCAGTTGCAGATAAGCCTACCTTCAGTGCAAAACAACAAAGTGACAAGACACTTGTGCGTTCTGACTACTGAACAGCATCACTCGCTTCCCACCCAGTCCCCATGAATACTTGGAAGAACTTTAAATGATGGGACTTTCCTTGTTTCTTTGTGAATTTCTGGCCTTCTCAAATAAAATAACTGATATGATGTTTTCCTAAAACACAGACACAATTCTTTAAGATGTCAGGGTTTTAGAAGGAAGAGCTGCTTCTTCAGAACAGCCTCAATGTTTTGATTTTAGCCTGCTGTCTTTTTTTTTTTCCCTGAAGCACATTTTTTATGTGTCTGCATGCCTCTGTAGGTTTGAGCAGATGCAGACATTCCTCATGAAACCACATGAATATGATTTACTACAAATCAGCGCTCTTCCTTGGGAATAATTATGAACATTGTCACAGTTACATCATCACTAATGCAGGATCTTTTGCTCCAAATATAACAAATATTTGAAAATGACCAGAAAAGTTCCAGTTTATGTGAGAAGAGGGGGCTCAAACAGAGCAGGTCTTTGTTATCCATCCCAACTATACCCACCAGTATGTTACGACACGTACAGTGCAGATAGTGGTGTTATTTTTGCAGTGGAAACTAGAGACACATTTACTCTGACAACAGCCCAGTTGGTTTGCTGGGTAGGGGAGTGAATAGAGGGGAGAGGGAAACACATGCAACATTCAGGGAGAGTGCCAGAATCAGAGAGGAAGTAAATGGGAGAAAGTTAGTGAGATGGCGAGTGGAGAAAAGAGTGACACAGACTGAAGAAAGCAAAGGCACAACTGATAAAGTAGAAGAAGAAGAAAAATAAAGAAAATTATAAACTTAAACTCCTTTGTTTCACTAACCCAGGAGTGAGCACAAGGCTTCAGCCTGAGCATCCATCTGTAGGCTGACTGCTCGGTGCATCTTCCTGCTCGGTTAGCTGCAAAGCCTACTGACACAGTGATGGAGGTCTCTCAGGCAGGCTGGGACGGAGCGCGAGTGTGTTACAGTGTGTGTTTGTGCCAGAATGAAAAGGCAGCAGGGCCGGTCCTCGGTACTCTTCTTCGAAATGTCTTGGAGCCACCGTGGCCCTCAGCTCTCCTCTGTATCAGCGTCTGTGATGTACTCAGTATCGGTACATGTCATAAGTACTGACCCAGGAAGAGGGAAAAGCCCACGAGGGAAACTTACGGAGGATTTCCTCCAGCTGAGCAGTCCTCCGGTCTTCTCCAAAGAAATAGTGGGAGGATATACCAACAGAGATCATCCCTTCAGGACCTGCTGGGTCCGGTTCCCTGGGGGGCTGACAGACAGAGAAATGAAACCCTCAATGTCAGCTCAGTCAATTAATATGTGAGAACCAGAACCAAACTGACACCTGCATCATATGCTACATGTTTTAAGCCAATGATGCGTACTTTAAAGAAAGTCTTCAGGGGTTGTGGAGTTCATCATGGTCCAAATGAAGTAAGTAAAAAAAACATCTCTGAAGCTCAACTTTAAAGGTTTTCACACGGCAGCATGACTATGCATTCAAACACAGTAGTGAAGGGTTCCAGCAGGAACTAATCTCCTGCAGTCATCACTGGCTGAGGCTTTTAGATCACGACTGGCTGAAATCCAGAAATGTCAGGAATGAAAACAGGGGGAAAAAAATTAAATGCTTTCAAATCTATCTGGGCACACAGAGCAATGCCATGCTGCTAAAAGTACAACACCAGCATGGGATTCTAATGTTACTGAGGCCAACGTAACAGTCTCAGAAAAAAATAAATACACAACATATCCATTGTTGAGTGAGGTGGTAGAATATTTGCAAACAGTTATAAAACTGCCATAATAAGTCGAGATAAATCTAATAAAATGTGTATTAAGATAAAAAAAAAATTGTACATAATAATTTGTACATCTAACAAAATAAATTGTAAGTGCTTGCTAAATGTACCCAACATTTAAGGTCAATTAAGGAAATAAATCATCAATACATTTAATGCATTGCCTTTAAATAATTGACAGGGAAAAAACATCAGAAATATGAAATGTTAATGAGCACAAAATATGGCTGCAGACAGTACCTGTATTTCAAACCAGAAGTTCCATGTAGGGGCGTTAAGGCCGTGGGAATAGAAGACGAAATATTCTCCACTCAGGTCAAACTGAGGTGTCCCATCCCCGAAAGACCAAGTGGAGAGGCTGGCCCCTCGGTGAGGCATCAGATACAGAGACATGTGGCTGGGTCCTGTATAAGACAGCATGGGACAGAAAGGACACTTTAACTTCAATATAAAATTTCATTTTAAATTTATTTTATGTTAACTCAAGCAGTAAGAGCTAACTTTCTTTTTTTTATCTCTTCACCAACTTCACAGCTTGTGCCTAGCCCAGGTTTGATTATGTGGTTTATTATGTTGAAAACTGATCTGGTTTGATCCTGACCTTTCACACTGAACGTCATCTTGACTGTCCCCCAGCTTGTCTCCTCTCTGGACATCAGGCTGAACTTCACTGGAGAGCTTGGAGACACTTCTGAGGCAGGAAGGTACCAATTCTTCCTACAAATACACCAAAATTCTTCTTATGGTGAAGTTTAAGATGAAGCTGCCAAAATCTTACATAAACAGGGAACTACAAGGCAGCAGACCTGCTGAGGAACTTGACAGGCAGGAACCAGGGGTAACCGCAGAAGGGTCGGTCTTCTTGGCAGCGGGTCCGGACGCTGTCGTTGAGCTCAGGGATGTGGGGACTGATGTGTTGTATCGCCGTGAAGTCAAAGCTATTTATCCAGAGACCAGAGTCTCTGCTCTCCACCTGGCCCTTGAGATTGTGGAAGGTGCGTGTTGTGTGCTGCAGGAAGATTTAGTAGCTTTTTAAAGACTGAATTCAGCTGCACAGACATGCCTGGTCATGCAAATCTTCCCCCGTTTGTCTCATCCACATGTTTTTATCTGTTAGTGATGATCTAGACTTTAAATGCATGGAAAGTGGTTTTAGTCCTTTTTTGTCTATATCCCATCCTTTCTGTTTATGTATACTACCAGTCAAAAGTTTGGGCACACTTTCCCATTAAATCCAATGAGAAAATGTGTCCAAACCTTTGACTGGTAATGTATGTAAATAACTAAGTATCCTGCTGTCTGTTTTGCTCCACCGCATGCAGTGCATGGAGCTGACTTATGCGTTAACTTATTACACGAAGAAGAAGTATTTAACTGTAATGATGGAAACAATATTAACAAACCGCCAGCGGAAATGACTCTTTTTAGAAAATATAGACACTTTAAATCCAGGTGAAAAACCTTGATTTTCTCACATAATTATGTGCATAATTCTGTACAGTTTAATAACTTGTGTCGACTTGCTGTCTGCTCCTCATCAATTCAATGAAATTATTTACCTATATAATGATTTTATCTGGTTTTTTGCACACTTTTAATTATGTCTTAATCTCTTCCTTATGAAACACATTGAATTGGTTTTAAGTACGAAATGTTCTTTGCCTTGACTTGTCTATGAAATGTTCTTTATAAATAAATTTGTCTTGCCCTTTATTCAGCTTAGACCAGCAAATAAGTCTAAATGATTCATTCATATCACCTCAAAGCTGGGGCAGTTCTGCTATTCTGGTAAAGAAGCAGAATGATGAACCAACCTGCAGGAAGACTCTCTTTGGTCGTGGGCTGTCTGAACTGTTTGAATAAGGAAAGAAGAGACCGCTGGAAACCAGTAGGAACATGATAAGGAAGATGGAGCCCAGACCAGCCAGAATCCACTTTGTGCTCCTCACCAAATAGATGAAATGCAGCTGAGTCACAGAAAAGTGAGTTAGTTATGTGGACTTGAACAGTGCTTCACAATGCACTTTGAAATTTTAAGAAATTGAAGAAAAATTGCATATTTTAACAACAATGATGAATGTGCAGTTAGTCAGACTATTAAGAAATATTTCTACTCCTTTGCCAATTCAAACACACATATTGTGTTTTTTAGTCAATATTGTACATAATATGGGAACACTCACAAAAAAAGAGGAGAGAAAGATGGTTGCTAGGGTGACTAAGGTGGCCATCACCACCTCGGGGGGTATCTCTGTTCCACTGCGGCCCATAATGGGAGTGAAAATCTCAAACACCACCCAGATGAGGAACATGAAGTGGACATATGGCAAAGCCAGGCCCAAAAGGTACAGCACACTGTATTTCAGTGAAGCTCCTAGAGGAAAAAGACATCCCAATAACTTCTTAATTTCAAGAACTCCAGAGATTTTATAAACCTGAATGATCTCCAATAAAATACTGTCAGAGTCAAAGCATAACTATTACATTACTGATGCATTCAGTGCTGCATACAGTAGGAAAAAACAAGTTCTAGGCAACTGCTGTGAACACTGCTGGGTTGAGATTAATTGTTTACCTTTGTGTTTAAATTCTTTCGCCAGCAGCAGTCTGGTTACCAGGGGGAAAGCCACCATTAACATGGGCACATAGGCTGAACACAAGCCCTGCTGGGTCAGCCACACCAGACTGCAGCACCACAACAGCAGACTCACATCAAAATACAGATTACCCAGCTCCACCAGACGCACACCCTGCATGGAAAACACACAAGCGCTCAGCTTACAAATCAAGTATAAAAAACATGAGGGAAATATCAGCACTGTTCTGAGAGGCTGTTCAGTTTGTTTCAATCATCATGCATGAATTACTCTTTTAATAAATGCTTATTTGTGTTTATTCTAAATACAATAAAACAAAACTATGTTTTTACACAGTAAACCTCTGTTGACGTCAGTTTGTTTTTTTTTGTTTTTTTTAAACATATTTATTATATAAAGTTTACCATTCGACTCACATCATCAATTCACCAACTAAACTCATAATCTACTTTCAGCAACTTAAACTGCAAAAGGGGAGATAACGGAGAGAAAAATATTCAGCAACAAAGGGTCCATTGTGTTGCAATATTTTGCATGGCATATTTTCAAAAGGGGCTGCACGGTGGCGCAGTGGTTAGCACTATGGCCTCACAGCAAGAAGGTTGCTGGTTCAATCCTTGGCTGGTTTGGTCAGTGGCCTTTCTGTGTGGAGTTTGCATGTTCTCCCCGTGTATGCGTGGGTTCTCTCCGGGTACTCCGGCTTCGTCCCACCTGCATGATAGGTTAATTGGTCACTCTACATTGCCCCTAGGAGTGAGTGTGAACGTGAGTGTGGTTGTTCGTCTCTCTGTGTGTGGCCCTGCGATGGACTGGCAAGCTGTCCAGGGTGTACCCTGGCTGTTGCCCAAAGCCAGCTGGGATAGGCTCCAGCTTCCCCGCGACCCTGAATTGGAATAAGCAGTTCGGAAAATGAATGAATGAATGAATATTTTCAAAAGTGGATGTTTTGTTGCCCTGACTTAAAAGAAGAAGCCTGAAAGAATAACAAAAAAACCTTTAAGTACACCGTGAATGTGACCAGGAACTTAAGATATCATTAACTGAGTAAATCTATAATTATTTTTTCTCTTATATTAAACAAAATACAATGGATGTATCTGGATTTTTTAAAGTTTATATGTGGAAAAAGATGCATCTAGTTGGCTCAATAAAAAGTTTGTTTCACTAAAATTACATGAAATCTGGCAAAAGCTTAGTCTCTGCTCATGAGATCAAAGGCAACAGTCTTGTAGACGCAGCTTTAGAAAAAAAGAGATTATCATTCTTACACTTAAATAAAACTAGTCAAACTTAATGAATATCAAGCACACAATGCATCTACACACTTCTTCACCTTAATTACTGTAACCGTCTCCCGTGTGCTTCAGCCCACAAGTATTAATAAGTATTCACCTTCCTCCTAATAGGCCGATCCTTGTCTACCAAACACATATTTCCCATCGTCTAAACAATGCCCCTAACTTCCTCTTAACTTCATATTGATCTATGTTCAAATCTTTTCATAATTTTACACCTCCAGACCTTTCTTTACTCTTCAATGCACAGCTCTCAGATCATCTTTTGTTTTTCCATGCTTTCATTTGCTTGTATGTCAACAACCGGGGGGGTTAGAGGTATTCAGACATCGACCCCCATAGCCATGGAACTCTGCTGCACTTTTCAGCCATAACATCAGGTCTTTTTATAGTTTTAAATAATATATAAACCCACCTGGCCAATGGCGCGTCATCTTTTTATTTTAAATACGTGTAATTTGGTGGGTTTTTAAATGCTTGTGTTTTGTTTTGGTTGAAATGTTTAAGCGTACTTGAGTGCCCACAAAAATATGAGTAATAAAGTGCAATCACTAATTCCTGAAATTTACACAAATACAATCCCTTAACCCTCTAAAGCCCAAACTAAGAAAAATTGGGGCAAAAAGTCCATTTTTTTTCATCTGAAGTCTTTAATTGCCCCTTTAAGTACATTTGAAAAAGGAAAAAAAAGAGATTTGTTTGTATTTTTGCTATTTATTACAATGTGATCTGCAATGGACTGACGTCCTGTCCAGAGTCTCAATGATATGTGGGATAGGCTCCAGCTTCCCTGCGACCTTAATTGGACTAAGCGGTGAAGAAAATGGATGGAGGATTACCATGTGATGTCAAAATTATTGTAGTGTGATATTCTGCTTCCTGGTATCCATTAAGGGGCAGAAAACAAGTATCAGATTGTGTTCAAAAGGATTTTGAGCAAAGTTTCGATCATAAAATTATGGAAAATGTCTCAGAAACTGTATGCATCAGATACGATATGTTTGGCTTTGTTGGGTTAAAGCAGGTTTTGCTTCAACAAAAGACATTCTAAATTGGATATCTGGGAAAACACACACACACACAAAACCTCCTCTGCTGCCCCAACTATCAAAAGTCACAGAGAGAGAAACCAGCAGTGAGGAACCATTTTCTGAATGAGTATGGACATGTGACTAAAAGATGACTACTCTTCTTACACCTCCAACCTTTCATAATCCACAAGGATAAACTCACAAAGAGCTGCTGTTCTGTAATCACTGTGGAGGAAGAGAAACCATTTACAGTTCTGCTTTCCCCTTTTTAGATTATAATAAATGTGAGTTCGGTCAGGCACACATCTCGTAGAAATAGCATGACCCCATCTTTAACTCAAATGAAAACAAGAAGATGGCCAGAGAGTGTAAGGAACTTACTCAAACTGTAGCCTTCAAATCCAAGTTTAGCTTTAACACAGACTATGTTTCAACATTTGTCTCTTAAAGGTAACTATACTCTAAAAGGAGGTTACATTTTGTTAACTTAATCCACAATGTTGCTCCTGTTGACGATTAATTTAATGATGTCTTAAATTCAGAGTTTCATATCTGGAAAAACATCTTCATTTTCCTCCATGTTCATAGTACCCTCGCTACCATCGGAGTAGGTAAAGAAAGCCCTCAGTCAGAAAATCACTCACCCCATAATACAGGTTCTTGGCCAGTGTATGTATGAGGATCATCTTTCCAGTGGCTGCAGATCCATACAAGCAAATGGAGGCGTAGAAATGTGTGTACCAAAACATGGAGCGGCCCAAGAGAGTGACGAGAAGCGCAACAATCAGCACCGACAACAGAGTGACAAACCAGCTCAGCACCGCGACACCTGTGGCGCAGGCCAGGTCACGAACATAACGTCCTCCTTAAGGAGACAGAAAAGAGGGACAAAAGTAAACAAACAAACATCAGCTTCGTCATCAGAGCCATGAAACGAAGTTAAAGTCTAAATTAAGGAAGAAGAGGAAAAATGCAGGACATACCACAGGAGATGGAGACTTACCTCCGTTACCAGGCAGGGATGCCCTCTTGGCTAGATAGAGGAAGGTGGCTGCAGCTACCATGTAGTTGAGGATGGCGCCTACACGTGCTGGGTAAGCTACTACAAATACCCCTAGCAGGTCAAAAAACACCATGTTGCCATGACGATACTCTGAGGAATCCGCCAGTTTCTCAGACATCACCAGGTACTTCAGAACAGCCAGGATGTTGTCACCTTGAAACACAAAGAGATAATTGGATTTTTGCTGTGGAAAAGTACATGGTTGCATAGTCACAAATAGGAGGTTTAAACAGTTGTGGGTTTTGGTTTCCAACCTCACAGTCAGAGGAAGTAAGAGGTTTTAAAACGTGTGGCAGTGATTAATCTCCATCATATGACAGAAAAGGGTCGTCATTTATAGAGCTGACAAATCTCATGCAGGAGAGAGTTTGCTGTCAACTCAGCATCAAGTTCAGCATCTGACTAGCAGAACGCTATGAGGAAGTGCCCTTTAGCACGGCCTCTCAGATTATCATTTCTACAACAATAAAACCATGTGCATATTGTTTGTGATGAGGCTTAAATGAAAAACAGCTTCTTAAATCCTCTCATTTCCACATGAAATTAAATTAAATGTTATTGGTAACAACAGTGTGTAAACAGACATAAATGGGTGACTATTCAGGATGCCAATCAAACTTTCTGTAACAAGGCACGGGACAACGCTCTCACTCAGGAATATACAATCTCCTCCATATACAAGAATGTTACGTACACAACAATCTACTACCAATACTGAAGTTGTCCAACACACTTTCATACTCACAGTCTAGATTTATTCCATGACGAGATGTAAGAGATAAACAAAGAGACTCTCATTCACACTTATTACTCATATTCAGCTGGTCCCACTGACATGTGCCAGAACACACAGAACACTAGTTTATTCATGAAACTGGCTACACTAACAAAGTACTACATGGATAAGGAATGTGATTACATGAGAAATCGGTTCAAGGTAGTTGTGTGTTTCTGCTACTGGAGCTGAAGTTTCTTATCTGTGCTGCCTCGATGTCTGCACTGTTTACAACACACAGAGACAGAGACAGAGACAGACACACAGACACACAGACACACAGACACACACACACACACACACACACACACACACACACACACACACACACACACACACACACACACACACACACACACACACACACACACACACACACACACACACACAGGCAAGACAAAGCTCCATTGTTCTTCCGCCTGGTCGGCTCACTGAGGACACAAAATCTAAACAACTCGTGTACAAAATCTACTTGTTCGTGTAGGGTTCAGCACTTGTGACTTAGCCACAAATTATCCGATGTGAAGTTTACTACCTAACTGTAAAACATGGTTAAACTGTCACTGCAATGCACTTTGAGGCATTTAAATGTATATTTTGCTTTTAACAAGCATGAACTTTCATGTAAGCTTTGCCAGCAACATTGTGAAGAGCTATGAAGAAGATTCAAAGGAGAAAACTGTCTGTTGTTTATCACAAGTTGCAAACAGAGCAGACTAACGTGTACAATCTTCTCCTGTGTTGTGCTCTACTTCCCACCTCACCAAGCTGTTCTGAATCCTTTTTCAAAGACTAAAAATACACACCACCTTGCTCTGAAAACTCATGTTTGCTCTCTAATAATTTATGCATTTTGTAGTGAGTTGCTGTACACAGAATAAGAGGAGGGAGATGTCCAGTGGCTGCTGAGGGAGAGGGGAAAGATGCCAGATGTCCTGGGTTGTTAGTGCTGACTGACTGTATTCTCTGCTAAGCAAAGCAAAATAATTCAGCAGAACAGGAGCACAAAGTAAATGAGAACAACTCTGTTGCTGGTGCACGTTTGTGTACGGATGCATTTCTAAATTATCTGAAAGATAACAAAATCAAAAGACTGCTGACCAATAAGAAGAGAGGAGAGACAGGACAAATAAATGGCACGAGTTTGCATCTGTGATAGAAAAATGATGCAGCAGTCGCTGTTTACTGTTCTCACGTTGAAATATGAACACAACAATTGGTTTAAAGCTAATCTGTTTATAAGATATTGAGATATAATATAATAAAGTTAGAGTGCATGTGAGGTCAGCTGCATACCGGCTCTCTGTATCGAGTCTGTCAGGATCCTGTCTGCAGTGTCATACTTAGTGTGATAGATGAAACCATTTTCAATGAAAGCCAGATCAATGCCTGCAAAAACATCACAAAGATACACAGACACAATTGAAATCTAAAACTGAAAGGGTTACATTTTAATATTTTATTCGGCAGCTACAGGATTTCTCTGAACATTTTACATAAAAACCAACACAACACCATCTGTATTTTATTTCCTGTATGCAGATAATTTATGGTCCTACCTGGGATGTTACCAAAGTCCCGATAAATGCGGAAATCTGTGTCAGAAGGAATGATGCCGCTCTGAAAGACCTCCTGACCGACCACAGAGGCAAAGGGGTGTTTAGCTGCATTAACATAGGCCTGGACCAGCCATGGGTTCTCTGGACCTTTTAGAGAAATAAAATGAAGCAGTTGCAATATTTTTTATACTGGACAGTAATCCAAGATCCCTTGTTTTGCCATTTTGATGAATCCCAGCTGCTGTCTGTCCTCTGTCATCTTTACCACCATTTATGGCAAAAATTATAATCAAGTTTACTTTGTTTATATTGACTTTGTGATTATTAAACAACATAATTCAATAATTGTAAAAAAGAATAAACTAATTAATAAACATTTTGTGTTTGTTTCTTGTCAGACTTCTTGAAAGCAAAGCAGTCGTCACAGCCGAATTACTTTAACTTTCAACATGTTTGGAGTAAGACTAAATGTACTGGCAGAGAGTGAATGTGGGCTTTTAGAGAGGCATAAAGGCAACTCTGCTATAAAGAAAAGGAGTAGAGTGAATTTATAATGAGAGTGCAGTTTGAAAATTTATACCAGTTATCTTGTTTTGCTAATCCCAGATCATTTAAAAGTGCGCACCACTCCTTTCCAGTCGCAGTACTGATGATCAAATATATCGTGCCAGTACTACAAAGCTTGATAGTGCTTGTCAGGTCAGCTACAGTTTATAAACTGGAGAAACAAGAAAAGGTAAAATGCAGTTTTTGTAAATGTTCTTATTTGTGGAGAAAAATAATTGGCTGCAAACAATAGCATCTGTAAAACAAGCATACAGTGCAAACTTGAATAGAAACATGCAAACTAACAAACTGGACCAGTTTGCTGATTAAACATGAATGGTATAATACCTGTCTGAAAAACAACTTCTTTGCCTCCAACACCTGCAGCCTCCAAGTTAATAAAAGCTCGCACCTGCTTAGCCCAAGGATGCTGGGTAATGAAACCATGACTGGCCTGAAACAAGAAAACAGAATCAAAAAGAAAAAGAGGGAATGAGACAGAAGTGTGTATATATATATATATATATATATATATATATATATATATATATATATATATATATATATATATATATATATATATATATATATATATATAAATAAATAAAGGGAGCTGTTTTCATTAAACAATGAATATAATTTTACCTGCAGTATATTTTCCTCTGCTCCATTAAAGAGGAAGATTACACCGTGGTGAAGAGGAGTGGACTGATTGGCCAGAGAGTTGAGGACTTCAAGCATCACTGCACAACTAACTGCATCATCGCTTGCACCTATGATAAGGAAACCGGTATGTGTGTGCCGGGAATATTAATTTTATGTCCACATTTACATCAGGCAACATGTACTTATCCAAATCCACATTTACAGGCACTGGTATGACTGTGCAGCCATACAATTTAACCCAGTAGAATGGAGTGCAATAAAAACACAGATGGCTGAGCTGATAACCCTGAAGTAAAGTGGGACAGAGTCAAACACATTGTGTGTAGGCGCCGTGTGGAAACATGTAAAGAATTTGAGGAGCTGGTTAGAAACGCAGCTCCCACTACTTGTGTGGTGATGAGATCACAAAGGAAACAGGGCAAAAGGGAGCAAAAAGCATGTGAACAGAGCATGTGATATAGAGAGATTACACAGACTAGAGGTAAGAAGCAGAGCGGAGTATGAATGCAAAGACCTACAGATCTGAGATATCATGTGCTCTGGTCTTGTAGAGTGACTGACTATAGGGTGGGAGTAAGGCCGGGTACTAACATGCTCCTGTCCCGACCACAGTCATTTTTCTTTCTCAGGAAAGAAAAATGACTGCCAAGTGGTTTAATAAATTATCAAAAATCAAAATGCCAGAGGCAAAGTTTAAACTTCACTTTTGTGTGGAGACCACTGTTACTGTACCTACACATATATTCAGCCTATTGAGAAGAAAGATGTGTGTGTGACATGACTGCTTGTATTTTCCTCTTTATTATTTCTAGCAAGAACATATGTCAGATCAAAGACTTCTATGTGTATCTTCCTGCTCCACACCTCTTAGATCAATTTCCTTTTGCCAGTTGTGTGAAGTTGTGTTAGTCTGTGTAATCTACCAAAACATGTCTCCTCAACAGGCTCAAGGATGTGAAGAAAAACAGCAAATATTTCCTGTATTGTAATGCTTCCTTTCCTCCACAGACTGAATATAATAAATAAATGACAATACTGCCCAACTTTGAACAAGAAACCATCAAATGGCTTGTATAATAGAATGCAAAGGCATGCAGACTGCACTAAAATGTCAGGAATTCTTGCTTCACTCCTGATACAACTCTCCCCCAACTTTTGTTTTAATTACGTTTGCGAGTTTTGGTGTTATCCCACTAACAAGTGAACAATAAATGAATTAAAACAAAAGCAAATGTTGCCTTTGGCAGCAGGAACTTACAAATCGGCTGTGACCTTGTAAAAAACACAAGACAGGCACTTTACTGCAGCAGCTTAACGGTTATTGTTCCTGACCTTTGACCTTGTCACTCATTATATTGCCTATGGCAAAGATTATCGTGCGTATCTTTATTCAAAACCAAAATACAAAAAGGAGGACATCCCCACGTTGCAAATATTTACCAGAATGTTCATTTGTGCAGATTTTACTATAACAATGAAAACAGAAAGTGGAAAAAGGGGGAAAAAACAACATGGATCTGTTTTAATCATTGTCAACAGATGCAGCTACGCTGCAACACAAATACTTTTGTTTCATCATGTTAGCACAAGTTGTAGTGTAGGATTATCCTAGGCTGGTTGTCTAATTGTAGTGTAAAATAAGTCTGCTTTCAATTATGTAAAAAAAAAAAAAAACACCTCGTTTATGTCAGACATAGCAAATACTTTAGACCAGTTCAACACATCTCTGTGAAACCAGTAACTAACTCACAGATGTTTGGACCTAAGTGCAAGCTGTGATGCAAACCTTGATTATGACTCGTACCTGGGCTGTTGGCCACTGTGTCAAAGTGGCAGTTGGCCAGCATAAGATGCTGGCTGCCACCTCTGGGCTCCAGTCTGACAGCGATGTTAGTGACACGGTCATAGAAGCTTGTGAATCCTCCAAGAAAGTCAATAGAGAAGGAACCAGTTGGACGCTGCACATCCACTGTGAGCTGATGAGGCCCCGCTGCAGTCCTGACTCGGATGGCTTCTATCTGCTCCAACAAGTAACCCACTGTCAGGACTTCATTCTCCTGGCTGCCCACCGGCCGAGGGCCAACACTGGTGATCTGCTCCAAGTGCTGTCTTGATTGCGAGGTGAGGAAAGATGAAAAAAATCTATTGTGGTTATGTTAAATTATAGAAGAACCAAGTCTGCTTGTTTAATGTCACACTAAAGACAAGAAGAACTGGACAGCTTCTTCTTTCTTTATGACTGTTCCCTTCTGAAGTCGCCACGGTAAATCTTGAGCTTCCATCTCTATGTGTCCATCTCCAAGACAATTACAGGATTATGTATTTAATTGGCAAAGAATGAATGCTGAATGTCATTTCTGTGCCTTTATCTGGGCTTGGGACTGGCACAAGGAGACCGCTGCCTTGTGGCCATTTGGTCAACATGCTGTTATGGCAGGAAACATAGGTTACAAAATATTTGTGCAAGACTTTGAGTGTCAGTTTATGTTGTCTATTGAGAGTCCATCTGTGTTGTCTCCTAACACTGAATGGGAAATTTTCTTCCCAGTTGTTGTCAAACTATAACACAACACACTGAAGCATGAATGGAAACCACTGCATTTTCACACACTCCTGAACTTCTGAACAGCTCGTATACTGATTTTTTTATTCTAATCATTTTGATATTTAGTTTTGCCCTCGGTTATTTACAATGAAATGAATAATTCTAGTGTCCCCACAAAGTCACAGCTTCTTATGGCCTCTGATAATTTCTGCTTTTACCCCCAACAGCAAGAGCAGCAGAAGTTACATGTCACAAGTTCAGAACATGTATGGCTTTTTCTTTGTTTCAGCTCAAGTATATGCAAAATAAGAGGATGTAGAACTATAATGTGAAACAAAAAACAGGGAAAGGAAAACTGATAGAAGCCAATGGAGGAAACGTCCTTTAAACTGCACCATGTTCTTCACAAAGATTAAAGACTGACGTTCATGTCACTGAGGAACATAGATAATTTAGTAATGTAAAGATAATCTAAAGAACACAAAGAAGAAACTGTGAAAGAGTGACCTACAAAATAAACATATTTATATAACCATATACAGATCACTTTTTGTTATGTCCTGAGTTACAATCTGTCCTGACACAATCCACTTAAAGTGAGTCATATTTCTGTGTGACGTTCTCCAACACTTGACAAAGCATTTTAGATAACCAGAGCAGGAAATAAAGCCAAGATGTCTGTTTGGAGAAAGAAAAAGAAAACAGATGTTCTTTTTTCTGAAGAAAAAAGTGGCAGCTGGTGAATGCAGTTCATAAATATCCATGCTGCCTCTATTACCGCTAAACTTATACAACACTATTGTATAATACCAGTGAAAATTGTACTGAGGTAACTGATGATCACACTTAGCCAGCAATGTTTAATAACTTTCATCAAACCGCAGATGGTTGATCAAATCTAGTTGTTTAATTTGTTCATAAGACTTATAATTACAACCAGGATTTGCAGTCACGATTAAGACCAAAGAACATGCAGCACTCATTAATAGAGGAACCAGCCAAATTATAGCAAATCCTGCGACCAAGCACTTTTTAAGACCTCAATCCCCACCCCCAACCCCCGTCCTGCTGACCTCAGATTCAGTGCTGTAATCCCTGCATCCCTCCTCACTGAGACTGAAAACTGCACCGAGGCAGAATGAGCCTTTAATCTGGAAATGTTGCGCTACTATTACTGATCGGGAAGTTTTTCTTAAGCCATTAATATTGCATCAATTATCAATAAACTCGCATACTATTGATTTATTTTTTTATTTTATATATAAGTGCCTTATAAAATGTTGATATTAAAGACTTAGAGCAGACTAAAATTATTTATGTCATTCTTTACTAATTCAGACATTTTGTTAAAATACCTATTTAATTAGTAGAGAATTTGTGAAGGTGTCAGTGTGGATCTCTTGGGCTGCCTTATGACATTTGCTGTAAGGATGCTTTTGTTCTTTCAATTTACTGCCTCTTGCCACCCCCCAAAAAAGAA
Source organism: Telmatherina bonti (assembly GCF_933228915.1). Classification (NCBI taxonomy): domain Eukaryota; kingdom Metazoa; phylum Chordata; class Actinopteri; order Atheriniformes; family Telmatherinidae; genus Telmatherina; species Telmatherina bonti. The sequence continues at coordinate 19,224,225 of NC_136615.1, forward strand.
AACTTTACCAGAATATAAAAGATAAAAGTGAGTTGATTACCTCTGTATGTATTTATGTATAAGCTGTGGGTTTTACTATTGTAATTTCATAAAATAATTTGCAGTTAAGTTACAAATACTATTTTTTGTGGTTTTCTGTACTTCTAGAGTTTGGCATTGCTCTAAAATCCATTTCCTGTAAAATAATATTGTAGGATAAGATATCATTTTTATATTAAATGTGCTACTCGAATGGACGTGCTTGGAATATTTTTGTACATAATGTTGTTGGTGTTTAAAGCTTGTCTGTGCCTCCTCGGGTGGTTTTGACAGGATTGGTGTTGGGTACTGTAACCGGAGGAGGGTTACATCATTTACACATCAGCCCAGAGGGTTGAAGCAGCCTTTCTTGTTCTCAATTAAACACAGTAAGGACACCTGTCCTCCTGTCTGCAGCTTACTCTGGAAGTACAGGTGGAGGTGAACCGGAAGAAGGACCCGGCAGTGGTTTTTAGGCAGGTCTTGTTGCCAAACTAGAAGTAAGGTTAGCATTGTTGCTTTGACACAGCAAACCAAAAGCGGAATTAAAGTAAGCACAAAACTCACCTGGCCCTCACTGCGTTAAACTCCCCGTTCGGGTTTCCAACGACAAGCTGCTGCAAAGACAAATGAACGAGTCCCCACAGTACCAAAATAAACACTGAGACCAGAGTCGCTGCGAGCCCTTCCCGCAGTAAGTACAGGCTCACTTCGGGCTTCCTCTTCGGGTCACCGTTGTAGCCATTATCCCCGCACCGGTTATGAGTTTCCTCGTTTTCTTGAGAAACATAACGCTGAGTCCCGAAGGGTTTTATTCTCCGGACAGTGGTGTCACTCTCCATGTTTGAGCCAGCAGTACCAACAGCAGGCAGAAAGCGCTCTGGACTCTCGCTTTTTTTTTTTTTTTTTTTTTTTTAATTAGACAACCAACGGATCGCACTGAGGGACAAACTTGACTGAGCTGGTGGGCGGTGACTCAAAGTGTTGCAAATGTTCACAAATACACTAAAACAAAAGAAAGAATACATAATAAATAAATCTTGTTGCCTGAAGCTTTAAAGGAAGATTTCCGGCAAATTGGTTCTATTTCCGTTTAATTGTAATACCGCAATCTGAAATTCACGATGCACGATCAAAAACAAAAACAGGTGACATTATATTGTGATGTACTTTGAAGCTTTATGACACAAACTCCTGCATTTTTAAATTTCTAAATATTTTTGTTTGGCTAACAGAAAGTAACTGAACAGGCCAATCAAGAGAGCTACCACATTATGCTTGAGAGTATAATCTCATCCTAATCTTTAATATACTTTAAAATCTCTCTCTCTCTCTCTCTATACATATATATATATATATATATATATATATATATATATATATATATATATATATATATATATATATATATATATATATATATATATGCTCAAATGTAGGCAAACAATGCTTGGGACAGCATCTGTGCTGAACATGGACTGGAGACTCCTAAGTTTGAATGAATGGGAAATGAATGGTGGCGAATCAGAGGGCTAAGATCCTGTGGGACTTCCGGACATAGTGATCATGGATAAGCACAAGAGGAAAGCTGTAGTGGTCGATATACCCTCCCCAATTTTGGAAACATCAGGAAAAAGGAACATGAGAAACTGGAGAAATACCAAGGCCACAAGGAAAAACTGGAGAAAGCCTGGAAGGTGAAAACAATAGTAGTACCCATAGTTATTGGAGCACTGGGAGCAGGGCATGTCCCCCATGCCGAAAAAGCACTCGCGGATACCTGGATGGTAAATGGATGGAATAGCAATGGAGCAAATGGAAAGATGACTGCTCTTCCTCCTGAGCTAAAGCCGGAGAAACATGGAGAGAGTGTATATATATATATATATATATATATATATATATATATATATATATATATATATATGTGTGTGTGTGTGTGTGTGTGTGTGTGTGTCATCTGCCCAAGAAGAAAGGCTTATATGAAATCAGTCCTCCAAATTTTCTAATGGACTTTGCTTTCTTTTCTTTTCTTTTTCTTTTTTACAGTAGTAAAACAAATATAGAAAGAAAAATATAGTTTAGTTATTATCAAAAGAGCTGATGAAAACTTCTAATGACAATTGATCTAATTTTACCAAATCTCAAACCTCCCTGGCAGCTGAAGATAAACTATGTTGCTTTGTTTCCACCTAGTGGACGAAATGACTGAACAATATTAAAAAGAATTGAGATCCCAATAAATTGATCACTTTAGTTACATCTACATGGACAAAGATATAAACATTATCTGCTCTAAAGCGTAGCTGACGCCTCAGTCCGTTAAATGTCTTAGTTGCTTTGAACCGGCTAAAGTTAATTTATGAATTAAAATTATCTAGGTAATTACCATTTAACTAAAGTATTTAGAAAGAATATGAAAAAATGTTCAACTGCAACGAAATTAAAAAATAATTGGTCAAATAACGTGTAATTTTTCGTTATCAAGTAGTCTAATTACCAGGTTAGCGAATTATTTTTACAGGTACTTTTCCACTGAACGCCCCCTCACCTGACATACAGCTAGTTAGCAACACAGCTAACCTGCTTGTTTACTCTTCTCTGAATGGATGGAACAGTAACAAAACCTAATTTGGTTAATCGTGTATCAAGATATAATTCTCAGTTTTCATCAGATAGTTCTGAAAAAGGTTACGACAAAAAGGTTTTCTTCGAAATATTTAGGATTATGTTACAGACTACCATCTTAAATACGTAGTACTATTTCCCACTGTTTCATTCGAGGAGCTGAATTACGATTTCCGCTTTCAATATAAAACCTATTTTTAACCTGTTCCAATAACGGGATTGTCTTTATCAGTGTTTTTCAACCATTTTTGAGCCAAGGTACACTGTTGTTTTTTTTTTTACTGAAAAATCACAAAGCACACCACAAACCAAAAGAGTTTTTGTTGTTGTTGTTGTTTTTTAAAGTCCATATTATTATCATAAAGTCCACCTTGTCAAAGCCTCTTAAATAGAAATCAGATAAACACTAGAAGAAGGACTTTTATTATCTTTCACTAGGGCCTGTTTGGATGAACACAGAGCTGCTTCTTAGACCATTTAGATGAAATTGGGCAATTTCTCAGGGCACACCTGATGATCTCTCGCGGCACACTAGTGTGCCATGGCACAGTGGTTGAAAAACACTGGTCTTTATTACACATAAATGGAAGTAAAATTAAATATATTCATGGTTTCATAAATAATTCAACCAATCGGTACCCAATTCATTAATTTATTTAAGCTGGATATGCAAAGTGAGAAGGGAAATGTCAGTATTCCATTGTGTTTGGCGGGCAATAATGAAATGTTGAAAATACAAAAAAAAAAAAACTAAATGCAGGCCACATGAATTCAGCTTTTCTTTTTTTTTTTTTTTAATGAACCTATCTTTTTATGTTTGCATTTAAGATCACACACAGCGCATAATTAATATTGTATAGTTTCCCCCAAAATCATACACTTCTTTTGAAGTCAAAAGGAAGTGATGTTGTGTTATTCTGTGTGACTTGACGACTTCCTCTTCTTTTTAAGAGGCTCATACCCTCTGACCGATCATTAGCTAGCCGAGAAAGCGGAGAGAAGTCGGCCAGTCGTGTCTCTATCCGAGGCCGGATGGTAAAATCCAACCTCCAGCGGATCCTAAACAGTCATTGCTTTGCCCGTGAGAAAGAAGGAAAACAGCAACCTATTACTACCATGGCGAATTTAAGTAGTGGTATCTGTGATATGATTGGGAAGTAAGTAAATGAAGAAATGTACTTCACTTAGCTACGTGCTAATCGTGTTGTGGGGGAGGGGTGGCTAAGCTAATGTAGCTAGCAATCTGAGAAAAGCGGAAGTCAGCGGCATTTACTTGTTTAGTTTGTTTAAAATTTGTACCATATCTTGAGTAGCCTATTCAAATATGTAATGGTAGCTTTATAATAACATAAAAACTCATCTTGAAATGGTAGATGTTGACTCAATGGGCCACTCAAACAGCTTTAGCTGTCATTAGCTTCAGACGACAAACTTGCGTTGCGTCACTGTGGTTATCTTCGCTAGCAAGCTAACAACCTAGCATTAATAAGCTATTTTAATGGATAAATTTAAACTGTCTGGTATGATTAGCCATTCAGATGTCATAGTATGTGATGTGGAATTTGAATGACCCTTTTAAGGATCTATCCTTTTAGATATGGTTATATTTGGTGATCTAACCTCATAGTTTAATAGTTAACGGGTTACAGCTTTTAACATAACATTTTGACGTAACGCTGCGGAGTCTCGCGAAACAAAAGATGTAGATTGAGGGACAATGGCGTCTGCTAATTGTTGGCCCGGAAAAGGACACTTGAAAGAATCGAGCACGTATTGTAAGAATTCTGCATAGGTGATCCAACAGCGGGCAGTTTGACCTCGTTGTGTGACAAGGCACTTCTGTCTGTAATTATGTAACAGACATTTTACAGCATCACGCGTCCTGAGGACAGGGCCAGATTACGCGTAGGTGCCCACACTGTGGCGCAGCTTTACTAAGTTTAATATTTAGAAAAAATATTTGTCATGGCATGATATAGTCAAAGAAGGTCATAAATAATACTTTTTAAAAATATTACTTGGGTAATTGAATGGCATTTTAGGTCAAAATTCAGCCTATTATGAACTAATTGCCCATCAATTGTATAAATTAATTTTTACACTTTCAGGTGCTTTGGATAAAATGGCAATTTTACATCTTTTTTCAGTTTTTAAAAATCTGGCTAACTGAAAGAGTCAATGTATTGGTAGTAGCTAATGAATGTGCTGTCATCAAAACTTGTAAATAAAGTCTTTCTGTGATCAGATTTCAAGTGCATTATGCCATCAACTAAAACTAATAAAACACTTTTTATCACGTTAATTTGTTTTTATAGGTCTTTGGGTGCTTTACTTGGCAGGAATTGTAGTGTTTGCACCAAAAAGTTGATCTTGCTGACATTTGGTAGTTATTAGTGCTTGGCAGAGTAAACAACTTTATTTACACTAACCACTGTGAAAGTAGAGGTTAAATTGTGAGTCTTGAGTTGTGCTTTTTGTAACAAATGCTTGTGGTAATTTGCCTTTTTTGTTGTTCGAGCGTTCTTGTAAATGTTTACAACTCTGTAAACACAGGACCATTGTTTTTTTGTTTTTTTTTTATTACAATAAGTGGCATATTGAAGCATTTGGGTCTGCTGTCTGTTGTGGTTCAAGAATGCAAAATTCTTTCAGTAGAAAAGGACAGTTGTAAATATTTTATATTTCAGTAATTTTTTTTTTTTTTTTCCCCCTTTCCAGCCTGTCCCTGCACTGTAGTAGTACCCGTGGCCCAGGGCCTCTGTGGTGCTCCTGATGTCCCTCTCCCACCCCTGAAGATCCCAGGTGGGCGAGGGAATGGCACACGGGATCACGCTCTTTCGGCTCGGCCGCTCTTCACAGTAAGTTAAACAAATACCCGAGTACCGTACACTTCCTAAGCAGAGCTGTTAAACACGCACAGTTGTTGTACCTGAGTCATCTATGTGTGCAGTATTAAAGGATAATCCTCTTTCTTCTCTTTAAAATCAAATTTATAAAATTAGCTTGTTTTGGGCACAATTTTACTATAGTTTAATATAAAAGGAAAACATTATCTACACAAAACCGATGCTTTAATCCCCTGCAGCTGTTGTCACATTTATTTTTTATTCCTATTTTAGGACCGGAAGTTGACTGTAACAGAAGAGCCAGCAGGCAATGGGCGGCCAAGGATACTCCACTTCCAAAGTCATCTCACAGTTACCAAGATGATCCAGTGGGATGCTGTTGTAAGCAGTGGCGCACTCTATGTGGAGATTCCTTTTGACCCTCTTCCTGAAGGCAGCAAGGAGAGGTAAGTGCAGATTAGGAACAGTCATTATAGGTTTTTTAGGATGACTTGGAAAATTCTTGGTTTTAGTATTTAGGCAATTAAAGTGGGAAGTAGACAAGTTACAGATATGTTGACAAACTATACTGTTAAATCAGTGTTAAAATGTTGGCAAGATTGTATAATGTTTAGGCTACCTGGATTCTTTGCACAGTTTTTGGGTTAACTCAATATAAGGCACTATTCAGTGTTTTTGCCTGCTTGTTGCAGGTTTGTTTTCCATTTTCTAATTCAAGCTGCCTTCTGTTCACTCTCCAGTTTTGCGTCTCTCCTGGAGTATGCTGAAGAACATCTGAAAGTCGTTAGCGTGTTTGTCTGCTTTTACAAGAACAGAGATGATCGTGGTATGTGCCAGCAGTCCCTCCCATCCTAAACACACTTTTTAGTTTGTCTAGTGTTTATCCATCCTGGATAATGTGTTCAGATCCTGCAAGTTAAAAAGATCCCTGTCTCCCTCTTGCAGCTAAACTGGTGCGCACCTTCAGTTTCCTGGGCTTTGAGATTGTGAAACCGGGCCATGCCCTCGTCCCA
>NC_136615.1:19235729-19425729 GCF_933228915.1 Telmatherina bonti
ATCAATGTGAATGCTGACAAACAGGTAGAACAGCTGATAAATATCCGCCGAGTACAATATGAGCTAACCATCTCTGTGAAGCTCTTGTTTAATTTCGGTTGCTTGGTAACACCAGCGACAACCACAGTGTGCCCTTTCAGATGTCGCTGAATAGAACAAGCAGGCAGCTCATCCAACGCTCCTCAAGCATTTTGCAACGTTGCAGATAAATCTTGATCATCTATATTACATCAGTGTTTCTATGATGGATAAAAGAAACAAAATAACATACTAATCTAATGCGTGAGGAAGGTCTGATCCATGTCATTTGACTTCTGAAGTGGAACTGTAAACCATAACTTTTTTTTATTTCTTTATTTCCCCCCCCTGATCTGTTCTGCAGCTTTGTGTTTTTTTTCTCCAGTAAAGCTCTTTTCTTACTCCACATTAAATCTAAGGAGGACATCCAACACTCCAAACAAACAAGACACAGCTGCAAATTTCTGTTCTCTGCCAAAACACAGACAGTTACCCCCGGTGAGACATTCGTTATTCGTATTTGTTCAAAGCATAGCAATGGCATCATTCCAAGTGACATGAGCACCTAGCAGGATGCAAGCAAATGCCACTGACTGGCCTAGAGATGAAAAAATCTACTGCACAAATCACTAATGTAGTACTTCATTTCAGCTTAATATTGTGTTTGACCCTCTTAACTTGACCTTGCCATAACAGAAGCATCTCTCGGTCCAATCCTCCTGGCCCTGAGCACTGTTACTTAGCAGTTGAAGCTCTCAGATCAGCTCAGGGTTCTGGAGTAAGACTACATACATGGTACAAATACACAGAGGTTGGCAGGACTTTGGATGTCAGGATATGTTTGGACTCAAACAACAAGCTGTGTGTCAATTAACGGAACCGTTGGACAATATATAGCAAAGGAAAACAAAATAAAAAATGACGGTCAGTGGGAACATGAGCTTTTTTGTGCGTTTGTTTTTTGTGCCCGCTTTTGTGGCAGAAGTAGGGAGGTTCAAAAAATGTCCTTGGTTTTGAATGTCAGGCTGGTGATGTTGATGGAGACGGTCCAAGTTCAGCAGATGAGGTCAGTCCCTACTGAGGTTGTTTGTGTATGAATGATTGTATACATAAATGGCTGTATATGCAATATACACTTGCCTGTGGATAAGTACATTATGTGAGCGCAATGCATTTCAAAGTGGAGCTCTAGGTGCTTGACGGTATACGACGGTGCACAGAACGGATGCTTGTGTGCATGTATGTACGTATCCTAGCTATAAATGCGATTTCGACCTCATCGGCCCTTGCTGTAGCCAGGAAAGAACTGGTCAAGCAGAATCTGAAGCGACTTGTTTTGGGTCATGACATAGTCCTTGCCCAAGTCATGACGGCAAGCAGGACAGGTGTACACCTTTGCTCGGAAAGACCGCTGGAGACAAGTCTAGGGATGGAAGGAGCCAGAAAAATTATATGGAGAGGGTGTGTTTTGTGCAGCAGTCAGCACAAATAACATCTGGTAAGATGAGTGCAACATATACCTTGCAAACATTGTGTGAGCAGACAGTGGTGACTGGCTGGAAAGCGAGCTCTTGGCAGCACACACACATGAAGATCTGCTCCATCTTTCGCAGGAAATTCTTCAACAAGAACACAACCAAACAAATAACGGAAAAAGCTTTAAATCAAAAAGCTCTGCCAAGTAACATCAGGGATGGACAAGTTGTAAAATTCAAGAGGAAAGTGAAAAGAAGCAGTTAAGATCTAGACACAAAGTGTACATACCGGCCCCTCTTTAAGGTGATCCATGGCCTCATCCCAGAGCTTCTTGTTGGCCGTGTCCTCTCTGATCAACTGCTGCTGCTGCTCCGTAAGCTGGAAGGTCTCCTCTATCTTCACCCGTTTAGATGGAGGCTCTGCTGCTGTTGACAAATCTGATAAAGATGCACGCTAAGTCTTAAAAAGCAAGAGCGACTTTTGGAGAGAGAAGAGTAGTGAAACTTAAAGAGAAATACAGAAGAGACATCATATGCAGCAGCTACAAATAAGATCCTGGTGGATATTTAGTTGCCCCCTTAAAGATGTTTCACTGGTCATGCTGTTCTCACCTGTCCTCTTCTCACAACTTCTTGTGTGACCTGCTTTGAGTATCATCTGTAAAAAGCACCCACCACTATCTTCGGTTGGCTTCTGCGCTCCGTTACTTTGTGGCGCTTCTTCTTCCTCTCCCTCTTCTTCTTCTTCTTCCATCTTGGCTGCTGGAAGCTCATCCTTCTCTTCCTCATCATTCTCTTCTTTTTCCTTGATTTTGCGTTGTCTCCGTGGCCTTCCCCTTGTTGGGTAGTGCTTACTGCGACCGCCACGGCCCGGTCTAGCACATGCCTCCTTCTTTGTTTTGTTAGCCATGGCTGCCAGGTAGCCCGGCGGGTACTGCAGAAAGAGACATTAGCCCAGACTGAAATACTTATTCACCTATTACTTAGTGGTTTATTGAAAATATGCATTGGTAAGAGGCACAGAACTGAAATACTAAGTGGAATTCTACAGGACTTCACAAAAAAACATGCTAAACTGCAATAATGATGGTACACAAGCGTTTCTGTCTGCACACACAAAGTAAATAAAAGTTCAGTACAGTCTAACCTGAACAGAAAGGCCCAGTTTCTTGATCCTCTCCAGTCCTTCGGGTGTCCATGGTGCTGGTTCTAGATCATCCCGTCTCAGTAAGTATCTCCACACCAAATAACCACATTTTCCAATCTCTGGCCAGTATTTTACCACCTGGAAGCCAGCATAACCACAACAGTATTTACACCACTGCATCACATGCCAGCATTTCAACATATTTTGCATGTTAAAAGTCACGTGTATGTTTTAGCAAAGAAATTCAAGGGCACATTATTGCGGAGAGGTCAGGGAAAGGAAGAAAGTGACAGCAGGAGATAACATGATTCAACATCAAACTGACTTTTACTGGCTACAGAGAGCTCAGAGAAGAGACAAGACCCCAAGATGGTTGCTGAAATATCCTACATTAGGGGGCAATGAAGATTGAAAATCGGACAAAATTCAGTCGTGCTGCTTTGACCCACAACATCTGACAGTACCTTGTAAATTCCATCGTAGCGGTTTCCTTCCTCTGGAGCGTATTTGCTGATACGTCTACCTTTGGAGCTGCGCACCACTCTCACCGGTTTTCCTGCCCGCCAGTTCCTGGACTCTGCTCCATCTTTGTCATTCAGAGGTGCATCGCAGTTTAAGGCCAATGCCCTGCAGGTTTCAGGAACCAAGTCAGAACAGAAGGATGTTTATCAGGTCGCAGTAAGAATAATCGTCATGATCCATGTTTTAATAATCTACCTGTTCATGTGAGTCAGGGTTTGGTCAAAGCAGTGCTCTCCAATGCGTTTGTTTCCAGAAAGGTCGCGACCACCGCTGCCTGTGTAGGTGAACTCATCTCCCCGGTCCTACCGCAGAGAACAGTCACCACAACACAGATCAGCAAAGTGCGCTGAAGGAAGCATCCCTGTGCTTCACACGTGGCTCAAAAGAAGCGCAAGTACACCAATAAAACCCACCACTTCATCCTCAAAGCCCCCTGCCAACACCAGTGAATAGGAGCCATCGTTGCTACGTCCATGGATGCCGCCGACATGTGGCCTGTGAACACCTGCTTCACTGACCTGCGGGGATTAAGCAGAGACCAAGAGAATTATGAATGAAAAGTAACGTAGAGCCATGAGTATTTGTACATGAGTATTTATGTAAAAATGTATAAAAGATAACTAACCTGTACTCTGAATTTCCAGGTGGTTCCAACAGGAACACCAGGTATAGGTCCATAGTGGTTTGAAGGAACAATAGTGCATTCTTTAGTGCGCCCCACACAGGCCATACCCTGCAATTACATTGGGAAGGAATTCAGCATTTTAGCACAATTATGCCATTTAATGTAGATATATCCTCCTGACTACCAGTAGTTCAAATTTGTCCTCTGTGGAGGACAAAAATGGCCTCCATTGCAACAAGCATGTTTTATGGGAAAAGCAAAAGTGCATAATACTTTTCTTTGTGCTGATTTTTACTTGAAATTTTGTAGTTATATTTTCATTAATTATCTTACAAACACATTAAATCGTTTCTTAGATAAATATAACTATAATTTACCACAATATTTAAAAGTTTAAGCAATGTCCTCTGTGGTGGACATTTGTAGTCAAACATTTTTTTTCCCTGGTAGTCAGGAGGATACGTGCAAAAATCATATATTTCTTTCATTCATTCAAGAGCAGAGCCGTCATGTGAGCATCAAATGAAACAAAATATTTAAAGTGAGTATTTGCAATACTTTTAGAAAACATAATACATCATTTAGCTTGCACGGACAAGTTCTAAAATGAGGATAAATTAGCCCCGTTAACAAAGCAAAGTGTTTTATTTTAAGGGCAATAAAATATGAATACTGTCTGACTCACAGCACTTAAATGTGCCTGAGCACACAAGCTGGACTGTTTTCAATTAGTCTGCTGAGAAAGGGAGCATTTTGGTAAAGGAAAGAGTTATTTTCCATCAGCAGTTCCAGGAGAGTGGCTAAGTCATGCTTAATGGCATTGTTCACATTACACTATGGAGCAGAGCGTTGTGTGTGTGTGTGTGGGGGGGGGGGGGGGGGGGGGGGGGGGGGACACCAGGATGGAAACAAGCCGCCATGCAATTTCTCAAAACTGTTGCCATAAGAAGAATCTGTGGAGATTTCAGGAAAATATTTAACACTGTGCTTGGAATAAGCACTGTAAAAAATCTAATAAATGTCAGATGTCTTCCTCTGTCTCATTTTCTGCCTCAGGATCTCAAATGATATGGTTTACATTTTTGCCAAGTAAACAGTTTAAATATAATTTCCCGGCATGTGATCTTTAATGCCAAGAAAAAGAGAAGGAGAGGAGGTTACAGATCATCTTAGTAATAATATAGGTCATTAATTTCATTAATAAATAAAGCCAAAATCATGACTGAAACTTGATCCAAGGTTAAATAGAGACCAACAGGATCAAAAACTGATCTGGAACATAAAAAAAGCTTAAGAAATCAGTTTAGGCTGATCTGAAATCAGGGCAAAAAATGAAGTCTGATATAATATGTTGAAATAAATAATAAAAAAAAATAATATAGATAATTTAATAAATTGAAGTGAAAACTAAAAAGAAGTCACACTCTTCTCAAACCAATTGTTTTCTCTCATCATTTTGCAGACCAAAGTTCTGTTTCAGTCTGATACAGATGAACATTTTAATTGCCAGAAAGAAGAATGGAGCATCTGAAAGATGCTGACATGTGACCATGAAGTACCATCAGCAAAGTGGTTATGCAGTTTTTGAGAATGGATTATGTGCTTTAAGTAATGGAACTGGAAATTTTTAAATCTTTTTTTTCCTCATCGTGAGTGAACGTTCGGCTGCTTCAGCCTATGTGTTTCGAGCAAAACTTTGGAGCATTTTCAGTTAGTTTGGTAAATGAAAGGGATAAAACAGCTTGGAAAAGTTGCTGGTACTAATAAACTTTTGAGACAAAGTGCTTTTTGACCTGAAAGCACAGCAGGTCACAGCGTCTGAGTGGCGCTGTGATGGCGACAGGCGGAAGGGCGTCTTGAGTGCGGGATTGTTTGTTGTAAAAGCGGTGAATTCTGCCGTTTATCGTGTGCTTGTGAATGGCATGTTTTGCCTAAATGTACGCTTGATCCTTAAAGACTGATCTGGGCGCGATCGAACATTCATAGCTTTATTTCTCATCGCTTTTGGTGACCTGTCACAATGAGGAAGTGTGTGCCTGTGCTTCTTCTGCTCACCTGGTTTACTGTGGGGCCCCTGCTCGCGTTTGAGGCAATCCGTGGCGGTGGAACTGTGCGGTACAGCCGGCAGGATCTGTTACTCCTGCGGGATGTGGACTATCCGGTACCAGCGGGTCTACAAAACTGGACCGACATGCTACAGGGTCAACGCGGAGTCAGCAGCAGCGGGCCTTTCCAGTGGAGGAGAAAGCGGGGGAGGAGGGGAGGCGTGAGGCAGAGGCTGAAGCATCTTGCCCGGACTTCAAAAAGCCCTCCGCTCCCCTCTATACTGCTCGCTAATGTCAGATCTCTTCGCAATAAACTGGACGAGCTGCACACGAATATCTCGTGCCAATGGGCATATAGGGACGCGGGTCTAATATGTGTCACGGAGACGTGGCTTGACGGTGCTATTTCGGACTCACAGCTCTCCCTCAGCGGCTTTGGGACCCCTGTGCGGCTGGACCGGGACACGGTGAGCAGCCAGAAGAGACACGGGGGCGGGGTCTGTGTGTACATCAACCACGCGTGGAGCAGGACGTCCGCTGTCATCGACTCTTGCTGTACAACTGATGTGGAGTTGCTCGCATTGACATTTAGACCCAAGTACCTGCCCCGCGAGTTTGGTCAGCTCGCGTTAGTGCTTGTATATATCCTTCCATCAGGCAATGTCACGCGTGCATCAGAGACCATTGCGTCCTGTGTTCATAAAATTGAGGCTGCCTCCCCTGACTCTCCTGTGTTTGTTCTCGGGGACTTTAATGGCTGCAGACTGAATAAGACTCTTCCTACTTACCATCAGTACGTCACATGTGCCACTAGGGGCGATAAAACAATTGACCTCTGCTATGGCAATGTTAAAGACGCATATAGAGCTTATAAGAAACCTCCTCTCAGTACTGCAGACCATAATGTTGTCCACCTAGTCCCAATATACCGCACTAAACTACAGAGAGAGGGTGTAGTGAAGAGGAAGGTCCAACAGTGGGGCAATGAGGTGCAGGAGACACTCCAGGGTTGTTTTGAGTGTACACAGTGGGAGGTGTTCACAGAGGGCAACACTTTAGAGGAGGCCACTGATGTAGTAACATCATACATCTCTTTCTGTGTGGAAATGTTGGTCCCTACTAAAACTGTTAAAGTGTTTTCAAATAATAAGCCCTGGATAACAAAATCACTTAAAGCAACCCTAAATGAGAAGAAAATAGCATTTAATTCAGGAAATAAAGTTGAAGGCAAACTCATTCAAAATAGATTGAATAAAGAGATTAAAACAGCACAGAGAGCTTATAAAGACAGGGTTGAAAGGCTTTTCAACAACGGTAAGCCCAGAAATGCCTGGCAGGGCGTTAAAACCCTGGCTGGCCTCCCCTCCATCTCTGCCTTGTCTGGGCTCTCAGGTGTGTTTATCTGGGCTCTCAGAGGTGTGTGTCCACATGGCTGAAGATCTAAACACCTTCTACTGCAGGTTCGACCAGTGTGATTACACCCAGGAGAGGGAGGAGCTCTCTGCAGAGCTCGTCTCCAGGCTTCAGCCCACTGAGAACCTGCAGCTGCTGCCTGTGGATGTGGAGCGCACTCTGAAGAGGATTAAACCCAACAAGGCTCCTGGACCAGAGCAGATCTGCGGGCGCCTGCTGAAGGTTTGCAGCAGTCAGCTGGCTGGTGTCTTCTGCTCACTGTTCAACCGTTCCCTGGCTGAGCACATCGTCCCCTCCATCTGGAAGTCCTCCATCATCTGCCCTGTGGCAAAGAAGAGCAATCCCAGCACCAACAACGACTATCGGCCTGTGGCTTTAACATCTCTGGTCATGAAGAGCTTTGAGAGGCTCGTCATGGCCCAGCTGCAGGCTGATGTGGGGATGCTCTCCGACCCACTGCAGTTTGCGTACCAGCCGCGCAGAGGGGTGGATGATGCTGTGCTCACCTTGCTGCATGGTGCCATCACCCACCTGGAGAAGCCCAAGTCCCATGTCAGGTTGGTTTTTGTGGATTTCTCAAGTGCATTTAACACCGTGCAACCACACCTCATGGGACGTAAGCTGCTCCGGATGGATGCCAATCCCCACCTCATCCTCTGGGTCCTCTCCTTTCTCTCCAGGAGGGATCAGAGGGTCAGGGTGAATGGTCACCTCAGTACTGCCAGGACAATATCTACCGGTTCTCCTCAAGGTTCAGTCATCTCTCCACTTCTCTTCACACTATACACAAATGACTGTAGGAGCTCAACCCCAGGAATAACATATATCAAGTACTCAGATGACACCGTGATCATTGACACCACAAATACCGATAAACTTCTGCAATCAGAACTGGACTCATTCTCACTGTGGTGTAAGGACAACTGTCTGGATCTAAATGTATCCAAGACCAAAGAAATGGTAATTTATTTCCACCATGGCCAGTGTTCCACCTCCTCACTCACAGTAAACTATGAAATAATTGAAAAGGTTCATTCATACAAATATCTTGGCTCCATAATTGACCATAAACTCACATTCCAACTCAACACTGAACAGATCTTTTCAAAATGTCAACAGCGCCTCTTCTTTCTCCGTAAGCTCCGCAAACTTCAGGTTCACCAGTCCATTCTCACTGCCTTCTATAAATGTTTCATTGAATCCATTCTCACATTCAACATCACTGCCTGGTTTGGTTTACTCACTCTCACTCATCACAACATGCTCAATAAGATTGTTAAAATCAGTAGTAAAATCATAGGTCAGGAGCAGCAGTCACTCAGTACCATCTATAACACCAGAGTCTTGAGAAAAGGCACCCAGATCTCCACTGACCCCTCGCACACCCTGCACTCTCACTACACCCTGTTACCTTCAGGGCGCAGGTACAGGTCTCTCCCTCTGAGAACAAAGAGGGCCACTTCCACCTTCCTTCCCACCTCTATCCGTCTGTTAAATGGTTGATGGCTATTGCAGACTGTTATATTTATGACTGTGTATGGCATATTGGTGTCAATTGTTGTTTTTAACTTATTTATTAACTGACATGTTGAGTTGTGTGTGTGGACATGTCTCTTTTTATTTTATTTTGTCATGGTTGTGCTCTACCAGCAAATGAAGTTCCTAACGGATAAATAAAGTGAATTTGATTTGAGAAAAGGCCTTTCCTTCAGCTCCGTCCTCCTTGCACTGTCTGCCCCCTCTGGTACCCTCACATCTCACCTTTCCCCAGTCTCTTTGACTCTCAGTTGTAGCTGAAGGCATCTTTGCTTTCTTCTTGCTGGCTTTAAGCTTTTCACCGGCCTTGACAACTTCACTGGTGTCATTTTTACAGGTTGGACAGTACCTAGCAGAATAAAAGGAAAAATTACCTGCTCAGTGACTTTGATTGCTTGACACTTAAAATCTGCACATTTTTAGAGTGATGCAAAATCCAAAGTACCTTCTGGCCTTAATCTGACACAGACACTGAAATAAACTATGAAGTCAAATAAAAGAGAAAATCTACATTAAACGATACAATAATCACTAATGCTGCTGTCAATCAAAGTCTGTCAGATTACTTTTTGTTAAAAAATTAATGAATTTTCTTCACAAATAACACATTCTAAAAAAGCATGTATTGTAATACAGCCCACATAAATTAATGTGCACATACACAAATATGTAATTACATGCACGTTATTTCATCTAAAGCCCATATGAGTAATCATTTATCAAGCAAAATTTAGTAAACCAAGATTGTTTTTTTCACAACACCAATCTGACACAGATTGCGTGTCAGCCCATACTGAACCTATCTGATACTTTCTGCAACAAACCACATGCACATTTAAAAGTACAGCTGTTAGATTCAAATCCATTTAACTCTATGCATTTTGTAATTCTTTTTGCACATTTACATCCTGCAGCATTACAGCTTAGACAAAAAATACATATTATTTTCTAGACTATCCTTATAACACTCAGTATATTACCGCAGAAGTTAAAGTGGGACATCTAAAAGGGAAAATGTGCAAATAAAACATTGAAATTAGCACTAAACACAGCATGATGCTGTGCTCACCTACTTTTCATGAACATGTTACTCTGCCTCAAATTATCTACAGTAGAAAAGAAACAGTTTTAGTTATGAAGACGTGTCAATTACCCATATATATCAATAACCATACATATCTAAAGCTGAGGTGTACTCAGATACCATAATGATCAAAAAAAGAGTCTTGCTCTTGACCCCAATCTGATACTTGAGACTAGATTATGTCATCTCTGGTGGGAAATTTTGTTATTAATCCAATTTTTTTTGTTCAGTCTTGCTTGCACTTAATGTGTTTATCATTATATTTTCAAGCCGTTAATACCATTCCCACTTGGATATAATACATCAGTACAGGATTATTAGTCATTTTCAGTAGGACAGTACTTTCTAGGATTTCATTCCTAAATTGTGAGTGATGGGCAAAACCAAAAATAAAAGACTCGGCTTTTGGCTTAAAGCAAACACAGTTCCAGCAGAAAAACAAGGTCGAGGCAGTAGATGAAGTGTCACGTGTGAGTGCATTATGTCCTTATTTTACATTGATTTTAACCCCAATCCTGACTTAATGTCTCTCTAAATACACCTCCGTCCAAACTGAATTAATCGGCCAATAATCAACCTTCCTAAAGTGACTGTGATATGCAGAATTGTGTGGCTAATTGCTGAGCTACACTCTCTCACCAGTCCTCATCATCTGGGATGGTGGCCAGAGGCGGGTTGAGGCAGTAAATGTGGAACGCCATGTTGCACTCATCACATAGCAGCTGCATGTGAGCATCCTGCTTCCCACCACACACACAGCAGGAGCAGAATCGACACTCTGCATCAGGGTCGGCTTTGCAGTGCTTGCACTCTGGGCCGCTCTTCCCTGGAGCCATAAGCAAGAAAGAAAAATTCACAGAAACAGAACGATACTGTGACACTGCTGCACATCAGTATGTGTGTGAAGCACTAAGATAATATTAAGTGAGTTAGCAGCTTGTTTGAGTGTTTGTGCAATGGCGTTCATACGTTTAAACTGTCCGTCTGCACCAGAGAGCGGACGAGCTCCTGGTTTCTCCACCTGGTAGATTTCATCTAAAAACTGAATTTTGCAATCTCCAATCACATCTCCGGGGCCCCTGAGAGGAGGCATTGAGATCAATGCAGAGAAGGAAAAAAAATAGCACAACAATATAAAATCCAAATATTAATTTTTGTCTAAAATTAAACTCTAATCCTCTTGCTACATCCTCACCCCAGGAGGATATTGACTCGGAGCTCCTTATTGGTGCGGGAGGCTTGATTGAGAGCGACGATCTCGCCGTCAAACCAGAAGCCCCTCTCATCTGGTGTCTCCATGTTGTAGTTCACCATCACGTGCATCCCCACTTGAAGCTGATCCCACCTTAGTAGGGTCCTGGCACGTGGTCGTACATGTACTGCTTGCATCTCCACCACCCCATTCTCTGGATAACTGGAGGAGAAAGGCGAAGACAGATAAGAGATGGTAAAGGTGTATCATGTGCAATCTTCTCTTGTCAGATCTACTGCCAGTACTTTTCTAGATAGTATACACAAACACGTACTATGTGCATGTTAGGACAGCTACATAAATGCACTCTAAGTACATTACAAATGGCCATAGGAAGGGCTGAGTGATCACAGAGTCTCTAACATCAACAGAAGTTTCATGGGGCACAAAACAGTACTAAAATGACATTCGAAACAACAAGTTTGGTAAAAACAGGTGGTTGTGCAAAGAATGTTGAACAGCACAGCGCATCAAGGCAAAGAGAGCTGCACCGACAAAGAATAGAAATGTTCTTGTGAAGGAACAAGCAAGTCTGTGTAGCTTTGCACAACACAAAAGACCAGAAGCAGGAAAAATGTCTGTAACGGGAGCAGATTTTACAACAAAAGCCAAATACTCGTTATGTAATACTATCAATTGTAATATTGCAGCATAATAACTGAAACCTGCTGAGTTTCTGTCAAGTGTAAATGAATGCTATTAGCATCATACATGATTAATCTGTTAATTGAAGGAATATAGTCCAGGTGAACAGGAAAAATGTCACAAACTTGTCTCTTTACAACTTGTCCTTTTGATCAATGCACCCAAGTATCAATTTTAAAAAAAGGACAAGCTGTCAGCTAGGAACTTACAAGGCTGATTCACCATGAACTCGCAGCTCCTACACGTTAAAATAATTAAATAACTTAATATTAATCAAAATAAAACCCATTTACATACAGTCTCTAGATATAATGAGACACTTATCTTCAACAGCACACACACTGGATGTCTGAGCGTAGGAATATGAAGGATTTTGTTGGTATTGCCTGTCACCACATTCATCCATGCAGAAGATCAATTTAATGCAGTAACTAAAATAACATATGTGGGGCTAACTGACCTCTGGATCTTCTACAAAAGTTACAAAGTTACTGGAACTGCTCTGTTCAGGGAAAAATACTTTATATTCTTTGTTCTATTGAGAGTCAGACGTTTAAGAAAATATCTCAAGTCAAAGCACACTTTGATCAAGTTTGAGTCACTATACATCCAAAGCACAGTTTCTGGGAACTGCAGCCCCGTCGGCTGCAAATGGCAGCAGCTGCAACCCAGTGACTAAAGGTGAGTTGACTAAAGATAAACAAAAGCCAAGAGAAGCAAATACATGGTAATGTCAGGATGAAGCTAAATAAAACATCCACACACTGACCAGAACAAACAGCATAAGTGGATTTGTATGGAAAGCTAATTACGCTTAAAGTTTAAACAGGGCAGTATTACAGTATTTGTTTTAGTTTACCCAAAACACCTTATATGGGAATTTTAAGGATAATTATGACAACCTTGTTGTCAAAGTCAGCAATAACAAAGTTATTATTAAAGTTATTAAAAAAAAAAAAAGAAAAAAAAAAGAAAAAACGTAATTTAATCATTTTTAATTATTTAAATGGACCATTAGATGTTTGACATCAACATGCAGAATGAAGCAGAAACTGACAAAAGTTATCAAAAGTGTCTAAGGAGTCATCTGGCAAAAATATGTAATTGTTCCACTTATTTCCACAAATTATTTAAACAAATATGCAACATAAGATGTGAAATTCAGGTTCAGCTCACTTACTTGCTTTCTAAAAGCAAGTAATTATGTATGTCGATGAAGAACGTATTAGCACGGACTGCACTTTGTACACTCAGGTCAGCTCACACAACAGGAGGCTAAAGTAGAGGATTGCATGCATGGGCTAGCAGAGCCTTTTTGCGAGTCTAAACTTGGGACTTTTGCACACAATCTGCACTGGTGGACATCATCAACAGCTTGTTCATCTTTGCAAAACAAAAAATTGTAAAATAAGTAGCATATTGTGACAGACTACATACAGTATTTCTTGTTATGGCACATATTTTGTTACATACTGACAGGGGATGACCCACAGATAGTCTGGAACTAGAGTACTCCCAGAAAGACCTGTCCAGGGCACAGTGCAGGGATTTCCTTTTTTAGGCTCAAGGGATTATTCTGGTTTTGGGAAGTGTGTGTGTGTGTGTGTGTGTGTGTGTGTGTGTGTGTGTGTGTGTGTGTGTGTGTGTGTGTGTGTGTGTGTGTGTGTGTGTGTGTGTGTGTGTGTGTGGCTCACACAGACACATGACAACATTTTAAGATCATGGTACAGTTTGCAGCACAATGGAGGCTTGGCATCAATGGCAGTAAATCAGGAAGCAGTACAGCAGAAGTGACTGAATTTTAAGACCATACATGCTCTAATCCTACATTCTACTTCAGACCAATAAACATCAAGCTGCGCAGAATAACTTTAAATGTTAATGTTATGTTGGCACGGCCACATTCAATATGCTTGACATGAAAGAACATTTAAGGGTCGACACTAAACTTCAATCAATGAAGTCAATTCAGCACAGATTCAAACCGATGTCATCTCAGAGCATTTTTAAAGAAACAGTCCAATTATAATCCAGTTTAAACAAATCCATTATATGATCCACATTATTTCAATTTAAAGTAAAGCAGAAAACTGTTCTTTTTATCACTATACTAATGAGGTGACGCGATTGTATCATCTCAGCTTAATTAAATTTAGGTTACTAGCTCTGTGGTGTGATACATGAATTACAAGGCCTGGACTATTTTCTTATTATTTAATTCAATGCTTGACTTATAATTGTGCATTGATTCCATTCAATTGGATACTTATAATAGGATCACTTTGAGGGGTTTTTTTTGGGGGGTTTTTTTTTCAAACACACTCGAGTCCTGTTTCTGGCAATGAATGCAGACATAAGATGAGCTGAATGCGAAAATAAGATCGGTTTCTAAATCTACTACAAATAACAGCCTTCATGACGAGCAAAAGAACAGCATGCGTTCAGATTTCCACCACGAAAGAGCAAAAAAATGCAACAGTGTGTGCTGCATCTTCAAAATATAGAAACTAGTATGTTTGCTTGCTTTTACTTTGTCATGGCATCCACTTTCAGAAGACTTGCAACCGGCCTGTGTGGTTACAAATTTTAGGTTGCACAAGGACATTGAAACCATCAAGTCTGCAGAAAGCAGAGTTTCTCCTGCTGCTTCCTGACCCGCCATTCACAAATGAATCCAAAACTCATATTTTGCCAGCCTGCAGTTATTTAGCACAATACCTCCTGGTAACCCATAAAATAATTCGGTTTGGACTTGACAAAGGCCTGCGGAAAAGAAATGATTGTGTTTGAGCATTTGGGTGCTGGCAACAGCTGCTAGAAGGTTTGGCAGTAGATCAACAGGAGCATCAGAACTACAAGCAAGGGCTAATGGTTAAAGAGTGGAGGCTGCTATCTGTGGATGTTGTTTTCGAGTGCATCACATCGGAACATTAACATCACCTCAAACTATTTCTGAACAACTCTGTGGAGCTACTGCTAAAAACTAAGCAACTTACACAAGTCAAGTTCTTAGACAAATGGCCTTCTGGTCTTGTTTGCCATCTTTCTGACATGTCATATGGATAAAAACTTACTGGAACAAAGCGTGGCTCTGATCCACTGAGATCCTAGAACCAAAACAGACCACACGTCCCCTGCTGTAATGTTAAACATGACAATATAACGAGAATAACTTTTTTTCTGCTGTATTTGTCCTGTAAAAAGATATTTTCATACCTGAGATATCTGAGAGGAGTAAGTGCCAACCATTTCTAGTGGCTCACTTTTATCATACTGGCTCTGGATACAACTCAGTAATAAAACAATGACTACTCTGTTCAGAAAAGGAGACAAAGAGTGGGTGAGTAAGACAGCGAGAAAGCGAAGCCAAAGTGAAACTACTCACTAAATCAGAAACTACAGCAGCTCAAACTCTCTCAGTGGTATTTAGGGAACAAGAATATCAAAACCCACTAACCTCATACAGTGTAAGATCTATTCACTGAGTATGTGGAGCCATGTAAATTAGAATCCTCAGCTAAACTTTAACATAGCACCAAATTTAGCTTAACAGTGAAAAATCAAACATAGTTATAAAAGAAATCATTATTCTTGATACAAAGAGCTGAAAGATATTTATCTTGTAACAATGGATAAGGGCATTACTGAGAATGTTTTGTCTTAGAAAAAAGGAAATGAATTAAAAGTGTTGTTAGGACTTGGTAAAGCATGAAAGGTCAACAATTTGATTAATTCAGATTTTATAAATCACCTGATAACAGCTAGTGATCTCTGCTATGAGATGTTGGGAATGTGTCCATCCAAGTGTTTATTATTATTGCATGTCTTGGTGTTACATCAAACAACAGTGACAGCCTTATAAAACACAACAACAAAAAAAGATGGCACTACATTGATTTCTACAAATTGTGGTGGACTGTCATTTTCTGACTTTCTGATAAAACTGGTTCATTTTTCCACTCTGCAGTGAGAATCTGGTCTAAGCATGAGACATCATCTGCTGTGAAAACGCTCTCTTTTTTTCAAAATATCAGAGTACTGGTATCCTGGTCAGTTTCAGAGCCTGCAGTCATTAAATGTGCATTTTTAAAACTTATTTTAAGACTTTGCTTGCTCTTCTACACAAATACCTAGGTGACCAATTGCCAATCGTACCTCATCTCATTGCAGTTGATAATTTGCATTTAGTCCAGTATGAAATGGACTTAAATCATAACAATGTGCGTGAGATAGGATGCAAAATAGCAAAATTTTGAAACCAAAGCAGCTAAATGGAGCTCGGCATGTCTGATTTACTTATTTTAACCTGTGCAACTCGCACGAGGGAAAACGGTAACAAGCAGTCAAAACAGATTCAAACTAAAACAGAATCAGAATGAAGTAATTACTCGCAATCATCTCACATGACCAACAATAAATGTGTACTGAAGCCTTTCTCCTTATTTGTATTTTTTGCTGGGAGCATTTTTAGGCCGCTACCTGAGGTCAGAGGCTTCGTAGACCTCAGCAAATTAAGTCTCCAGCCTTAAAAACTACAAAACAACTAACAATGAATGTTTAGTGTTCCTTATCAAAACAACAATACTGATCAAGTTATACACATGATAATCAAATTCATAGAAATGAATAAACTGACTTAATCTAGAAATAAAAACATTTAGAAAGAGATGTGTTTACCTTCAGAGAAACCTATGCCAATAATTTTATCTTAAAGCAGATCAGATTAATTTCGTGGTATTTTTGGCATCTATACAATAACAACTAAGTTAAACAGGGATGCTATATTACCGTAAATGTTTTCAAATATTTCATAGGACTCCAAGTTCCTCATCATTAACACACTTAATGAGTAATCGTCATTTTCACATCATTATGGGATTTTGAGTCTTTTTGGTAGATTGAAGAACAACCTCCTGTTGCCTGGAACATCTATGTTTATGGCAGCCAACCTCAACACAACTTTTGGCCATATTCAAAGGGAACTATGAAAAAAGAAAAATCTTTGAGAATCAGCATTGGAAATTCAATGCTGTTACATTATTTACTTTTGAGAGTTCACTATTTCAGCATAAAACCTATACTGCACTTCCACAATTTCAAGTCCATGTCTGCATCTCCTAAAAGTTATTGTTTGAGGTTTTTTCTGGAAAGAAGCAAATCAAAGGCTGCAGACTTCGCTTGACCAAACCCACTGGATGAGAGTAATAAGTGAATCCTGCATCTATAAACAATTATCAAAAATAAAGGCTTTACTTGCCTAATAAGCCATATTCAATATACTGTTCATCGTTCCAGGATCAAAAAGTAAATCTTAATATTTATGATTTCCTTTGTCACAGAAAACAGACATAATCTCTGTTGTCAGTCAGAGAAGGCTTAAACATGTTTTTAGGTATCTAAAATGAAATAATACAATCTGAAATATAAAAATTAGTCAATGCCATTAATACTAAAATGCCAACATGTGACTGAAAACATACGCATTAACAAAGAATGTGCAAGCCCCCTTTCTCTTTTATTTGATTCTTTTGTCACTAAATACCTGAATACCCTTGGTTCAGCCAAAATAAACTATTCAACCATATCTAAGGATCGAGAGAACACATCACACAAAGACACATGCCGCATTTCTTCCCTTAAACAGCCAAAAGGAGATTCTCCCAACATATCGCTCCCTTTGATTTGGTGGCTCATTGTAATCTGTGGACTTGCAGCCAAAACATGGCGGCCGATAGTAAAGGACTAAGCGTGTCTTGCTCAGGCTATGTAGGCAGGTGTTATGTTGGGGAGCGGTGGGGGCGGGGGTGCAGCATGCAACGACACAGCAATCTTACCCATCCTCTGCGTTACTCCAGCGCAGTGATGGAAGAAACCTACAATAACACTCCAGACCAAGATGTATATAATACATTTAAAAAGAGACAAATGGTCTGTTTGACCATTTGATGATTTGATGATTTGCATTGAGGGCTAGCATCAACTAACTGGGGGTGGGATTTTTTGGCTCTGTTGGTGAAGGCACGGGCCACATATCACTGTGACACTCTGGTTGTTTTCTGCCCTTTATGTCTCTCTTAACTATCATAAATGTAAGAAAATTAAATGTATATGGAAATGAAACAACAAACTGACTGAATAAAAAGAAAAGATGGAGACAGTTTGAAAATGGGGGTTGGGGAGGGGTTTAACAAAATGGTTTAAATTATTGGATTGTCCCTGCAGGAACACTCCTGTCCAATTGCAAATATAAATACAACAAATCGAATTTGACAACAAGGGATTTGGAAGATTGAGAAATGTGAAATGGGGATGAAGTCTACATAAAAACACAAACACACACACACACACACACAGTCACACACACTGACTGCACAACAAACACCGATATAATTACTCTGGAAAAACAGCCCTTAGCAGAAACATGCACACAGCCACAGACAGAGCAAGGAGGCTATGTCTCACCAGTTTCATGTTCACAGCAATTACAGACAAAGCTGAAGGAGGCAAGCAAAAAAGTAATGCTCCTGAGAACTCATGAGTTACCATGGAAACATCGGCTTCTGAATGAATTTGCTGGAAAAGGGGAATATAAGCGATGGAGTCCAAATTGTAGCATCAACTACTCCCCCCCACCCCACCCCGTTCTCCATCCCTTGGCCTGCCAGGATAAAGCAGGCAGCAATTCCAGCAGAGCCGCCATTACTGATGCTCTCAGACATCGTACAAACACCATGTATTTATATTCAGTACACAGAAAACGCTAAAGCAGAGTGTCTGTTAAGAAGGAGGTTGACTATAGCACTAACAGAGCAGAGGCACTGTCAATTTTGGATCCCAATTAGCATCTGATAATCTCAAATCGTTTTTCTTTCTCTTAACAAAATGCTCCGGCACAAGCACACATATGCAGATATCTGCTAAAATGTTCGGATTAACATCCCAGATGATGCGTTCCAGCAGCATTTCTCCCCAAGTATAATAAGCCATTACTTACTCTTCATATTTAATGTGGTAAATTACATCCTCTTCTCTCTCTTTGCTGTCCTTTGCTGTAGAGTCTGTCTGAGAGGTGGACGCTCCATTACTCTCAGAGTTTAACACAACAATGTTCTTATTACTGTCCGTGGTTTGACCCTGGCTGTTGGTCTGTCCCTGCTCAGCCTCCAGCTTTCCATTAGTCCTTTTTGGGGGGCGACCCACCTTACCCTTGGTGGGTGTTATCTGTCCTTTGGGAGCGAGCGTCACATTTTCAATGCAGGCCTCAAACCAGGCACCGATGCTTACATCTCTGCAGTCCACCAGCTCGTTTATCTGAGGAGACACAAACATAATGCCTGGTTTCTGGACTTGTACCAATATGCACATTAACTGCAAATTGTGATCATAATGAAGAACATCAATCTTTTCTTTCAGTTCTCAAGGTTGTTACTACAGCATTTCAGGGATTTACACCAAACCTATCGCAAAAATTGCATAGCTTTGTCAAAATTGTTTTTCTGCAAAATAATGTAAATAATGGCCAAATATGAGAAAACACCAAACAGGAGTAACACAAGTCATTTCTATTACCTATCTATTATCAATTTATACTGAATATGTTAAGCTAATAAAAGACACTACTGCAACCAATACCTGAATGAATTGCCTGTAAAATCATTTTATGAAGTCTTATATGAAAGAGATGCTGCATAAAAGTTTGGAAGATATTTGTCAAATCAGTCATGTTTATGTCATTTGGTTTTATTTGTAAATACTGAAATTATGGTCAATGCTTCAGCCTACAAAAAAACCCAAACGTGTGACCTGGATATCCAGTGACGCTGCATATTTCCAATTAATTTACTTGATTATTGATCTGCTGGCATGCTGGATCAGAGCATAAAGCATGAAAACAGTCCAATTCCAGGACATAACAGTCGACAAACCAACAAAAAAACATACTTTTATAACATATCAAGGAAAATGGAAAAAAAGCGGAACAAATAAAAAAGATGTTGCAGGCCTAAAACCTAGATGGGGATCAAAATAAAAGAAATGCGATCAAAATCTATTGAAGACTTAACAGAACCTGAGATATGCATCTACACCTTCAGCTGGTCTAGCTACTGTTCACTAAACCCTCTGAAGAAATTGTCTCCGTACCATAATGGCTGTTGAAAAGCCATTCTTAGGGAACCATGATAGGAATTAACAGTTGAGGTATGCCAAAATTATCCAACAAGAGCTGGATTGAAAATCAGCGGGAACAGTTCTTAAGGAGAGATTAATCCTCTTCAGAGCCTGGATTTCAACATTATAGAATGAGTTTGGAATGATGTTCAGAGAACAGAAACCAAAAGCAAAGAAGAGATTTGAAATGTCCTTAAAGATCCTGCAGAACTATTCCTGAAGAAGACTACTGAAAGAAATTACAAGGAAACTTGTCTGAGAGGGCTCAGGTTGTGTTGATGAATAAAAAAAGGTTGAATTAAATAACAATTCTGAAGCTTTTTAGAAGAGAAAAAAACCTTTCTTATATATTGTGTATATATTGTTTTTTGCATGTTTCAGTAAATTGCTGCCTTATTTCCTGCCTTTATATTGAGGACTTGCCAAAGACCTGTATAGTTCTGTAGTTCCTTACAGAGATAAATCTGCTGCGTAGTGTAAATAAAATACAGGTAAACGTATAAAACCAAGAGTACAAATACATGGACATTTTTTGTTTCAAGAAAGCTAAATTACATTAATGTTTTTGTTTGTTTGTCAGACTCATCCTCACCTTGTAAAGACCAATTCCTTGGTCAATTAGTGTGTTTCTGCTGGATGTGGGTGGCTGAGCATCCTGTGCAGGACGAGAAGACTGGAACCCATTTTTGGTACTGGCTGAATTAGTAGTCGCGCTGGTGTC
The DNA here is from genome assembly GCF_933228915.1 of Telmatherina bonti. Classification (NCBI taxonomy): domain Eukaryota; kingdom Metazoa; phylum Chordata; class Actinopteri; order Atheriniformes; family Telmatherinidae; genus Telmatherina; species Telmatherina bonti. The sequence goes on from NC_136615.1 coordinate 19,256,382, forward strand.
TGGCTTGGCTTCATTTACAGTGCTGGTAGTGCTGTTGTTGTCATTGTTCATATTTGTAGATATTTCCATCTCTGTGGGAGAGACAGGAACTGGGGAGTTGCAGTTCTCAGACTTTGAGTCAGATGGAGGAGCAGAACTACAGGAAACACCTGAGGGGTCCTTGGTGGCAGGGCTGTCTGGAGAGTCGGTCTGAGAGCGAATCAGCAGTTGAACTATGTCATTGAGCCCCACGTTGTAGTCAAACAGAGTCTGACCATCTTCCATCTAAATAAAAAGAAAGAAAAAGTCGCCAGCAAGTATAAAAAGGAGCAGTTGCACAAAATCAGAGCTGCATGTTGTAATACAGCTCACAATTATCTTAAATTAGTGCATATTTCCTAAATCAATCAAATCCACAAAAAGAAAAGTCAATTCTTTCTAATATCTACTCATTAAAGGTGCTGAATTTAAAGAATTATTTAAAAAACATAAAGAAATGCCTTCCAATGACGTAATTATAGTTCTTTGTATGTAAGTGAGAAGTAAATTATTAAAAAGCAATTTTAGTTTGAACAGTTTCATCAATGGCTATCAATCTTTGGCAGAAGGCTGTGCATAATGATCCTTTATTTAAAAGGATGCCTGTCGTAGGAAATGAACACTACTAAGCCATCATGCGCTCTTGGACATATATACAAGGCAGACTGCTTCTAAAGAACACCTTAAACATCAAAACTGCAATAGATATAGATGACATATGGTTAATAACGTCTGTTTTCAGATTTTAAATGATCCAATACTCAGACAACTTTACATCCCAGTTAACAGAAATAGCATGTTCTGAGTCAGGAAAAACAATTAGCACTAATGACTGGCGAGCTTACAGCGGGAGGTACTGGAGCCCCTGTTTGCATTCACTTATCCAGTCCACAAGAAACATGCTCATAAGCTGCTGCTCTAGTCAGTTTTTTAAAAAGAGAAAATAAATAAAAGATTAAAAAAAACAAAAAACGCATGAATTATGGTGATAGGATATGTAGCTGGGGAAGACGAAATGACTGGGTTGCCATGACAACCAAAATGAGAGCTCCCCCACCCTGTAACACACACACTTACACCCACCCCCCACAAGTCTGAATCATATATATATATGTATGTATGTATATATACATGCAATTGTTGTCAACAAAATCCACCAAAATCCTCATCAGCAGGCGGCCCATTCGAAAACCTCTTATTACGTCTTCTTCCACACCAATATACTGTTAAATATACTGCACGGTGCAGCCAGTGCCTGAGGAGTTGAGCATATGGTGGACACACCATCTCATTACACATATCGGCTATTCATTTCAACCCTCAACCCCACAAACCCATTGTGCTGAGGAGACAAGCATGGCCGCCACACTCGCTCACGCTCCCCTTCTCTCTTCTTCGTTATTTGACAAGGGGTGGGGGGAATGGAGGTGTAGCAGGAGAGCAGCGAGGGAGCAGGCACGATTTCCCCATCCTTCCCTGTTTTTAATAGTCTCATGGAATTTAGATCAGGGGAGCGGTGGTGCAAACACAACCATACAGTGGTAGTTACACTCACCTGTCTTTCTTCCTGAGGTCTTTATTAGTACCTAAGCTCAGGCTTCGACTTAGTAACTGTGTCTCATCTATTGTCTTGTCTTTTGCCACAAACGTTAAAAGAAACATAAAGCATCCACAACGGACAATATGCCTGCTGCTGGCAGAACCTGATGCAGGAAGCCTCGCCGTTGACGAGTTCAAGTTAGATGGATGGAAAGTCATGCAGACCGACTGAAGATCAGAGTAGCGCACAGCCGAATTGCTCTGCAGCAAACGTAAATGGCATCTTTGCTTTTCGAACGCGCTCTCTACAGCAGATTCATTCATCAGTGAGATCAGCCTCTTGCTGCAAGGTGTTGACTTCAGTCACACTTAGCTGAAAATCCTCAAAACAAAGAACCTCCGACTAGATGCAAAAATGTTGAGGATTTTTACACATTCACACAGCTCACATCTCTTTGACAGAATACCGTCATGGTGGCTGTGTATGTGACATTTTTCAACCCCCGGTATGCAGAGTAATTTCGAGAAATATGTCGCCTCAGGTATCTTCATTTGACACTCAAAGTCCTCTTCAGCTGAGAGACATTTAAACAAAGATCAAATAAACTAGTGTGTTTGCTTGCATGAGAGCCCATCATGCTGAACAGGGGATGAGAATTAACACAAATTAAATATCAGAACAAACGTGAAACAGAAACGAGACGAAGACCTGTAGCTGCGGTGAAAACACAGCAAACATTTGACCCCGCTCCAAATATTAAAAAAATACCAACTTTTCTGTGTTAGATCAGATGTTGAGGAAGAAAACGGTTTATAGTGCTTTGAATCTACAGCAAATGATAGCCATGAAAAAGCAGAAACAGGCTCTAGAGACATATTTGTCGACAGAACTGCATTTTCTTTCATTACTATGCAAACATGCTGTCTGACAAATTCTTCTTTGTAGGCTTTAAAGGCTGTCAGTGCAGAAATCACCCTGACATTAAAGTAACTAAGTAACTTGTAACCATCTATGTCTGCATAACAATGAGGTGATGAGTAAAGTCAGAATTTAAAAAAAAAAAAAAAGACCAAGAAATGGAGGCAGCCAATTTATTATCAGCACCCAGTTCTGAAATGACATTTGAGGTGTGAAACAAGGCGCATCGACACAAGCAAATAGGAAATTTCCTTCAGTAGCAGAGCAGAAGTTAGCCTCCTTTTGCTCAGTCAAGCCGCCCAACATCAAGCTCCTGCACAATTACTTCTAGTCTCTCTCCGCCCTCGGTCTGTTCGTGAGGAGTTGGGCAAAATAGGTCATATTACCAAAAAACAATGACATGGGGTGTGTCTGCATGCCTGCCATCTACAAGCCTCCAGCTTTAGTCTTTTATTCCTTATTATGTCTTGTGAAAGCAAGCAAAGGTTGTTTTGGTTTTTAAATCCATTTGTAGCTTCCTAAATAAGCTAGTATTAGTTTCTGCATTAAGTTTTAATCCCCGCACAAAAAGGAAACATTTAACGGTCCATCAGCCAATTTAGGAATTGAGAATAAACAGCAATCACATAAGTATGCAAAAATATTAGCACTTTTAATCCTATTTACTGATTTCAGACACAGCTTTTAACATTCGTACTTAACCCAAGAGACTCAAACCGAAGGGACGTGTTGGTAGGTATAACATTCTTGTGTAATTTGAGCTATAAACAAAACCCTTTTGTACGATCTGACAAACAAGTAGGATATTTGACCCCCAGGCCGATAAAATGACTAATATAAAATGGAGTGGTAAAACTGTGAAAACATATTAGCTCATTACAACAGCCTGCAGTTGTAGTCGTGGTTCAGCGTCTGTCTTTTGTCTTTGCCCTTTGTCCAGTTTCTGTCAAAGAAGGCTGCCACTGCATGCATGCATGGCTGCAGCCAACTCTGCTTCTCTTGAAATTCATCTGCAAAGCAATACTCCTCAGAAAGCACCCATCAACGGACTACTCACAATATTAACCCTTTATAATATAATCAAATTGTAACAATATCTAGGTCAGAGCAACCGCCTGCGTGAAGGGGAGCAGGCAGATAGCTACAGCCCAACTACGGGCGCCCATTAACAGCGGAAGAGACCCCAACTATCTAAACATGGAAAAAAAGAGAGAGAGCTACAGCCTCGTGCTTAAATTACACACATGCAACACAAGGTGAGCTTTGAACGCAAGCCAAATTGCTTTTACAATTCATAAAACGTGAAGTCAGTTGAAAAGTGCGTGTGGGCGCTGAGCAGAAAGGCCACACAGCCAGTGGAAGGTGGGTGTGAGACCTGCTTACGAGCACATGTGACAACAAAACGTTAAAGGTGAAACAGATCAACAAAAAGTGATTTGGCAAACTTGAAAAAAGGGGGGGGGGGGGAGAAGAGAAACAAACAACACTGAGGCTTAGTGGCTTTTGGCTGAGGACCCTTCCGAATGAAGGGCAAGCATGACTTTGAACTGGTGAGGCAGCGTGAGCACTGAGCTGGAGGGAAAAACACGACGCCATTTTGAAAAGAGAATTAGACTGAGTTGCTCTGTTACATGCTAAATCCTAACTGAGTGCAGGCACCACAAAGCGTGCAGGGATAGTAGCTAGCGTATACTGGATGACACAGGCTCATTCCATGCATTACTCAGCACATGGAAATCCCCTAATCAAGGCTCACCACTGACTTCCCATTGGAATAAAGGAAGCACAGGATTTACTACACATGCTCGGTCTGTGACCGGCCGCAACTATCACTAACAACTACAATATAACAACCAGTTGGTTGTTGATAGGACATGAATCATTTAACTACATTGCTCCTATTTTAGTTGATAAAGTTCTTGAACTTAAACAGAATCCGCCTTGGACTAACTTCCAAGCCACATAAACAAGTTGTTCAGTTTGGACAAACGAATCATTGGAGTGCCATTATTAGATCTTCCAATTAATCTGTTGCTATTTTAACATATAGTGTAACATATAGACAGAAACATTTGCACCACTTAAAACATCATCTGAGCTATTTCCCCTGCCACAAAGCACAGCATATTGAGCACACAAGCCGACAGATAAGTATGCATGACTCAAAATCCAAGCTCATTATCATTCAATTACACAACAGGAAGTAGGTCAGACAATTTCAAAATGCAAATGACTTTTTCTAGAGGAAAATTGTTGGCTGACAATAACCCAAAATGACGCAGTGATACTGGGAGGTGTGACTAAGTATAAAAAAAGTGAGATTGAAATATCACATAGTCTGTTCTTCCCGCGGGTTTCTACGCCTGGCTGATTCATACTGTGCGACTATTGGCCCTGTAATGTTATGCTGAAAATCTGAATAAATCATGTCGCAAGGGTCCTGCCAGCGGCATACGTCTTCTGTTTGTCACTGACACCCTGTAATGTTTCACACATGGACATATCATGGATCATCCTGTTCATTTTTCTTTCCTTTATGCAGCGTCTGCTGGCACGTTTCCACAGAAAAAACACTATTTTGTTCAGACTTAAGTAACACAGTTTTACAAGACTTTATCTAATGGAACAATATCAATTCTTCCGATAGTGTTTGCTTTACCAGCTACAGTTGCAACAGAGAATGAGGTATATCATAGAATATGCCAGCATGTATTCAAAATCTGCTATTCCCTCCGCTCAACCATGCTGCATGCAGTCCTCCACCATACCAGTCACAGACATGTACATCCATCTTGAGGAAACAGATTACAGTTTGTGTTTTTTTCTCCTTTATCATCATCTTCGGAAACTATCGGCCTGTGACGAGTAGGTTTAAGAGAGAAGATGTGCACTTGCACTAGTTCACAGGATGACATGCAGGCAAACGTAATGCGAACCCAACACCTAGATATTCTCACGCAACTGCAGTCTGAAGACCATGGATAAAGTACACTTTAATCTCAAATAAGGCTAGAAGTTTTTGTGTTTTTTTGCACCTGTTTGATAAATTAAGTTTTTGGTGCTGATGCAAACATTTTTCCCCTCCTGAAAATGTCTACTGGGCTACTCTGGAAGATTCTGAAATCACATCGACATTGAAAATAAAGTCTATAAAATGTGATTAATCAGTTATGTAGTTAAAGGCAGTATGATCATATACAATTAAACTCTAAAACAGACACATGAAGATAAGCCTTTGGAATAGACCTCTGCCAAGCAGCTTATTTCCACCCATATTGTGAAGAATCCTGTGTCCACACTCCACAGTTCCTCTCAGATCACAACCAAAATTTAATAATTTCTAAATTCAACTAAGACCCATTCTGAGGGGAGAAAAAAAAATCGCTAAAAGACAGATGACGGGGCAAAAACATAACTTCCTTGTTAGAGGTAATATTGTGCTAAAAGGTTATGGTTATTCATTATATAATTAATATTTTTTGCTCAACAGAAAATATTTATTCACTGGTTATTACACATACATCTTTAAATAAAATCTTAAGAAAAATAAATAAGCTCTTACAATAAAAGGCTTCACTCCCGACAATATTATGAATTGCCAATTGTTTTGCACACTGTACAGATGTGTATGGCTGCGCATGGTGCAGTAAACTCAAATTTAGTGGAATTATTCATAATCTGTGGTCTGTAAATCATATTGGTGCAATCCAATGTGCACTTAGGATGGGTTTCCTCTCTGCACAATTCTCATGAGCAAAATTTTTTACGAGATTATTAGTGTCTTTATGGCATCTAAAAACAAAAAATTCATTCTATTCATCACATTTTCTCTTTTGCAAATGAAAGGCACTCATATAATCATTAGAAATAATGTAATAAAAACCGTGATACTTGATAATCATTTTACATTTTGTCCATCCATTATGTACTGTGCCCTGAAATAAAACTTTTAAAATGATAGTGAATTACTAATATGTAGCAAGTATGGTATAGTTTTTCTGTCTGTTACTAAACTCTGAATCAATTCTTTACAAATTGAAATCATATGAGTGTAAAGAGAGGTTCACTGTTTGGGTCCAGATCTGGTTTTAATACAGAGCACGTCTCAGAAACACGCCACACATCCATCTACCTGCAGCAGAGCGCGTGGATTGCAAAGTATTAGACAACCATGCAACCAAACCACAGATTTCTTCACAACCCCAATCAGTCCTCACTGTACAGGGTATAAACATAAACACACATCGACACGTGGAGCCAAAGTCTCATCTACTAATTCGAGTTAACGTGAACAGTCAATTGTCTCCAAATAGGCTCAGGACTTTAAAATGGAAAGTGTGCAGAAAAGTGAGGATGGATTTAGTAACACCTTTTTACCGCATATGCAAAATGCTGCTTTACAACAGCGCACACAGGTGCGGGATGTGGGCTGTTTGCAGTGGACTATACTTCAGTCGACATGTGGAAACAGCGCGACGTTCTCCTTTCTCTCTAGTGTGGCAATGTAAACAAACATGTCTACGGCGGTGGGACATTTGTTGCACGCAGCTCTCCTTGGTATCAACCTAAAAAGCCGGGGAAAGGTCCAGAGAATAGGTTTAAAACATCCAAATTTCCCCCGATGGATGGCACACCGCGTACCACGAGCTCTTGCGCAAGAACTATTGGCGAAATCCTATCAAAACAGGAAGCTCGCATGGGTCCGAAAACGGGTTCAACACCAGAGGACCACTCAGTCTGCAAGCAGCAACCCCCCAGCCCTGTCAAAGCGTCTAAACTGACTGTTGCATGACGAGAAGACCACTTTACCTGCTTCCCTCGGTAGAAGAGCCGCTGCTGCTGTGGGCTTACATTGAAAATGTCTTGTATTTTCAGCCGTAAAGACTCAATTTTGGTCAGTCTAGAAAGATCTTCAACGGTTCGCGTCTCCTTCCCGTCTATAGTACGAACCTGAATCCACATCGTTGCACCGCCCTATTTACGCTTCAAATAAATAGCAGCTAAAGCAGATGTGCGGACACTAATGTGTTTAAATGCTCAAATGAGATATAAGTGAACAATTTCAGCGCTCCATCGCGTTTTCCTCTGCAGAGGTAGCGTCGGACTGGCTCGCGCAGGAGGTGTCTCACATGAGGTCGCGGCGCCAAGCAAATCTCGCGAAACAACGTTGAGCGAGCTTCTGCTAGCAGTTAAAGGCGCAGCCCTCATGAAAAAGACCTTGAGCTATGCGTGGATTTGACCACTTACTGCGTTACGTTTGCGAGAAGACAGTTTATTTTACATTTGCACTTCTCCGACTTTCCGTCACACAGACTCCCGTGACTAAGGGTGGCATAATATGATATATGAAAGCCTATAGTAGACATTTTTAATCTATAATGCCTTTTAAAAGGCTCTATTGTCAAGGAGCCATTTTGGCTACAGCTTTGCGTTGTTACTACAAGGTAATATCTTAATAATCACTATGCAGGCTTTATATTACGACTCAAGATAGTTCGTTCACCTTTAGATCTCAGTAGTTTAGAGCTTTGAGGAGACGAATAAGTTTACTGGGCACCACGCCAGGGGCCCAAAGGGTCAAGGAGGGCCCCATGTCTAATCCCCAGATTATAATGTTTTGTGGTCAATCGCAATGGGGTCTTCAGTATTCAATGCCACATATGTCGAGCGCAGGCTGGAGAGTAGCCAAAAAATATTAAAGAACGTAAACAAATTTCCACACTGGCAGAGAGAGACACAGTTTTCAGTGCTTAAAAAAAAAAAAAGCATACATATACCCACATAACCTATATTCAGGGCCGGATTAAAAGTGCACAGGCCCCTGGGCCCAGAGTATTCCAGGGCCCCCCTTCCCCACCACAACATTGTGAAAATTGAGAATAATACACTGTAAAGCGGCATTTCTAACATCTCTCAGCCAGTGGTACCAATAGCAATACACTAGACACTGAGGTGTAACTATCTGGCTTTTATGTACATTTTGTTTCATGTCCAAAATGCTGGTATTTGCCCTACATGGGCCCCACATGGGCCCCAAGTGGAAGTGGGCCCCTGGGCCTGTGCCCATAATGCAGACTGGATAGTCCAGCCTTGCCTATATTAGGCCACAAAAGTACCGCAACAAATAGAAAATCCTCATAGTCAGGTGCAAACTGAACAAAGACATCACCTTAAAGACATTCAACCTCTTAACTGGGATAAAATAACTGTAAAGCAGGGTCCCCTAGTGGCATAATTGCTTAATTAATGCTTGTCCCAGCTAGAGAGTGACGCACTGGATGTCTCATATACTGTAAGCCAATAACTGTCATTAGCAGAATCTAATTGCTTTCCTGGAGCCACTTACTCTGTTCTTTGCTTGACACTAAAATTGTAACAGCTGCAGCTGATTTGTGGTTGATTTTCCCAAACTGAAACGCACACTGATGACTGTTAAGTGATAGTCAATAAAGTTAGTCGATTTCTTGGTCACTGTTTATTGAATAATTTCTACATATCAGACACGTAAATGTTATTTATATTTATTAAATCATAACCATGGAGTAACAAAAGAATGCATGCGCTTGCACAGACGTACGCACATTTTTGTTCTCTTATTACTGGGTCGTGGTAGGATATATTGTAATTTCAGTTAGGAATGTTTTAATAAACAAAGTAATTTCCATTTAAGAGCTTGCAGGTATTATAAAAATAAGACTGAAATGATGTTAACATGATAACCAGCCTGAGCAACATGAGCCCTAAGGAAAAAACAGTTGTACCCTTTTTAACATTAACATTCAGCTGATGTGCACCAATGATGAGCGACATCTAGTGGTTAAAGGTGAGAAATCGATGTGCATGGAACAGTGTTTCCTTTGTTTCATTCAACCCATTGAAAAATGATTTGGTGAGTGATGCATTAATAAAATAAAAACCAGATGGCACTGTTTCTTTGGTGTACACAATAGTATTGAGTAGGTTAGTTCTCATTTCCCTTTCCTGTCTTGTCCTTTCGTTTCCTTTCCTTTCCTAACTTTCTGCATCTGCAAATCTTTTTGTGATAGTGACAGACATTATCATAATATGCATGGTAATACTAAGCATAGTGAGCGTGCCTTTCCTCCACAATCAAAACAATTTGGCATGACACGGAAGCACCTCGTTACGTCAGGTTGCGCACATTTGCATCGGGTGCACGCAGGGTGAAAGTCGAGCATCTTTGGTGGATTGGACGGTTCAGTAGTTTTCCCACAACCCTGAGTAGTCGACTAGGCTCTTTTCTAACCATACTGCTTTCAGAATATACGCACATTTCTCTCCGAAGTGGGCGAGCATAATGTCACTTATCCTAAAGTAGCTTTCAACTTGACAAGCTCTATTTAGCAGGATAGCTACTGAGATGAAGTGTGCATTTTCAGACAATCAGCTAGTGTTTCTTCGGCTAGTGCTCCATTACCTATCTCGCCGACACTGACATCATTCCGTGCAGATGACGACATGATAAGCCTGCGTAACTTTTTATCCGCTGGAAATTAAATAGCATTTTTTCCCCACTATGGATAGCGAACGCAGTAATTGCAGGCCTCAAGTTGGAGACAAAAGCCAGCTAACACAGCTAGCGAGCTGTCGTGGCTGCTAAGCTTGCTAGAAGCTGTCCTGCCTGGTGCGTGTGAGGAGCCGCACTGAAAAAAAATCAAGGTATGTTTTTGGACCAACCAAATTCTGGCTTTGGTCACTTTGTTTTCCTCCTGTTCCCCACGTGACCATAATACGTGATATGACAAGGGAATGCGCCTTAAATTTCTCCCGAACAAACTTTGTTTACTCATTGCGTTTTAAATTAGCATAGGCTAACTAGCATTAGCTAACTTCAAGCTAACTAGCTGTTAATCCAGGGGGAAGGGAAAGTTTTTAAAGTTCGACAAGCTGACGAAAGAAACTTAAGATGCGTGTAGTTTGGACTCAGTCACATGTTTCATCAAGTGTTTATAATGCTGTCACCGCCCTCGCATGACAGGACTTATAATGAAACCATACTTAACACAAATCTTGGAAAATAAATTCTGATTTCAGTGGCTTTAATTTATTTGGTTATAGTAGTTTGAATGCTTAGCAATTATAGTTTATTTGTCCAGATATAGTTTTCATTCAAACGCTCATGGAATGTTATTTGCAAATCAAAGTTTGTCATGAGTGACACCTGTTACCATCTTTAGGTGTGTGTGCCATGGATCAGAAGGCAGAGCAAATCACAGAAGCTTGTAGCCAGCATTTGTTCCACAAGCAGGACCTCACTGGGAATGAACAAGACTCAGCACCTCAGCAGCCCAGCTCTGATTTCATGTCTTCAGAATCCAAATGTATGACCAGCAGCTCTGGAGACACAGATCCAGTAATATCTGAAGATGGACTAAGCAATGGTACAAGTGAAACTGATACTATAGTAGCATTACAGTGTCCTGGTGAAGGTAAAGATGTCGCAGCTGGCGGCGACCACCCTACTCTGAGCAATGATGGCATGTCAGAGTTTTCTAATAGTGATCTCTCACTGCCTGAAGTGTGCATTTCCACCAACAGCAATAGCTTTGAGGAGGATATGAACTATGAGGTACAGCAAGCGTATAGGATATTTACTGGCTTTCTCTTGGATAAGCACAAAGGAATTACCAGCTCATTCCTCCATCCCATTGGGCACCATGATGGCCAACATGGTGGAGGAGCGGCCCAGGGCCGTGTTCAGTCACAGCTCAGGCAGTCAATGTGCTTGTGGAGGATAGAGGAGAAGTTCATCAACAAGGAATATGAGACCATCACAGAGTTTGTTGCAGACTTCAGGCTGATGTTGGAGAACTGTTATCGCTACCATGGAGTGGACCATTGGATCTCCAAACAGGCTCAAAAGCTGGAAATTATGCTGGAACAGAAGCTTACACTGCTGTCCAGGTAAAGATTATGGAGCAAAGGCACATATTGAATATTAAAATGTGTTGTTGCTGAGTGTTTTGTAGGATAAGTCTATTTTTAAAAATAAAATAAAATAAAAAAAAGAAATATATATATATATATATATATATATATATGTATATATATATATATATATATATATATATATATATATATATATATATATATATATATACTGTGACAGTTGGGTTGTGTGGCTGTTTGATTTAATCTTTGGAGGTTTGTCTCTAATTTAGTTTGAAGTATCTAATACTTTTTTTGCTGAATTTTTTGCAGCAAACTTTAGCCATTGTTACATTAGTCCTATAATTATAAGTTTGCAGGTTTTACATCTTTCCCTGTTTTCATTCACCTAACTCAAATTTAGTGCTCATTATGTAGAACCTGACAACAAGCTGTTTGATCCATTTAATTTGAATTAGGTGTATCGGAGCAGGGAATATCTAAAACCTGTAGGACTGAGTTTGAGACTTAAAAAAACCCCAACTGTTTAAAACCTTTGGAGTTTATTGTTGCATTATATTGGTTAAAACATTAGTGGTCTTCATATGAAAATAGCCTCTGTTATTGTTGATGCCAGCAGAAATTATTTAGTTCATATCAATAAATGTTTCACTAAACTGTTCACTTACTCAGTTGGGTCCAATATTGGTGTGGTGATTAAATCAGGAGAGGAGTTGAAACACTGCTCTTTGTGGCTGCAAACCTTATTACATCACAGTAAAGTTCAAGCAAAGCCGACTCATTTTATTGTAAAGTCATATTTGTTCATTTAAATTCTTCTGCACTATCCTTTTAAATCTCATGAATATTTATAGGAATTGTTTCCAGTCCGATATATTTATCTGTTATATATTTTTCTAGATTGGTTTTTTTCATATAGCAGTACATATTCTAGAAATGCTAAATATTCCAGCATTAATCTTTCCCAATACTGTGCTGCCCAAATGAACAAGTACTCTCAATTGAGCAAAACTGGACTTTGGCAGATTTTCTCTGAGGTACCCCCTTAAAATGGCTAATTCAGTATCCATCTTCCAACCTACCTGAACTCTGATCTCTCTCCAGTCTGCAAAAGTCAGTTTAATAATTAGTCTTGTATGAGTTCTAATTCTGGCCCTCTCTGTTTTTTTTCCCTGTCTTCCTAATAATGTCATCTTGCATTTCTTTAACAAATCAGCCACAGTGTGCATTGAAAATGGCCAGTATGTCGATACAGTGTATAAAGTGAAACTCAGTTGTAATGTAATGTTGCATTCTGAGAAAAAAATGTATGCGGTTTCTTCGCCTCAGGACACTGTTGGGCTGTGAGTGCTTCTGGAATATATATATTAATGTTACTGTTCCATCAAAACAAGTTATAAACACATTAAGATCAGAATGTTAGGTATTGTTGCTAAAAGTCATATTTGTGCAAACTTTTTTATTTATTTTTTTTCTTTCTCTCTGCTTACATCAAACTAGGACACTGCGACAGAAAACAACCCTGGCAGTGACCTCCAAAGGTCGTTTTGGTGCAGAGGAGGACAGGGGCTCGGGAGGTACCTCTACAAGGAGAAGACTAGCACCTCGTAGCCTTGCTACCATTACTGTTGGTGGACATGAGTCTATCATGGTCCAGACCCTACGACTGGAAGAGCAGCAGAGGGCCAAAGAAGAGAAGAGGTAGGTATTTGAAAGAAAACATGAAAAGGTAGCCTTTTAGGTTGGTTTTAAGGCACTTTTGTTGCAAAAAGAAAGCAGATGGTAAAGCACTTGTAACTTTCCTTTGTAGACAGCGTGAGCTTGAGAAGAAAGAAGCGGAGGAAATGTCAGCCAAGGAGGTGGAAGTGTGGGAGCAGAACTTGTTGTCACAGGCTTCCCCCAAGACAGTGGTCACCCTTTGGGAACTTCCTGCTATCGGGCACTTTCTCTGTCTGGCTCAGACTGCTCTCAACCTCCCTGAAATAGTATTTTTCGAGCTGGAGCGCTGTTTGCTGATGCCACGATGCAGCCTGCTACTCTCCAAAATCATGTCTTCCTTACTGTCCCCCGCTCAGCGGAGGTCCACTCTGCACCGCCGGCCTGTACTACCTTACCGCCGCTGGGAGTCAGAGCTGAGGCAGCGTGTTGCAGGCTGGTATCGATCTGTTGGCACAGCCCGTGATCAGACACGTCGAGCTGAACAGCTGGGACTTTGCCACCAGTTTTTTAGCGTATTGGGGGAGGTGAATCCTTTGGAGGAGAAACCCTTTCATTTGTTGCACTTTTACCAGCGGGTTTGGCTTCTCAAGGGGCTGTGTGACCATGTGTATGAGACACATAAGGATGTACAAGATGCAGTGCTGGCCCAACCCATCCATGAATGTAGGGAGTCAATTTTGGGCTATGACAGCAAAGAGAATGCTTACATTCATTTCCCACATTTCTGTGGGGCAGACCTGAGGATTTATTGCCAGAGTCCCAGCACACCCCCAGTCTTTCCTTTTCCCTCTGTACTGGTAAAGAGAGTTGAAACTGAGCAAGGTTCAGAGGGTGAGGAGTCAGGTGGAATAAAGAAAGAGGGGGATAAAAATGACAGAACATGTGATGGAACCCCCGTAGACAGAAGAGATTCTGGAGATTTTGGCAAAAGGACAATAAATACACTTTGGATTTTCAAGGAGGAGAACAAGAATGGCGAAGAGGATAAAAAAAGATTTAATTCATGGTCAATGATTAAGGAGGAGATGTCTGATTCTGGATCCTCTGATGGAAACTCGCATGATGACTCTAAGTTAGGCTTAAAAATATGTACTAATTCTTTATCTGTCACACACAAAAGTCCCATTGGAGGGAGTGATGTGAAAGTTAATTTCAAGGAAGAAATAGTAATGCAACTATCCAAGCAGGAGCAGGCCTTCTCATTGGGTTCAGAACGTACCATTAAAACAGAAACACAAGATCCCTGTCTGAATGTTGGAGAGCACAGCTATACAGGCAGGTCTCCCGCTCGTTCAGTAACTCTTGAGTCCCAAACTAAATCCCTGGGACTTGAAATGGTGGAGGAAAATCCAAGTCAAGGACACCAAATGTCTACTTGTTTGGAATGTCATAAAGGCAAAACCAGTCATGCAAAATCTCCACAGCTTGTCTGCTGCTTTGCTACATCTGGACTGCCAACACAGGTATCTTCTGAGAGCACTCAGAACTCAATCAAAGAGAAGGTGACTGACAAAATGTTGACTAAGAAAGGGAAACGGAAGAAAAGGCAAACAAGAGAACAGCTGCTGAGGGTGAAGAGAGAATGCAAGCATCTGGAGTATGCGGACAGGATGAGGTTGTTTACAGCTGAGGCTGCCAAGTCTGCAGCTTGCAAAGTTGCCACAACAATCAGGAAAAAGGACAAGAAGAAAAAACATAAAACAGGTGAAAAAATGGCTCAGTGATGACAAAAAGAAAGTGCTCTGTATTCAGATTGTATAAAGCTCTACAACTTTTTCTTCAATCATCTATAATACTGTGGTTGAATTGCATTTCATTTACAGGAAAAAAACTAGAATCCTTGAAGAAAACTAAAGATGAAGACGAATCACCATCTGAGCCATCATTTAAGGTACTCAAAGCTGTTTTAGAGAGAAGAATGTGTGTGTGTGTGTGTGTGTGTGTGTGTGGAGGGGGGGGGAAGACACCAGGATGGAAAAAAGCCGCCATGCAATTTCTCAAAACTGTTGCCATAAGAAGAATCTGTGTGTGTGTGTGTGTGGTGTGTGTAAAAAAATATGTGTATTTATGTATAAAATATATAAAGCACAAAGCATATGGTTATGTTCTTTTTGCGGAGCATTATGTTGATTGAAGTCTCCCCATTTATGTGTCCCTTTTTCTTTTTTTTTTTTGTTTTCCTCATGATGTAGTTGGTTTGCACCAATCTTGATGAGCTACGAGAGCTGATCAATAAGATAGAGGACGAGCTTGATGACCTGGAAAGCACAAAGAAGAGACTGGTTAGTAACTATTTTTGCTCTGCCAAAAAGACTTGCATGTTCCAAACCGTTTTTACATTTTGGTTCTATTGACAAAGTTTTCCATCTTTCATGTTTGAACTGACAGGGCCGGTGGTATTACAGGCGAGAAGCAGTGAAAGATCTCCATAGCACTCTGATCAGACTTTTAAATGAACTTTCACCCTGGGAACCTAAACTTGTTAAGGCCCACCAAAGGAACAGGTTTGACATTTACACAAAGTTTAATAAAACTGGATTCATTGTCGGTACCTTCATCAAACATTTAATTATAGATTTTTTTGTCTATTTGATCAGTCCAAGCAGGTTTTTGTAAAGGTGAAATACACCAAACAAAATCCTTCACTTTTTATTGTCTTCTTTTGTCTAAACATTAGACTTCGCTTGAAAAAGGAATTTGATGATTTCAAGAAGCACCCAGAGTATAATAACTTCCAACGTGAGGAGTGTGTTTCATCATCATCAGATGATACTTATGATGATGAAGAGAGGGATTTTGAGAAGGATCATTGTGGCGCATCAGAAGAGGACGACTTAGAACACATTGTTCCCAGAGGCCTTTGGAATGGAGGTAAAGTAATAAAATCAAAATGACTAAATTCAGATTTTAGTTGCGATAATGTAAAAAATGTCCAAATTTCTTTTCCTGGTTTTGGGATTAGTTACGGAAGTTACAGTGATTCCATTGTTTTGAGTGGAAAAGCAAAAGCTGATAAAGAAACACCAATGGAACAGTTTACAGCCTAATCAGGTGAAACTGAAGGTCGATTGATCACTTCATACACTGCCCACCAAAAACAAGAGACCAGAGCCTTAACCCCATTTAGAATATTTGGGATGTCCTGGAGTAGACTGTACAGAAGTCTGATTCTCCCATCATCACCACAACATCTTAGGAAAGCATCAATGTATGGAAATAAATGTTGTGACATTGCAGAAACTTATCATAAGTCCATGAAATATTAGTTGTAACTTTTTATCTCTTTTTCTTTTAACTTTTCTTTTTTTTATGGGCAGTGTAAATTAACTTATTTAGTGCTGGTCAAATTTCCAGACATACAGTATGGTTCATGTCATGGACTGTGTATCTCACAGAGAGCAAGCACAACAGAAGGGGGCCTCTTCTCAAAGCAGGGGCTATTTTGTAAGAACAAATTTAATTAGAAATTCAATTACAATTAAATAAATAAATTAATATCTATGAAAGATATTTTGTGTCCTTTAAAGTAGTTTTAGGAATTTGATACATCACTTGATACACAAATACACTACCAAGCATGAGGCATTTCTCTGACTCTACATTACCAGGATTACTCAATCTTGTTTGATGCCACACATGCAATTGCATTAGTTTCAAATCAGCTATCACCTTTAAAGCAGGCATTTGAGTTTAACTGTTGCATTTATCAATGGCCTCATGTAAGTCATGGAAGCATTGCCATCAGTGACATTTTAGTAAAGTTGATTTCTCAATATATGGCTAATAAGTATCTCTCTGATGTTCTTAGCCAGCACCAGGGAGTTTGGTGGAGAGCCTGCTGCAGAAAAAATGGTTACCTGCATAACTCCAAATCACCCAAAACACCTTCTGGCCAGCTCTGAGAAAGGCATTGGTTTAGAGTTAAGATCTGAACTAATTTCAGCAAATCAGTCACGGGGTTTGGCATGGGCAGCAGGGATGTCGGGTCATACTTCAGTGTCACCATCTCCAATCCTGCCCTCAACCAGTGGACTTCCCAAGGGCTACACACCCATCCCCACCCTTCTGGCCAAGAGCGTGGGCAACAAAGTGACCTTGATGAAAAGACCAACTGATTTTCCAAGTGAGTCCAGTGGAAATGGACAGACAAAAGGGTCTTTGGTTTCCCTATCTACCTCTGCATTAAGCAACTCAAAAATTTCAAAAGCACAAAGTTCTCCTTCCAGTTCCCAACAAAATTTGCAGCAAATGGCGACACAAAGATCACAGCAGACACAAGTGCTTGTGCAGGAAGGAATTGCAAAGCCAGCTTTTCCTAAAACACCACAAGCCCCTCCAGCCCAGACCGAACCAAAAAATCCTGTCCAGGTGGCATGTAAGGTGCCTGAGGGACTGGGTCACCGAATAAGAAAAGAGAACAGCAGCCCAGTCAAGATGTCTGTTGCGGATCAGAGCAATGTGGAGAAAGTTATGGAGCCAGTGGTAATACTTCCCTCTAGCATTCTCATTCAGAGGACTGAAGGAAAGGTGTCCTCCTCAAATCAACAGTCGAAGGACATTCAGGTTGCAGTTTCTAAGATAGCCAGCCCTGTTTGTACATCAACCAATGTGCCTGGGTTCAGCATTCCTGAAAATAAAATTCCTGTTCAGCAAGTGGCTCCACTAAAAGATGCTAGGGCAGGGACAACTCTTCCTCTTCTTGTCTCTCCTCATCATCAGCAAGAGCCCCTGAAAATGGCTAGATTTAAGGGGGCACAAGATGGCAGAGTCCAAGTCAGCACACCAAAAGGTGGAATGTCATTGCCTTCATCCATCCCATATCTTTCCAGTGCAGTTTCTACTGGGACTGTTAAATCTCCAGACCCTAAACAAGAGCTGAAGACTGTGTGTATACGTGACTCACAGTCCATTCTGGTAACAACTAGAGGAGGCAATACAGGGATCGTCAAAGTCCAGACATCCTCAGACCAGAATGCACTTGGGACCTTTTCCACCAGTCCTGTCATTACAATTTCACCACAGTTTAAAGCCTTTCTTGTATCCAAGACATCTACGACTCTCTCTGCTTCTGCCCCTTCTCAGACTTCTCCCTCGACTGTCCCAGCAGGAACAAGCATGTGTGTAGCCCAACCCCAAAAGCAGTGTCCTTGGGTATCAAAGGCCACTTCCATGGTCACAAGTAGTATTCCTGTAACTAACCCTGGAAGCCAGACTGCAGGCTGCACTCTTGCTTCAACTCAAAGCTCTAGTATCTCAGCTGGTTCTAGAGTTGAAACAAAGCTTTCCCAGATGGTGCATAAAGCTGCTGCTAGTTCTCATTTTCCAGCTTTAAGATTGAATGATACTGTTGGTGTCCCATCTGTAAGTTGCTCTGATGTTTCCCAAGTTCTCACGCAAGAGTACATCTGCAAGACTGGAGTAAAACGAGCAAGTACAGATGAACCATCCCAGATTACAAAATATATCCTGGTTACACCATCTTCATCCTCAACCTCAAGCGTATCTACATTAAAAGGCACATCTTCGACAACAAAAGTAGGTCCCAGTTCAAGAATCATGTTCATCAGCCAGCCCACGGCAACCTCATCTACTCACATTACGGGAAGTGTTCCGAAGCAGGGTATGGCAACTGGGAACAGTGGACAGACAATGACAACTTCATTATTGAGTCAGTCACAAAGAATGGGATCAAATCCAGTCCAGCCTGTTGCCAGTGTCAGCTCAGAAGCTTTGCCAAAGGCTAAACCCAATACTTTGTCCTCAGGTAGGTTTCTTTAATGAAAACATATTTTTGCTCTTTACTTTTAGTTGTAAACTAAAGAAACAATGGGGCATATTATATTTTTGTTTGCAGACTGTAGTGTTTATCTCTTGTCTATCTATCTCTCTGTCTCTCTGTCTGTCTGTCTATATCTCTATTTATCTTTATCTATCTAGATAGATAGATGTGTATATATAGACGTATAGATGTATTGATATAGAGATACAGATATGAAGATATAGTGATAGATCTATAATGATAGAGATATAAAATGTGTAATCCACTGTTTTCCAGGCAGTATGCCTCTCTTGAAATGTAAATGTACCCTTGCCAGAGGCTATGTGCAGTTTGGAAAGCCTTTACTCAAAATCATTACATATTTTCCTGCACCCATTGTCCCTTTCATTCTTACTAGTGTTGTTGTCAATGTCACTGAAAACATTTTATTGCATGAGGCTGAAGTTATGTGATCTTGACTGTAGGCATGGTTCAGAATTTTGCCTTTGTCTTTTTTTTTTTAACTGCAATAGTAGATAAATTTGTAGATTATAGAGCAAAATATTCAGTTACTTTAAGATAAGTTTGAAACATTGCAAAAAGTGAGGACATTTAAAGGGTCTGATCGACACTACAAATTTTAGTCTAGTATCTTATATAAAAATTGCACTTGTTTAAAAAACACAAGTAACTTTTTATTGTAGCTGACCAAAGACCTTATTCTGAATTTAAATATTGCCTAAAATGCTGATACCTAAAATATAGCTTTCTCATATGTCACCAGGGGTTCAAAGCCAGTTATCAGGAAAGACGACAACTATTGGACAGAATCTTGGAGTCTTCTCACATTCTCTTTCAAAGGCTTCAGTGGTATCTATTTCAGAAACTCGCTGTCCTACAGCTCCGGCCACCACAGAAATGGTCCCAGTATCAAATCTAATGACTGTCACAAGTTCCCCCCAGTTCGGAACTCACTGTTCTGTAACCACTCATTCTCCACTTGTGGGTATCCCCTCCGTTTCGGTCATCTCCCAAACAGGATGCATTACTTCCTCATCTACTCCTATCACCATGTTTGCAGGAAACATCAACAGGAAGGACATTGGTACACCTGCAACTACACTGTCCATCAGCTCTCCTGTTCAGGTGACTTCAGCCACAAGGAGTAGCCCAGCCCAGACCCCCACACCTTGTCTTGACAGTAAGCCCTCATATCTCAAAAGTAGCATTAGGGAGGAGAGTGACACTCTCTTGTCCTCTCAACTTGCTTGTAACAAAACCCAAATCCCCTTCTCCTCTGCTCTAACCACTTCCACTACTGGCACAGTTCAACAGAGAATAATTATCAACACTTCTACACCTCTTGTTGCTGGTACGCAGTTTCTTCTTAACAATGCATGCTTTGTGGTCCCACCCCAAGGTCTCGGTCCAGGCAGCCATGTCCTTATAATCTCTAGCCCTGCATCACAAGTGCCTTCTGCCAGTTCTACCAGCACTGGAGCATCAGTACCTCCCAAAGGGGCAAACGATGCCAATATAACCCCTCGGGTACCAGTTTTACCCCATTCTGCTGCTAGACTCCCTGGTGTGTCAGCTGTAGGTTCTCCTTTTGTTGCATGCAAGCCTGCCATTGATCCACCTTTGCTGGCAACAACTCCCCATATCACACCATTCAGGCTTGCAGGGACACCTGGCCTGGGCTCAGC
This sequence comes from Telmatherina bonti, assembly GCF_933228915.1. Lineage (NCBI taxonomy): Eukaryota > Metazoa > Chordata > Actinopteri > Atheriniformes > Telmatherinidae > Telmatherina > Telmatherina bonti. The sequence goes on from NC_136615.1 coordinate 19,276,951, forward strand.
ACCAATGCCTAGTAAAACAAATGTGGTTTCAGCTCTTTCTAGGCTACCACCTGCTCATACAGGTAACTTTGTTTTACCCCCTGTATCTACATCCACTTTGAGCTCTTCGCAGCTGAGATTAGGCAGTGTACCAGCCCTGGTTTCTCCGGTGATAACTGGAGCCCCTCTTTTCAGTTCAGCACTGTCTACAATCAGGGTAGCTGCTGGTACAGCCACACAGACTGAATGTTCATCCACCAAACCATCTGCAGTATCAGACTTCTTACCAAAATTGTGCAGACCTATATCATCATTGCCTGTAACATCCAGCACATCAGCAGGTACCCTGCATAACCCTGTCATACAAGTTCCTGCATCGCTCTCCTCAGCTACAGCTTCTGTAGTGTCAGACACACCAGCTTTTCACTGTTCTCTTCCTGCCCAGCAGGTGGTTGCTGTGACAACTCTTGCTTCCAGTGTACACCCTAAGCAGGTGATGGTTAGAGTTGCAGCACCTTCCAGTGTTCATCCAAAGGGTTTTGTGCACACAGGACCAGTAAATGTGTCAGTCAAAAAACAGTTGCCAGTTATGCAGCCAGTGCTTGCTAGTGCACGAACACAAGTACTACCAACAGTGGCTGTCCCACCAATTGTTAGTGTATTGACAAGGACACAAACATTGCCCATTGCTACTGTTCCACCAATTGGAAGCACTGTGAGCACTTTTGAAACGGCACCTGTGACGTCTGCTTCCACATCGAGCATCCCTGTAATAACTACACCTGATCAGCCAATCACATCACTGATTTCAAAAAAGATTATCCACCCACCTATCACACTGACCAACATTGGAAAACACTCAGAGCAAACCTCTGCCTTGGGAATGCATACTAATGTGACATCCAAGCTTCTCATTAGTCCTGATGGGGCTGTTTTGAGCACCGCTCAATGTCAGTTCAGTCCAGCAGAGCTGACTGCTGGCCCCAAACTGGATACGCCTGCGATTTCCTCCAATAGTTCCACTGGACCACTAGTAATGCATGATTCCACTTTACAGCCTCCACAAGCAAACAGAGTGACCCAGTGGAACAGTACTAAGCCACCAATGTGAGGGCCCACACCATTTTTTCAACTGCTTAGTTTTGGCAACACTTATGTTGCTTCTGAACATAGCTGCCTCTAAGCACTGAGTTTAAACCTAAACTTGATTCATCAAACATATTGGAACTGTATACTGTTATGGGTGTGACAAGTGGAAACTACTGAGATTGTATTTATATGAATGTTGTAGACTTGGAGAAATTTCCTTCATGGCCAGTGCTTACATCTACCCTTCCACTTCACTAATGTAATGGGAAGCCAGGTGAAATAAATGTCAATTCACGCTTAGGCAGTTAAACTTTTCTGTGTTGTTATATACTGCTTTAAGATGTAGTATTTGGGTTACTATTCATTTTTACAAGTAGCTCTGTTTATCTTTCATCTTGGAAAATACAACTGTGCTTTCAGTCTGTAATGTTTTTTTTTAAAGTAGCTTTGAAAAAAATTTTTTTTTTTAGAAATATAAACTAATAGATGGATTTTTTACTACATGTTTGAGACCATATAAATGTTTTTGAGTCATAATTATTTATTTTTGCCATATAGATTTTGAAAAAATATTTACTAGGTACATTTTCATTGAACAACTGTGGACGTTTCTGCATGGAAATAAACAATGCGACTGTCCCAAATGAGGCCTCTGAGTGCCATCTTCTTGCACACAGCTGTGGCTTTTTTTTATTTCTTGAAACATGTGGTATATAAATTTTTTCATTCATGGGAAGAATTTTACAAAGATCATTCTTTAATCTTTCTGTATATGTGAGTATGAAGCTTTAGAATCCATGTTGACGTAATCATAATATCACAAGACAAATCAAGTTCCGATTGTTCTTCAGCATTTCCCGCTTCTCTGTAGACACATCTGTATTGCCTCCTTCAGGGGGAATAGGGGGGAGGTAGTGGTCCTGAAGAAATCTTTTCATAGGCTGGAGGAGCATTGGGAACCTGGGGAAGAATGTAACAAAACTTTTTGTTTTTCTATTTTATTTAACACTTTATTTCATTTGCACAAAATAAAATAAATGGATGTGAGAAGAGGGGGAAAAAAACAACAGCTTGTGCAGGTGAAATAAAATGTAATGTAATTTCTCTATAATTAACATTATAGAGAAAAAAAACTACAAAAAAAACAGTGTTTAGAATGTTTATTAACAAAAACTACAGAAAAACAGTGTTTAGAATGTTTATTAACCCATAAAGCTTATGGGTTAACAAAGAAATTAGCTTATTTCTGTTAAAAACATTGATAATACTCTTCACTTTTCCTGTAAACATGAAAAAACAAATGTTTCTTTAAAATGAGAAATTTGGATTCCTTTGCTTAGTCTGGTGACATAATCTCCCTCAGGCATCCACTGCATTGCATCGGCTTCACACTCTACCCTTTGCCCAAAACACTGAGGCATTGAGATAAACTAGTGCTCTGTCCTTCCACAAAGCTAAATCAATAAAGCCTAAGAAAAAGTTACCACTCCTTACATAATGTGTCCAACTCATAGATTTTGTTTTGTACCTGTGTACAAGGAAATTTAAAAGACCAGTTTGGGTACAGGAGTAAATGTTAATTCCTCACCACAGAACGGAAGCTGCCAAAGTCAGTGAGCGCCATCTTGTTATCTGCTGAGGGTCCTGCTTCTGAGTACTGACCTCCTGTGTTACCTGGTGAACTCAATCGGGGACTCTGCAGATTAAGAGAATTGTGAGAAATTCTGAGAATTTCAATACAAGAAAATGTTGATGGGGAGAAAAGAAGAATCCAAGGAAAGCTGCTAAAAATGGAACAGGTTTGTTATAAATGTTTTTACATGAGTATTAAATACTTGCCTTAATTAATTAACACAAATCAGAACCAATAAAATTTAATGTGATGACCATACCCTGATTATTCTGTAGCCACTTCTCTTCTTGAAGTACCAGCAGCCTAAAATGAGGAGCGCTGCAAGGATGACCACTAGGAGAGCGATGCCCAGCGCTCTGGAATGCACAACACAGTTCACAGAGATGGCTTTTATCAACACCATGACTTTACATGTCCCTTTTATATCATTAGCAAGAATATACAAGAGTTCTCTGTAGTTAAAACCTGTTTATTCATCATGATGCCAAAAGCTTTATAGTACACCAAAGGCAGTGGGTAAGACCTACAGGTGGCAACGTTAATAAAAGTGACAAGCTTACTCCTCAGCTCTGACACCTCCTCCTCGGCCACTGGCAAAGTAGATGTTGAAGTCTCCACGAGGCATCCCGTCTGTACGATTGCACAACATCAAACTGAAAGTTAATGGAATTTTGTTAGAAATGTGTATAATACAGCCACAAAGTGACAACTAAAAACTATATTTATTATATGAATTATACAATTTTATTTTGAAGACTGGCCAAAGTAAGGCTCTGCAGTATAATGTTACTCATACTTAGAGGTCAGTTTATCAAACCACTATTTTCTATTGAACATTTTAAGAGGAAGATGCTTTAAAACACAAAGGTCCACAAACTCCACACAGCCAAATGTTTGCACACAGTGAATCACCCAGGTACTGTGCATTTGTAATCATTATCTATGTTTAAGAGACATTAAGTTGCATTAGGTAGTCCTGATGAAAGCTGTTGCAGAGGTGTTCAAAGTGCGCGGCGGTACGCCTTTCCATAGAGGCTCAGCAAATCAAAGCAAAGAAATACTCCACTGGTTTTCATAAAAACAAAAAACAAATTGCTCATGTTGGGGTTAGAGAACTTAGATAAATTACTTTTGAGGGAATTATTCTCAAAGTTTAAATCAATGCAAAGTGCAGTAAATGGATAGAAAGATAGAGAGACAGGATTAGCTATAAAAATGAAATTTACAGAATCTTCTTAATGTAGGGTGCCCAATATTTTAAGATAGATTAAATGTAATGAACATGATGAGAATTTGTCACCAAATTTAATAATCTGGATTAAACTATACTTAAGTCCCCTGACAACTCAATAAAAGACATACTAAGCAGCGAAAGTAGCCACAAAGCATTGCCAAGCACAACATATGAGGAAACATAGGCTACAGCTGTGCTCCTCCAGTATAGACACCTGCTGCAGTAATGATGATGCTACAGGGAAGCAACTGCAACGTTTATCAGTTAGTCAACTTCTAGTGAAGTAAAAATGTACTTAGGTTATAATTTAAAAGCAGCTTGTGTTATGCCTGCTACTTTTCTGGAAAATGTAATAAAAACTGGCCATTTTCTTACCAAGTTAGAAATTCAGACGGCAGAGTCCACTTCTTCTGGTTGAAAAGCCTCCACTCAGAAAGACTGGGTGGACAGAGCTCTGTGTTACTTCACTTCTCAAATATCTTGCCTCGGTGTGTGGGAGAGCAGAGAGGGGCGAAAAACCCCTCATGACTGTCACGGGTTAGAGACTCATGGTTAAACCTATTGAAGCAGAGTAATTACCGTGAAACCCCACGGCCCTAAACTCAACATTTTTATCCACTTGTGAAACTCCAGACATCAGCTGCTGGTTTTTCATGTGAGCGATAACATGCACAGGGATTTATGTGTGTTTCTAAAAAACAATTTGATCCAAAAGTTGCATTAAAATTAATCATAATTTATTCAAACAATTGAATTTTGATCATATTAGAATTGTTTAAGTTTTAGGTCAATAAAAATATATATAATAACCATTCTGCCAGTTAGAGTGAGAGGATGTTTGTAGTTAATAACTCCTGAGAGGCTTATGAAAAGTTTTAAAATGATGAAAATGATATATTATAATGTTCAATAGAACAATGAAGTTTCTGCTAAACAAAAGTGATCATTAACCTAACTGACTTTCTTCAGTTCACAAGCTTCTCAGTTTATTATTGGGATTTTTTTTCCTTTTTATTTGCTGAATCTACTAAGAAGTTTTCTTATTATTTACAGACAAATTTAGATAAAATTAATAATAGACAATGAGAATTGGTGTGTGGGTATTTTTGAAAACACTAATGTACTGTTTACAATGCAAACTAGAAAAGGCCTATTTATTTATCTATTTTTAAATTTATGGGGCAAAAATAAATCCTCCAAAAGCTCCTTGGAGGCAGATGCTCCAATTGTGGAGATGAAACCTGGCATGTGGACTGTATGATTAAAGCATTTACTGACAGAAAAAGTGCTCTTCTTCAGAGAGACTAGTTTGCTTGAACTATGCTGTGATGGTCATATTTACTAGATCTTAGTGAAAAGATTATAGAGTTGTAAAAATGACGTCAAGGTTTGTTGGTTAACCCAAACATGGTTTAATTCCCAACTATTCAAGCCTGCATGTTAAAGTCTCCTAATCCATGATACTGAGGCGCAGAATTGCCCTCCTAGTGTCATTGTGTGAGCGTGTCTCATGAGGAAAGAAAAACACTTGTATAAAAAGAAGAGTTGCATGTTGTTTTGTGATGACTGGATCATATTCCTGATCACAATGCAACTGAGGTGGATCTGAAAAATTTTGTTCAATAAAAATAATCCACAAATATTAAAACAAAAGCAGTTTTATAGAAGTAATAGTCTGTATTATAACATAACATAACATAACATAAAGAAAAAGTTGGGTTTTTTTGGGAAGGAGATCTTTTGTCCACAAGAGGGAGATCACACACTTCTTTTTTAAACTCAAACTATATTACAGTGTTTTGAAACTTGCATTGATTACTTAACATTGACAATAAGATAATATGGCAGACTGCTTTAATAGTCAACATGTGCTTAATGTGTAACATTCGTGATTAGTTTAGAGCACATAAGAAAATCTAACACAGACCAATAGTTTTTAAAGTTGTGCTCTCAGCAGGAGTCAGTCAGCTGATTGCCTGACCGTTCATGTGTTTGCTGTGATGAAAGTCTGTGTGACCCTTTCCCAAGACTTTAGGTCAGATTTTTATTAAAATGAACACGTGGTCATCAGAAAACCGCCCATCCCAATGCTTTTGTATAATATTTAAGAGCAACTTGAGCGTAGAAAGTAAACTGAAATTCAGAGATATTCAAGTTCACATTACATAGATAAATGGTCTGAGAGCCTTGTTTTTCAGGGGGAAAAATGTAATGAAACAAATTAGCAGCAATAGTTTTTCAAGAACAATAAGCAATAAGTCAGATATTGACCCATCAGGACTCGACCTATGAAAAAATGGTGAGATAAGTTACATTTCTTTTTAATATGAGTTCTTCATCTGTCCCTTTAACAAAATGTAAAATAAAAAAGTACCTTTCTTTTAAAAAAAAAAAAAAAAAAAAAAAAAAAAATTCTGGGGGGGGGGGGGGGGGGGGGGGATTTATTACCATTTGATAAGTCCTTTTTTTTTTTGGTCACCCCAGAAAGTAGAAGACTTTCTGGTGACCATTAAGGGGTGGAAGACAAATGCTTATGGTAAATGCTTATTAGAGTCGTCCCAAACCCATCCCAAGCTTTTAATGGGAATACTCTAAAATTAGAGACAACAGACGTTAGGTTCATATTTATTACACAGCTATAACTGTATGTAAGTCATCTGGTGACATCAACCTTCAATGTGTTATGAGGTTTAAATGACCAGCAGATATGCTGGAAGACATAAGGAAGGAAAAAACCTGAGTCTTTTCAGGGATCCGTGTCGCCACTACACGAAGGAGCTGTTTGAACAGTGGAACGGAGAGGGAGCTAGAGACTCCTCTCCAGCTCCAGCTGCCATCCAGTCCTGCTCCTCCCCCTCCTCCTCCTCCTCCTCCTCCAGAACCACTTCTCTTTCTCATCACACCCAGAGGTAAATAAGCTACATTCAACAGCAACATCCTATTTTCTGACAGATTGTTTACCTTCCTGCGCGTCACCGTATTATCAGACAGAGCAGACAGCAGAGGGGAAACGTGAACGGAATCAGCCAGGGGGGTAATTCTGATTTGTGATGGGGTCTTTGCTTTGTACCCCTGCCTCCTTGGCGTCGGGTCGGGGTTACGCTTCCTTTAGGCAAGTCCGAGGTCCACTTTGTGAGCTAGAGATGCGTAGATGAAGGCCACACCAAGTATGAGGTGAAAAACGCAACTTAAAAGCGGTCCTTATGATTAAAAAAGGAGCAATAGACATTGAACAATCCACGGCTAACTGGCTTTGATGCACGCTCGGTGATGCTAGCTAACGCAAGTTACAAATAAAGCTATTACGAGCCAGCTAGCATACGTTAGCAACATTTCCAGTTGCTGCTAGCCGGCTAACCGCGAGTTGATTTTAGTGACTTTCTCAGACATTGCCACGATTGTCTTCCCCATTGAATAGGTATAGAATGACAAAACAATAATAACAGAGTAATAATACGACCACAGTTACTGACAAGATGAGCTAACGTCGCTGATAAGGGTTAGGACAGTCCCGGGAATCTTAACTCACACGACAACAAAAGAGGAAAATGAAAAATAACAAGCTAATAAATTATGGGGTTATTTCATTGCCGTGGGATTTCGCTTGATGCGTGTTAGCCGCAAAACTGAAGGTTAAAACTCCAGACAAGCTAACATTTAAGCTTCGAGCTGCAGACATGCATGCAGACTGAATTGTCCCAACTTTTTCCTTTATCATAATTAGACGCGATTAGTCACACTATCATTGGTTACTTATTATACATGGCATGGGGCATTTGCAGGATAATCATATGTTCATTTTCTTTACGTTTTCCTTAAAAGCATCTTTCAGGTGTGAGCAAGTTTATAATTCACACCTGAAAAGCATATGTGTGTGTAGAGGATAAGATGACCTAAGAAAAGATGCCTTTCCCACAGAAATATTCAATCAATAACTGATAAAGGCATGTAAAGGATTGATGTAGGGCATAAACTTTGTGTGTGGGATAAAGTTATGATTATAGTAATAATGATCACTCATAAACTGACTCAGTTTCGATTCTCCAGCCTAGACAAAGCCTTGCCTTACCTTGCCTTACAATATATTTGACTATTTATAATTATTGATTGATATAAAGAACAGTGTTGCACATTATGACTTCCAACTCTACTGAGAATGAACGTTTGACGGCCACTTCTCTGTCTTTGCAGCACTTTGGAGATGTGACGAATAAAGAGGGATTGGTGATTTTTGTGAGCTGCCTGTGCATTGACACGACCTCTTGACCTCATCTTCAGCATGAATGGTGATATGCCTCATGTTCCCATCACTACTCTTGCTGGAATTGCTAGCCTAACAGACTGTAAGTGCAGCATTGTTTACCTTTAAAACCATTCATACAGCCTTAATGCTTAACATTGAGATGAAGTTATGGTAAAACCAATTACTTGATTGCCAAGTAGCTAACACTGACCATGTTGTTATACAAGAAACTAAATACAAACTGTAAAGGTCATCACTGCAGATGATTTCAGCGTGGATAAAAGTAAAATGGCTTGTGTGTCTGAGAACTGGTAGGCTTAAGGGATAGTAGTGATGGAGTTTGTTTGATTCACACATGCATGATATTTTGAAGAATTGGATTGCATGCCTTATGAATAGATACCTGTCCTTGATCAATGCACATGTTTAATTCGTTCACTCTGGTGTTAACTTATGCTAAATGTTTTTGAAAAAGATTATAAATAACATGTTTATGACATTATTACATCAACATTGTAGAAGAAATGCAATATGTATTCTGAGTTATAATTCTTGTATGTCATACAAGTGGAATGGCCTCCCTAACTTATCTTTGGATGATCTTTCAGTGTTGAACCAGCTGCCCTTACCTTCTCCTCTTCCTGCCACCACCACTAAGAGTCTGCTCTACAATGGAAGAATCTCCGAAGAGGTCAGCAGCCTGCTGGTGTTACGAGATGAGAATCTGGTGACTCAGCTGGCACATAGCCTTAACCAAGTCTCCACTGAACACATGTAAGTACCACTTTTTCACACTCGAATGCAGTAGCACTTTGGGACAGGACAGGATAGCATTAAAGCAATTACTTCAGAAGGTTTTCCAAGTAGTGCTGACTGAAAATATTTTGGAAATGGAAAGACATAATCATTAAGACACAGTGATTATCAGGAGCAGTTGCGGATATCACTGGGGGGTTTTTTTTCAGCTGGGAAGGTGGCCACTGCTGGTTGAATCTAGCTTCATGGATACGCCAGCGCATTCTGAGTTTTGTCAGAACATAAACACATAAACTTTACGTTCGGGCCGAACTATTGCTTGTAAACAACGGGGGGCGGTTCTTTTGTTTGTTTCCAGAGAGCTGAAAGACAACCTTGGAAATGATGAGCCTGAGGGTGACATGCCAATACTTCTTCAAACTTTACTGTCCAGGAACCCCAGAATCTTCAGGGACAAAAGTATGCTAACCCAGTGCAAGGTTTGGGGTGGCAATGAGGGGGACATTCAGACCTTCTGGCTTGCTATGGTTTATTTTCATCAAATGATTCCAATTGGTGTTAACACTAAATAGTGTTATTTATCTTTAGCCATGTAAAAAAGTGTGAATAAATACATACACCTTGCATTGAGAATTTTTGGAGTATTTAATTAATGTGTTTGATCCATTGCTCTGCAGCTGCTGGGTCCAATAATCAGATTTTATTTTAGTCCCACACCAAGTTTGTAGAGCTTTGTCACTCAGAGCAAAGCTGGAGTCATTCTTTGATGCATCAATGAGTAGCTTTCTTGCTAACAATATACAAGACAAAACAGGAGCCTGAAAGATGTTTGAGTTATATTTGTAAAGGTTATGTTCATATAAAAGAAATGAATAATTGTAAAAGCATAACCTTTCAACCAGTCAGTTTAAAAAAAAAAAAAAAAAGTAACAATAAGACATCAGGTGTATTATCAGTGTCTTTCAGGTATTTCTTTATTAGAAATATTGAACTATATCCAATTTTCAGAACTTTACTCTAAGTATTCATATATATATATATATATATATATATATATATATATATATATATATATATATATATATATATATATATATATATATATATATATATATATATATATATATATATATATATATATATATATATATATATATGTATATATGTACACACTTGGCCATGTTCTTCCTTCTTGTTGATGACGCAAAAACCACGTTGCATGTTAACATGAAACTAAACAAAAAGACTGTAATGCCTTTTAATTCTTATGTCATCAACAATAGTATCACTAATTGCCATAAACAGTTTCATATTTGCATGTTTCCTTTTGTTCAGGCAAACCTGCTTCAGTTATGAGCTGCTGCAACCTGCTATTACAGATAATTATAGCCATAATAGGAAAATATTTGGGTTATTCTTCCAAGTTTATCATTTATTACCTTTTGTTTTTCTCTCGTAGGTGTATTGCAGCAGCCACTGATACAGCAGTATAAGATTTCTCAGAATCAGGTTCACGGGAGTCCAGGATTAAACTATCAGCAAACCACTGTCTCTCAAAGTCCCTCTGGGTAAAGCAGTGTCCCCTTATATTCAGATAATGAACAAGTAGAGGCCTCTGTATTTCTTCTAAGACTACTTCCTCCTCTTTCACAGATGCTTCACGTCCCCACAGTCTGGTTCAGCTACTCAGTTTGTGGCCCAGCAGAACAGTCCTATACCTAGTCCCTATACGCCTCAGAGTCCAGCAGACTACATTCAGTACAATCCACCCAGTTATTCTCACCATCAGCAGACTCAGCAAGGTGAGTACAAAGTTTAGTCAAGAGAAAAAAGGGTTCTTAGTTCGTAGTTACCTACCGCTTGTCTGGACAGTGAATCCACAAGTAAAAGTAAATATTACACTTAAAATCCACACTGAATGTGATGTCCATTCAGATGTACAATGGGGAACGTCCATACACTGAAAATTGATAGAAAACAAATCATGAAGAAACTGACCATTTTTTTGAGAAACAGTACAGTTTCAGCAATATTTTGCCTCAGTTTATAATTTCCATGTGCATTAAATATTTCAAGTCACTGGATATACAAAATCACAAAGTCTTCAATCACAGGTATTTGGAACTGAAAAACACAATATTTCACATTTTACAGGTATGTACATATTTTTGATGTACATGTCTGTAGATTTTCACATCTATGTAGTAGTCCTGACCACCTGAACTGACTCATTGACAAAGAGCTCTATTCAGTAAGAAAGATAAAAAGACAGACCAAGTTATCTCCCTGCATTGCGGACATTTTATATTTATTACCTCCGCCAAGCAAGTTATGTTTTACTTGGCATATATCTGTTTGTCTGTTTGTGTTCAAGATAACTCAAAAAGTTATGGACGGATTTACATGAATTTTTCAGGAGTTGATGGAAATGTGAAAAAGAAGAATTGTTAAAATTTTGGTGGTGATCCGGATCACTGTTTGGATACAGGAATTTTTTAAAGGCCTTAGCGGAGGTTTGGGCTCTCCCAGTGTTTTTATAGTTACACATAAAACAATGCAATCTCACATGGTTGAAATTGTAGTTTCTTTTTAAACATAATTACAGTACTCTCTTCTGTGTGATTAACATATTTAGCAAATTCATCACACGGGCGACATTGGACCCTCTGGTGGGCTGGGTTCTGGATCTTCTGACAGTGTCTTTTATTCAAAATGAAAAACAGAAGAGCAAAATTTACTGGAGAGGTCATTTTGCTCTTTGTTTCAGTTCCTAGTGGTGTGAGAACTATCCATGACAGCAAAGTCTCTGGACAGCTATCAAGTAATTCATCTAATCATAATACAAGACTAGCCTCAGATGAAGACTACGTGAATGTTGCCCAGAGACTGGGAAATGAGGTAATACTGAGAATCAAATTATTCTTAAGCTTAACAGCAGAAACTGTCTGTTTAAAGTAATAATAAATGTCCTGTGTTCCCGCAGGAGAATGAATCTTCCATGAAAGCCGCTGCATTTTCCGTCAAATCATTACAGCCCGTGTGTTCCCCTGCTGGACGTGAAGAGACTGCAAAAAGTATGCAGCCTTAGCAACAAGTTAATTCCACTTGATTTAGTGTTAGCAAAAAATACCATTTTGTACAATTCCATCTTTTGCAGAAGCTTGTTTTCTTGTGCTGATGTGTACTTGGATGCATCTGTGTTACTGCAGGGTCCAGGCCTTCTCTTATCATGCAGTCAACTTCACCTGATGTGCCACAAGGTGCAGCTCCTGATCTGCTCCTCTCCACCTCTGACCGAAAAAAGAAGCAGCGGGGAAGGAATAAAGAAGAAAATGATCATATGGACAAAAATGCCTTGTATGACATAGTCAGCTCTCCGTCAAAGGACTCAACGAAGCTGACTTTAAAACTTTCCAGAGTGAAGATTCCAGATGTGACTCAGTCAGAGGAACATGCCCCTTTGTCACATATGGACTCAGCACATGAAGCGGTTACAATACACAGTAATAATAATCAGCTGTCAAATACTCGTCAGGACTTTTCACACAAATTTGAGACTGAGGAGCAGGCAAACTGTCAGCAGATCGCTGTGCAGCCAAATTCCAAGGAGGCCGGGATCATCGGTGGCGTTGTGTTTGACGATTCTGAGATAGATGCAGTTACAGAAATTGAGAGAATAGAACGCGAATCAGCCGGTGAGAGGGAGCGGTGCTCTAAGGAAGTCCAGGATAAAGGTGAATTTTTATGTTCATGGTTTTGCCTTGTGCATTCTGTTTGTATTTCTTTCATGGCTTGAGCTTGTTCATAAGAGGCTAAGTTATTGTGTCCTTTATTGCAGACAAGCCACTTAAAAAACGGAAACAAGACACATATCCTCAGGAACCTGGAGTTGAGGCAAATGAGGGGCCCACTGTACACAGCAGCAACAGTATCAGCAAGCTGACACCCAAGAAGTCGAGCACTGCAAGTAACGGTGCCAGTCGGCCTGCCTTGATGGTCAGTATTGATCTGCAACAAGCTGGCAGAGTGATTGGACAGCCCGTCGTCATCTTGGAACCACAGCCGTTGTGTGAGGATCACATACGTCGTCTCAAGAGAAATACTGATGGAAAGGTCAATAAAAAAGTTGAGAACCAACCTGGGATCATCACACAGCTTCCTGACACTTCTCAAAAGCCTGGTTTAAATGCACCCCTGGAAACGCAGAAGCAGGAAAGCCGACGTGAAACAAAACAGAAACATGACAGTAAAAGTGACAGTGACAAGGGACACTCGGATGACAGGTGGCCAGACATGACTCGGCAGAAACATGACAAGCATTCAGACGTGCACAAAGAGGAAAAGAACAACAGTCGCAGATCCCATGTTATCAGACCAGAGACTCCAAAAAACGCTAACAAGGCGGACGGCAACTCCATACATGAGGAAGGCAAAGACAGGGATTTAGAACGGGTGAGGGACAGAGAACGACAGAGGGACAGTGATGGGGACAGGGCCAAACTCAGAGGTAGAAACAAAGCCAGAGACAAAGGCAGGGAAAGTGACCAAGACATTGACAAAGACATTGAAAAAGGCATGGAGAGAGACAAAGTCCCAGACAAAGACAGAGAAAAAGACAGGGAGAGAGACAAAGTCACTGATAACAGCAAAGGAAAAGGCAGGGAGAAAGACAAAGAAAGAACCAGGGAGAGAGACAAAGACAGGGACAGAGAAAAAGCCAGGGAGAGAGACAAGGAAGGGGACGGAGACAGAGGAAAAGCCAAGGAGAGAGACAAGGATGGGGACGGAGACAGAGGGAAAGCCAGGGAGAGAGACAAGGATGGGGACGGAGACAGAGGAAAAGCCAGGGAGAGAGACAAAGACAGAGACAGAGAAAAAGCCAGGGAGAGAGACAAGGACAGAGAGAGAGAAAAAGGCAGGAAAAGAGACAAAAACAGTGATGGGGACAAAGAAGAAGACAGGGAGAAAGAAAAAGTCAGGGACAAAGACAGGGAGAAAGTCAAAGACAGGGAGGTAGATAAAGACAGAGATAGAAATAGGAAGCACAAGACATTGTCCAGAGAAAATTGCAACAGAAACTCACCCGATCGGCACTCTAAAGCTGACAGTCCTAAAATGAAGCAGGACGGAAGCAGAAAACCAGCAGATCGACAGAAAATGGGCACTTCCAGCCTTCAAACCCCCCAAAATAAGGAACACAGGACAAGTGGGGACGGTAGCAATAGCCACTTTGCTGGAAACAAACACCAGGCCTCTGAGACTAAACTTAGCGAGTTCCCTTCATACTTGCTGGGTGGCAATTCAGGAAGTCTTAAGAACTTTGTGATCCCAAAACTGAAACAAGATGGAGCAAACAAAGATCTCCAGATCAAAAGTAAATTGTTACAGAGCTGGAGCGAACCACTCGTAAGGCTGGAGAGAGTGTCATTGGTTGAGAACTTAAACAAAAGAGCAAAACCTGTGGTTATGCTTCAGAGACTTGGCGTTGAGGATGTAAAAAGGATCATTAAGGAAAGCAGGAATGCACACAGCTCCAGATACAGGAACTGGTCCTCTGACAAATCCGCCAGAGGTATGAGCTACTTATTTATTTTATTTATTTTTTTTTTTATCTAAGTTTGTGTTGATTTAAGAAAAAAACAAATGATCTTTTTCTGGCTTTACTCTGTTAAATTGTGCACATTCCAGTTATTCTTTATTGAAATGGACATAAAATTGGATTCAAAGTATATTAAGGAGAGATACGTCTAAAACCACATAACAGTTTTGTGAAACTAGTATTGGAAACACTTGGATATAAATAATTTCACTAATTGTTTTGGGATTTTATCATGAGCAATTGCAATAACAATGAAATTTATATAATTTATGTGAAGTTGAACCCATGACATCCAGTAGTCACTGATTGAGCGTCTATTTAAAGCCCCAGTACCTACTGGTATATTGTAATATGTGCCGTTTCTTCAACAAAACTGATACATTAGAGTGTATGCATGTGGATATAGTACCTCCGTCTTTAGATTAGTTCCACAGCTCCATGAATGCACAACTGGTGTGACTCACAGAACCCCCCTCTAAATGCGCTTCCTGCTTCCCAGCAGAAGAGCTCTGAACATGGGCCTTGGATTTCTGGAGACTAATGGGTGATTGGTTTAAAATCTTTTAGGAGTCACTCATTTCAGCAACTTGGCCTCTGTGTCCAAAATTTAATGAAAGGAGTGAAATTCAAGAATGGAAATGAAAATGTCTTTGTATTCTTTTTTCTAAAATATAAATCATTAATTATCTGTCAAAAAAAATAATCCTTTCAGTTTTTCAAAAACAAACTCATGAGAATGTGTCTAACATAGTGACCAGTATTTCTACTGAAATTAGGCTTTTATTTCGCCCCTATTTAGGCATTTTTCTTGTATGCATAAGAATCTATTTCTTTCCTTTTTTTATGCATGCACATGGCCTTGCAGTCTCATATGTATTTATATGGGGTAATTATATGTGCTAATTAGGAACAACCAGCATGCACTTTCAACTTACAGAAGCATTCATTATTGTAAGATCATATGAATAAACAGTACTTTGGTTTCATAAAAATATCAGTCAGATCCTGTAGACTTCTATAAGGATATTTCTTAAAAGCCAGTTGAAAAACACTTTGGAAAATGTCGAGGAATGTGGTTTGTTGTAATTAAAATAATAAATTCTTCAGTGCTACACTGGATTTTGAAGTTTATTCTGTGCTGAAAGCTTGTTCTCCTCTCACGCTCACAGAGACGTATTTTGAGAGGGCAAATAAGCGCAAGCACAGCATGATTAGTAAGAAATCCAAATATGTTGAGCCGGACTCAGATGATGACGATGATGATGATGATGACGACGACAATGACGACAAAGAGTCTGACTCTGAATATGAGTGTGAGTATTCATCCTTGTGAAATCACATTGTTGTTACCAATCAAAATATCTCAGAATCTGTTGCATTCGCAGTTCCTTTTCCACTTTTTACAGGACAATATTTGAATCAGTTGTGATATATTTGGTGTGAACATTCAAGATTTGTATGATCTTGTGTTTCTGTTGTTTTAGCTGCAAGGAAAAGGTGCAGAAAAGACCATGACAAAACGTGGAAGTACGAAGAGAAGAGAGGATCCAGGGACCAGCACCGCAGTGGAGGTTTTAACTCTCGCCGGGGTTCAGGTGGTCGTCATCGGGATTGGGGCCAAGATGATTCAGATGAGGGCTCTCCCCCACAAAGCCTGAATGACTGTGAGACTTTTTTGCATCAGCTTCCTAAAAAAAACAAAACAAAATAAACAAAGATTTTTCATTTTATTATATAGTTATTGTACACTTCAGTAAACTTATGTACATCTTAAACTACATAGATTTGCAGGTTCAGCAAGCTAAAACAATTAAAGGCATAAGAAATATGGTTCCACACAAGAGTTTTAATCCTGAGGAGATTAAAACTGTAAATGCACCTAACAGACCATAGTTTTGTAATTTTTTCCTGAAGTCAGGGAGCGCAAAAAAGATCAAGAATGAGAAAGTATAACAGCTATAGGGGAGAAGTTAGCTGTGGTTTCTACATACATTATACTCCCGTCTGCAGTGAGCTTCACATGTTTATATTCATGTGCGTTGGTTTAGTCTTGTCTCCACGTGCACTCAGCACAGCCAGGCAGGAAAGTGGCATGTTATGCATATAACCTCTGTTCCCTAAAGCAGTGTTTCCAGACTTTCTGAGCCACATTCCCCAAGATAAATAGGTGGTATTTGCAACTCCCAGAGAGATACGGCCAAATTGGATGGATTTTTATTGTGTCATGACTAATAACTTTGTTGTTTCTTCATCAAAGTGCTAAAAAATGAACACATTACAGATTAGTCTCTTTACATTGATGTGTTTATTTTGGCAGTCTGCAGGTCTGGTCTAAGTTAGTTTTTAACACAAATTTAAAAAAATAAAAGTATGAAAACAACAAAGTGACCAGCATGCTAAGTAGATAGACCGCCATGTTTTATAGATCTGCACATGCCACACAGCTGTAAGATGGCATTTCTGATTAAATGTAGTGTCGGATTGGCTGCACGGTGGAATAGTGGCGAGCACTGTGGCCTCACAAGAAGGTTGCTGGATCGATCCTCGGCTGAGGGGGAGGCTTGGACAGTGGCCTTTCTGTGTGGAGTTTGCATGTTCTCCACTGGGTTCTCCCCGGGTACTCCGACTTCCTCCCACCGTCCAAAGACACACATGTTAGATTAATTGGTTTTTCTAAATTGCCCATAGGAGTGAGTGTGAGTGTGAGCGTGAGTGGTTGTTTGTTTCTGTGTGGCCCTGCGATGGACTGGCGAGCTGTCCAGGGTGTACCCTGCGTTTCGCCCAAAGATTACTGGGATAGGCTCCAGCTTCCCTGCAACCCTTCATTGGACTGAGCGGTTGGGATAATGAATGAACGAATGAATGTAGTGTCGCATGTAAACAGGACATGGGAATAGATTATGTCACATGTAAACTGTTGACCTGAGATCTTTAATCAGAATGATTTCAATCACAATGAAGAATAGTCTGCATGTTAACGTAGCTATTGGTTCTGATCCCAAGCTGTTGCTTTTTATGAGGAATTTGATGCTTTAAAAATAACTTCTGAACGTTGCTACAGCGGCGTTGCTGCTGCTTTTCCTCCCTTCTAAACTCTCCATCTTCACCTAATCCAGCAAGACTCTTAAGATTAACTTAAAGCTTTATTTAAATAACGAAACAGCTACTACAGGTGCAAAAAAACACCTGTTGTAAGTTACTGATCATATTTCTTTACATCAGCGATGGCGTGTTATGCTAATATATGAGGAAATGCCATTTAAGCTTCCCCTATTCATCGTCGGCTTGTTTCACACAGCAATAATGCATTTAGCATCCTGAAATGAATCGCTCTGGTCATAAAATGTTTGAAAATATTAATACTATAGAGGTTTTTGGTATTATTTCTCACCTGGGGTTCTATGCAGTCTCAGGTGGATGGCAAATATTTCACATATATATACAGCCCTCTTTCCATCACAACTTCAGATATGTCTGAAGGAAGCACCAAGTGTGAAAAACTTTTATATAACTGAATGATGTCAGTGTGGCAGGTTATTGAAGCCATTAATGATATGGATGCCAAGTCTTATATCGGTTAAATGGTTAAAATAGTGATTTATGTTTTTTTTAATCAGATGCCAGAAAAATGAAGAAAAAGGAGAAACAAAAAACCAAGATGGCATACAGTTCCATGACACTAGAGGGTAACAATTCCACTTCTCGCCTTATGTTTAAAATACATATATTTAAACCAATCTTTTTATTATTAATCAAGTTGTTTTACATTTTTTTAATAGAAAAGATGGACTCCTCTACATTTAAGAGATTTGCGTCCAGAATGGACGGCATGCTTGAGAGCCTTGAGGACGTGGACCTCACTGCTGCAGGTAACCATGGACTGTTGCATTGTTTCTAAGCTTGGTGCATTTGGTGGAGTGTTTTTGAGAAGTGCTCTCCGTTCTGTTAAATAGATGACGATGATGAAGAGATCCCTCAAGAACTCTTGCTTGGAAAGCAGCAGTTGAGTGAATTAGGCAGCGATTCTACCAAGATTAAGGCTATGGGTGTCTTTAACAAGGTTAGTCAAGGTCTTTTTTTTTACTGTCACATGCTTATAATCAGGCTCATAGCCAGTTTTCAGTTGTATAAATTGTTGTTTTTCTGCCCTCAGTTTTCATCTAGTAAACTGGTGAAAGTTTTGAACGTACTGGAAAAGAACATTCAGGACAGTGTCAAACTTTCCACCATGATGAGCCATGTAAGTTATCAGTCTCCAAGTGTTAGTACTCTGCAAGTTCAAGCAATGAAGAAGCTTCTGCCAATTATTTGTTGTTTTTTTTTTTTTAAATGAACTTGTAGGATAATGACTCCATGGACGAGGAGCGTTTGTGGCGCGACCTCATAATGGAGCGGGTGACTAAGTCGGCCGATGCCTGTTTGACTGCACTCAACATAATGACGTCTCCCCACATGCCAAAGGCAGTTTATATAGAGGATGTGATTGAGAGGGTGTTGCAGTTCACCAAGTTCCACCTGCAAAACACTTTGTACCCTCAGTATGACTCTTCCTACAGAGTGGATCGCCATGGAGGTCAGCCTCAGCGTTATTCTGTTTTGTCACAGACCTCTGACTAGTGCACACACTTCAACCATTCTCGTGTGAATCTAAAATGAACTCAAAGAATCAGAAAATGTTTTCTTACTTTTTTTGTGACCATTTAGAGAGGAGATTTTAAAAAAAAAGTTCCCAAACCAGTCTGCTTTTATTGGTTGGCTGGCAGTAACCATTTTCCTGGTGCACGTCAGGAACGCGCTGAATGCTGAAAAAATTTAGACAAGTCAGGCACATAGTTTATCATGCTACATGATGATGTCTCCTTTTTAACAACAAAAAAAGCAAAACCTTGAATTCTCAGACATTTTTAAGCCCATCTGTTGTTTCAAAATGACTCTTGGAGATAAATAGTTAAATCTAGGCCTTTCTACTTGTCCTTTCACTCTTTTCAAACAGATACCCACAAGTGTTTTTTCTATTATCTCTTATGTCCTGTATATCCTTCTCATGCAGGTGGTACACACACTTCAAAGTCCAAGAGAGCGAAGTCTTCCACCCACAAACAGAAGGTGGTTGTCAGTCTCTACAACAAAGTATGTGACATTATCAGCAACATCTCAGAGCTGCTGGAAATCCAGCTGCTAACTGACACCACAATTCTCCAGGTGCGGTTTCGAATCTCAATAACGCTCAAAATCTTGTCCTCAAGTCACCTTTGAATGTTAAGCTAACTTTAGCCCTCTGGTCGCCTCTGTTTTAAGGTTTCTAACCTTGGGATTACACCTTTTTTTGTGGAGAATGTCAGTGAACTGCAGTTATGTGCCATCACATTAGTGACAGCAGTAAGTCAGCCCGAGCATAGTGATTTAAATTCCATTTGAAATAATATGATTGAGATCTGTACTGATTTATTTTGTTTCTTCTTCAGGTTTTTTGTCGCTACAAGAAGCACAGGCAGCTTGTCCTTGAGGAGATTTTTACCTCCCTGGCAAAACTGCCTACCAATAAACGAAACCTCAGGAACTTTAGGTAACTGTGACGTGCACACATTTGAAATAATAAGTTCGATGTTTAAATTAGTTACTCAAAGAACGTAAGAATACTAATGCCTCTCACTCCGCAGGCTAAACAGCAGTGATTCAGACGGCGAGCCTTTGTATATCCAGATGGTTTCAGCTCTTGTTCTTCAGCTCATCCAGTGTGTGGTTCACTTTCCAACTGAGAAAGAAGCCGATGATGAACATGGAAAGAAGGTAATCACAAAGAAATGAGCTCGTGTTTATTTATCAGAAAAGAAAATCAGATTGAGAAATTATTTTGCATACTTGTTTACCTTTTTTAAGGTGGATAAAAATGCACTCATCACAAACTCTTATGAAACTGCCATGAGGACAGCTCAGAACTTCCTCTCAGTGTTTCTGAAGAAGTAAGTTGTTATATTGTCTTGTGCTATAGAACATCACATGTATGCCCGATTTAAGTCTAATTGTTATGCTGTAAATCTGTAACTGCTGTGGGATACACGGCAGTATTTACTGTTTCTCTGTTTAAAAACACGCTCCAATAAAATATTGTGTATGTTTCAGGTGTGGCAGCAAACAAGGAGAGGAGGACTACAGACCTCTGTTTGAGAACTTTGTTCATGATTTGCTGTCTGCAGTCAACAGGCCTGAGTGGCCTGCAGCTGAACTGCTGCTCAGTTTGCTGGGCCGACTCCTGGTGCGTTAGCTTTATTCATTCCAAAGGTGTCATCACAAATCATTTATCCGATAGTTTATTTGTTGTCCTTGTGACATTTCTCCTTGGGTTTTTTCTGGTGCAGGTGCACCAGTTTAGTAATAAGCAGACGGAAATGGCGCTCAGAGTGGCCTCGTTAGACTACCTCGGGACCGTAGCCTCTCGCCTGCGGAAAGATGCTGTCTCTAACAGGATGGACCAAAGAGATATTGATCGCATCTTGAAAGAGGTGAACTAAACAACAATATCAGTTCAACTTGTGTAGAAGAACAGATGGTCTGAACTGCTTTCATATTTGCTCTTGGCATTACAGACTCCTGGCAGTAATGAAACACAGCAACTCCAAAAGGCTTTGGTCAACTTTTTGGATGCGAACATCGATACAGATCCAGCATTAGTGGTAAGGAATTCATTTATTAAAATTATGTTTAAGTATTATAGGACTTAAATGCAACTTTTGTCACTTGATCATGCTCTTGAGCTCAGCTTTTGTAACTCACAGATTTTTATGTATAGCTGCTCTTAAACATGGTTGCTTCGGTAAGATGCTCAGTTTTATGCCTCAGAATATTTTAAATGTGATTACATATGCATTCATTTGATTCATCCAGTTTGCCAGGAACTTTTACATCGCCCAGTGGTTCAGGGACACTACAACTGAGGCAGAAAAGGCAATCAAGTCTCAAAATGACAACGATGAGGACTCTAAAGGGCGCCGTCACTCAAAGGATATCGACTCAAGTGGTGATATTATGCAGCGGGCCGAGGCTCAAAAGAAATTCCTCCGCAAGGTCATCAAGATTTCACCATCAAATTTGAGCTCAGCGAAGTATGTAGTGCTTCACTTTGAATAACTGCACCAGTAGTTTGGCTTATTATTCCATTGTGGTTTTCAACTTTCCTTGTGTGATTTCTTTCAGGATGAACTCTGACGTGGTCGACTACGAGGACTCCTGTCTGATCGTCAGATATTTGGCTTCTATGAGGCCATTTGCACAGAGCTTCGATATTTATTTGTCACAGGTATAAGAATCACTATAATATATAGATAAGTTGGATTTTACATGACTTCAGCTGGGACATATTTTGTCCATTTTTTAAAATATCTTTTTATTATAGATTCTGAGAGTTCTGGGTGAGAGCGCCATTGCAGTCCGAACTAAAGCTATGAAATGTCTTTCTGAAGTCGTGGCTGTAGATCCAAGCATTCTGGCTCGGGTAAGTCACTCTGTTTTGGCTCCTGAATAACTGCTGCACTAAAAGCTACACAGACAGCAGCTTCATCTGACTTTTTCAGATATCAGTCGCTTGCATGTCCTCTGTTTATTTGGACTCTAAACGCATTCAGAATCTGGTTCACAAGGTGTCTAAACATGCGAATGATGACTGGAGTTCTGTTCACACAAAAGACCAAAATGTCTGTATTTGTTTCACCGTTTGTATTTATTTTCCAGTTGGACATGCAGCGTGGGGTTCATTGTCGCCTCATGGACAACTCAACCAGTGTGCGAGAGGCAGCTGTGGAGCTCCTCGGCCGCTTTGTGCTAAGTCGACCTGAGCTGATTGAGCAGTACTATGACATGCTAATTGAAAGGATATTGGTAATTTCTTCAACTCTTCATGCCTCCTCCATTACTGTGTTCCTTTAGAGTTTTAACTAATACGTCACATACTTGTGTGATGATTATTTAGTAATGCAAACTTATGGTGGCAATAGATTTGATTCACCTGCATCTTATGCCCTATAACAGGTTTTTGGAAAAAAAAAAAAAAAAAGGAAATATTTTTCATAATGAAGTCTAAATTCAAACTTTTTTTTGCAAATTTTGACTAGGAAGTTAATTAATTCATTCATTCATTTTCCAAACCGATTTGTCCGATTAAGGGTTGCAGGGAAGCTGGAGCCTATCCCAGCAATCATTTGGCGAAAGGCAGGGTACACCCTGGACAGCTCGCCAGTCCATTACAGGACCCAGAAAGCTCATTTTAAGTGCCAAAGTTGATCTAAGGTTAAAGCTTTTTCCAATAGTGCCACCTATATATCAAACAGAGAACTGCACTTGAGCATTAGGAAAGGATAAAAATCCAAAAAAATAGACAGAATTGTCATACATGCCCTGAAGATGGCATAAGCCGATGTGTGTTGGTGTATTTTTTTAATGACTCGTCCATTATTATTAAAGGCATTTTATTCTAAACCACTTTGAGTGTATGGACCTGGATTATTCTGCTAAATTTTTGGGATTTTAATCCTTTCCTCATGCTCAAGCGCTCCTTCCATGAGTACCAGTGGTTTGAGGGATATCTGCAGCAGATCTGTCATCTCTTCTTCCTGCTTAGAGAAGTGCACTTGTTTAATAGTTGAGCTTGAGTGCAGATGAGAAATATTGTCCTCTCATTACATGATTCCAAATTGTCAGTCTACCTCGGATGTGTTTAATTTTGATGCCCACATCTCCTCCAGATGGTTCTTAATTTGCAGGTAGAGCCATCAGGATTCAAAAAGACATTTTATACTAAGTTTACATTTAAAAGACTCTCTGTTTTTACACAGGACACTGGTATCAGTGTAAGGAAAAGAGTTATTAAGATTCTAAGGGACATCTGCCTGGAGCACCCAGACTTCCACAAGATCACTGAGATGTGTGTCAAGATGATCCGAAGAGTCAATGATGAGGAAGGAATCAAGGTTTGGGTTTTTCTTTTTTTTTTTTTCTTTTTTTTTTATTACTTTTTACTTTATGCTGAACATTTTATAAAAATAAACATGTCTTCTTTGCAGAAACTGGTGAATGAGACTTTCCAAAAACTCTGGTTTTCCCCAACACCAACCCATGACAAAGAAGCTATGACCAGAAAGATACTGAACATCACAGATGTGGTAAGAGAGAACTTAAGCAAAGCTTTCTTTGTTTGAATAAGTAACGTGTCATAATCTGGCTCATATTTGACTTTATCCCAGGTGTTGGCATGTAAAGATTCTGGTTATGACTGGTTTGAGCAGCTTCTGCAAAATGTGAGTTGCTAGACGTTTGACCCTTCAGCAGCTGTTTGTGCGCATGCTTTGCTCAGCATCATATGTAACCACTATATGGCTGTGATTGTGTAGTTGCTGAAGTCAGAGGAGGATGCTTCCTACAAACCTGCCAAAAAGGCTTGCATTCAGTTGGTGGACAATTTGGTGGAACATATACTAAAATATGAAGAGTCTCTTGCAGGTATCAGAATTACTTTGACAAAATAAAAAAAACACAGACGTATGTTTACCATTACATATTTCTTTGCTGTGATAAATAGCTTTTTTTTTTTTTTTTAAATATTATTTTGTCTGTTTCTCAGACTGTGAGGACAAAGGGATAAGCTCAGGCCGACTGGTAGCGTGCATCACTACTCTTTACCTGTTTACTAAAATCAGAGCACAGTTAATGGTGAAACATGCCATGACTATGCAGCCCTACCTGACCACCAAGTGCAATGTAAGTAACATCTTTTATTTGTTGTGAAAATATTTAATGCAAAACAAACACATTGTTTTTACTTTTATGTAAAGCAATGGGGCCACCTAGTGGCAGGTATATAAAAATGCAGCTATTAGACAAAACCACATGGCACAAATAAAATAAAAATAAAAATTAACTGGTTCTGAACAATACAGTTGTTCTCTGTCTCCATTATGTCATTTTAGACTCAGAATGACTTCATGGTGATTTGCAACGTGGCCAAGATCCTGGAGCTTGTTGTACCTCTGATGGAGCATCCAAGCGAGACTTTCCTCACCACCATAGAGGAAGACCTGATGAAGCTTATCATCAAATACGGCATGACGGTCAGCCTCATTTATAGCTCCACAGATTTCACAAATGATGCTGAAAAACTTTAAACAGCTTGAGATAAATCCTCTTACGCTTTGTTGGTTCTCCTTCTCAGGTTGTGCAACACTGCGTGAGCTGTCTTGGTGCTATTGTGAACAAGGTCACACACAACTACAAGTTTGTTTGGGCTTGTTTCAATCGGTATTATGGTAAGAATTATGTGTAAACTGTCGTAATTAAAGATGCTCCAGTTCTGACAGCGTATCTGCCCATCAGCATGTTTTTAAACTTTGTTATAGTGTTTAAGAAAAATATTGGTTCTAAGGTCAGTTTTATAAATTTTTAAAGGCAAATCTCATAGAAGAATGTCACATGCCCTGAAATTTAAACACTATTTAAACACTATGTTGTGTATTTTTTTTAACCATTGGTTACATTTTGCGTGTTTTCAAGCACTAAATGCAGATTTATCAACTACAAACCAAAGCAGAAACTGTTTTAATTTAGTTTTAACTTGATACTTATTTTATTTTGTAGGAGCCTTGGCTAAACTGAAGACACAGCACCAGGAGGAACCTGGTAACGCCACTCTAGTTGCAAACAAACCCACTCTGCTGCGCTCATTGTTCACTGTGGGGGCTCTGTGTCGACATTTTGATTTTGACCAAGAAGAGTTCAAGGGTGCTAACAAGGTAACCGTCATCTCTTTGCTTAAGTGTCTGTTTTCAGAAGTGCTGCAAGAGCTGTTTTGATGGATTTAGTTGTTGCCTCTTGTGTTTTTATTAGATTATCATAAAGGACAAAGTTTTGGATCTTCTGCTGTATTTCACCACTCATGAGGAAGAAGAGGTTCAGATCAAGGCCATAATTGGTTTAGGTATACTATTACTCCACAGAGACTCACAAAGACTCACATCATTTATAATCCCTGTATTTATATTCTGATATATTATTCCCATGTTTTCTGACTTTAAATACACATTTAAATACTTTTTACTCTGTAAAGGGTTCCAGTTCATCATGCACCCAGAGCTCATGTTTGTTCAGGATGTGAAGGTTCTGTATAACAGCATCCTGTCAGATGAGAGCAGTATGGTCAATCTGAAGATCCAGGTGCTGAAAAACCTGCAGACCTATCTGCAGGAAGAGGACTCCCGGATGCAAGAGGCTGATCGTGAATGTGAGTTGAACAAATCCAACAAATGACCTTGTGAGTGAGATGCTGTAAACTGCTCAGGCTAATGTTCTGATCTATTCAGGGAAGAACAAAGCTAAGCAGGAGGATCTGAAGGAAATGGGGGACATCTCGTCAGGCATGAGCAGCTCTATCATGCAGATTTACTTGAAGCAGGTGCTGGAGTCTTTCTTCCACTCACAGTCCTGTGTTCGGCACTTTGCCCTGAATGTCATCACATTGACTCTTAGCCAGGGCCTCATCCATCCTGTACAGGTGTGTTTTCAGTCTTAGATCACTCAAAACTTCCTTTTTGTTTCATAAACAAGATCTGAATGAGATTTTGCTCTTTTGTATACAGTGTGTCCCTTACTTAATTGCCATGGGAACAGATCCAGAGCCAACAATGAAGAACAAGGCAGACCAACAACTAGTGGAGATTGATAAGAAATACTCTGGCTTCATCCATGTGAGTGGCTGCTTATTAATAAATACCACATGGTGGTTTGAATGAAATTAGGAGGTGGTGTATAAAATCTGTTTATGAGTTTTTATTTAATTTACAGAGTTGCAAACTCTTTTAAACCTATATTCAACTGAATACACTACAAGACAAGATATTTATGTTCAAACTCAAAAGCTTTGTTCTTTTGCAAATATTTACTCATTTTGAATTTGATGCCTGCAACACATTCCTGAAAAAGCTGGTCCAGGGGCGTCTGTGTGTGTGACTTCACCTTTCCGTTTAAAAACACTCAATAAGCATTGGAGAACTGAGAACACTAATTGTTCAGGCTTTGTAGGTGAAATTAATGCTCATTCTTGATTGAGACAATTACAGTTTCTCAGCTGTATGGGGTTTCAGATGTCATATTTTGTGCATCATAATATGCCACATTTTATTGAGAAACAGGTCTGGACTCCAGGCAGGACAGTCTAGTACCTGCACTCTGCTGTTATCACACGTGCAGAATATGACAAGGATTTGTCTTACTGAAATAAACTGGGGCATCTCTAAAAAAGACGTCACTTGGATGCAGCATATGTTGCTCAAAAATTTGTATGTACCTTTCAGCATTAATTATGCCCTCACAGATGTGCCGGTTACCATACCATGAGCACCAACACACCCCCATACCATCCCAGATGTTGGCTTTTAAACTTTGTGGCCATAACAGTCTGGATTGTCCTTTTCTTCTTTGGCCTGGGGAGCACAACATCTATTATTTCTGAAAAGAATTTAAAATATAAACTTGTCAGACCACAGCACACTTTTCCACTTAGCGTCAGTCCATGTGAGATGAGTTGGGCCCAGAGAAGCCGACAGCATTTTGGGGTGTTGTTGACATTTGATTTGCATGGTTGAGTTTTAACTTGCAGTTCTAGGTGTAGCGACAAGCTGTGTTATCTGACAATGGTCTATTGAAGTGTTTTGACAATATTATGAAATGTAGATGATGAAATCCCGAAATTCTTTGCAATTATTATACCTTAAGCTGTTAGACTATTTGTTCACGCAGTTGTTCACAAAGTGGTGAACCCCACCCCTCCTTACTTGTGAACAACTGGGCCTTTCAGGAAGGCTCGTTTTATACCCAATCATGACACTTATCTGCTACCAATTAACCTGTTCACCGGTGGGATGTTCCAAACAGGTACTTCTTTTTTTTTTTTAACAGTTCTCAACTTTCCCAGTCTTTGTTTCCTCTGTTCCAGCTTTTTTGCAACTTGTTGTAGTCATCAAATCTAAAATGAGTGAATATTTGCAAAAAAAGCAATCAAGTTTATAAGTTTAAACACTATCTAGTCTTTTTAGTTTATTAAATTGAATAAAGGTTAGAAAGAATTTGCAAATCATTGTATTCTGCTTTTATTTAAGTTTTACACAATGTTGTAAATACCATGATACTGGATGAGTAATGAAACTCTTTCTGTATGCAAAGATGAAGGCTGTTGCAGGTTTGAAGATGTCCTATCAGGTGCAACAGGCCATAAATGGTTCCAAAAATGCAGTGATCCATGGTTTTCGTCATGATGACTCAGACGCAGCTCTCTGCTCTCATCTCTACACCATGGTCCGTGGGAACCGACAACATAGACGGGCCTTCCTCATCTCTCTGCTCAACTTGTTTGATGACAGTTCTGTAAGTTCACTTTTATCTTTAAACAGACACTTATACACAGAAATTACTTTTTTTTTTTATTTTTTTAGTCCATGTATTTGTAAAGTTAATAGTGAATTTTTGTGTAATTAAACTTGATCCTAAACACTTTGTTTAATCATCTTTTCTTTTTATTTTCTTCCCTCCAGAAAACAGAGGTGAACATGCTGCTGTTCATAGCAGACAACTTGGCCTGCTTCCCTTACCAGACCCAGGAGGAGCCTCTTTTCATCATGCACCACATAGACATTACTCTGTCTGTCTCTGGCAGCAACCTGCTCCAGTCCTTTAAGGAGGTAAGAGTCTTGGCAAATTAAAAATAAGAATATTATATGTATGTATATATATATATTTATATATATATATATATATATATTAAAGAGCCTCCTTGGTTCCCCAGCATCCAGCATGCATACTTGTATTGATGAGAAAATCCAGTTGTGTTATCGTTTTCATCTTAAATTGGCTGAGTTGAGTGATTTCTTTGTCCTTGTAGTGTTTACAGAAGGAGCCTGTGAGGCAGCAAAAGAAGGTGAAGACAAAAAAGAAGAAGAAACACCACTCTCGGAGGAGGAAAAACAGCTCTGATGATGATAGTGAAGATGAGGAAGACAAGAATAGCAGTTCGTCCAGCAGCAGCAGCAGCAGTGATGAGGATGATGATGTGGTCCGCAGGCGAAAGAAAACTGCAGCCGCTGACTCTGACTCAGACATGGAAGATGAGGAGGCAGTGATGGACCGTCTGCCTGATAACACCACCCCTCTGCTGGATTTCGCCAGCGCTTCACAGGGTATTCTGCTGCTGCTGGTGCTCAAACAGCACCTGAAAAATCTATATGGCTTCTCAGACAGGTATGTAACATCAAAAAAAATAAAAGGTCAGAAACTAATCTTTTATTGACTTGTGAGGCTTTTGTTGAGTGTTTTTGTTTGTGTTACAGCAAAATCCAGAAGTACTCACCGACGGAGTCTGCCAAAGTGTACGACAAGGCAGTGAACAGGAAATCTAAGGTGCACTTCAACCCCGCTCTGACACTGGATTACCTGAAGAGCGATCTTGCAAACAGAGAACTCAGCTTCGAGGCTAAACGGAGTATTGTCAAGCAATATCTGGATGTAAGCACAAAGTTTGTTGACATTTTATCACAATTCAGGCAAAACACTGTGGAAGCTATTTGGCTGCACATTCATGGAAAATCATGACATTATTTTTTTTTTTCTGCTTGACTCCCCCTCCATTCAAATGCATATAAGTCAACTGATGTTTTACCACCTTTCGTCTTAGTTCAAGGTACTGATGGAGCACTTGGATCGAGATGAAGAGGATGAGGAGGGAGGTGAAGCTAATGCCAATGCCAGAAACAAAGCCATCACTTCTCTCCTGAAAGGATCAAAATCCCGGATCCACAACCACAGTAATCACACTGCTCCAGTGGAGACAGATGATGAGGAGAGTGAGGATGAAGATCCTCCTGCGGTAAGAAGCATGAACACTTTAAACCAATGTGGACTCTAACTGGTTCGCTCACCTTTAATCTCTATGTATTCACATCCAAAATGTACAAATAGAATTTATAATAATAATAATCAATAAGTAAAAGTTTTTTTCAGGAGCTTAAATGTAATCAGAAAAACTGACAAAATTATTAATATCACAGTTGATTTAATCCTTTGATGCATTGCATCCGCAACAGTGGACACCTATTTAAAGGCTCTTTTTTAGTATATTCATAAGTGAGGATGGTTGTTGTGGAATTATGCGTATAGTGTAGTTTTAATATGTTACTCATTTATTAAGTTATATTAAGATATATATTCTGCATAGTTAGAGTAGTTCAGTAAGCTTGCTTTAGTAGATTCATGCATAAAACTAAGTGTTCTGCTCAAGGCCTGTTTCAGCTTTGACTGTTGTTATCTCCAAGCTAGCAGTTGTTTTGACTAGTGCTGCCTGCAAGGGTTGTTTGTGTATGCTTAAAGAACACTGCAGCACTCTGAGCAGGGGCAGAGCTCTCGAGACCTCTCGCCCGCAACATCTGTACATGCCCAATAAATTGAACAGAAAACAGTTGATTTATAGATTTATTTCTCATCGGATAAATTCCACGACAATGGTATATTAGCAAATTTGCCACTTCAGTGGACATTATGAGAGTCACTCAACACACCGCCATGCACTGAGGAATAAACAAATATCGTATAAAATTTCATACATACATGTGCGGATAATTACCAACTTTAACTCAGTGATAAACAGGACAAAAAAATATTTTAGTCCATATTTTATAGAATATTTCTTTTATATAAATATGATAATATATTGTTTTATAAATATTTCTATAGAACAGATCAAATAAACTAAATAAAAAGTCAAATAATAGTAAAGACAAAGAAAAGGGTCTCTATGCATGTCTGTAGAAGAAAAATATTCCATGTGAAAAAAAAAAGGCGTTTTTTAATAATTTGTGTATGAGAGAGTTAAATCTCTTCAGTGATCACAGCAAGAGCATTACAATCTCAATACCACACTTGAATAAAGTCCAGACTGTTTATGACGTCTGCTGATGCCAAAATAATGAAAGAAAAGCGTACACCGGGTCACAAATTAGCTTTGGAAGGAAGATATCTGTTGGCATGCAAACCTTTGATCAAGATGGATCTGAAATGAAATGTCTGTAATTTATAAACCTTTTCTCTGCTTTAGATGTAAATGTACTTGTGTCTGATAGTTTGTCCCTAAAACGTATATTTGTAATGTCACTGTAATTCATGTGTGTTTTGGTAGATATAAAATGTGTCCAAATATCATAGAACACCATGAATATCTGTAAGACTTATGCTTTCTCTGCTGCTCTAAAAACAAGCTATAACTTCTGTCCACAGCGAAAACCTAGGAGAGGTGAGGATTCTGCAGAGGATTCAGGTCACATGAACAAGACAGTGGAAGTGATGGACATCGTTGCCATCTGCTGTCCCAAATACAAAGACAGACCGCAGATTGCTAAGGTTGTCCAGAAGAACAGAAAGGGCTACAGTATACACTGGATGACCGGATCTTACTCTGGACCGTGGACTGTAGCAAAGAAACGGGAAGGTCGCAAAAAGGTGCCTTGGGTGGACAATATCAAGGAATCAGACATTATTTACAAGAAAATTTCTTTGACAAGTGGACAAAAGCTCTCGAACAAAGTTGCACAGACATTACGGGCGCTGTACGCAGCCAAGGAGGGGACTACGAGTTAATAACTGAAGTTACTCTGACACACAGCCTTCACAGCCCTAATCTATGGATTTACTATGTTAAATACAAAGAAAGAGTAAACATCTTCAGATTAAAGGCTGTGCTGGAAGAAAAAATATTAACACTTGCATTTTTAAATACAGATGTGTAAGTTGAACATAAGGTAAAAAAGAAAAGAAAATGTTTGGGAAAACATTGTGTGGGAGTTCGCTGTTGTGCAGCAACTTGGTTGTTTGATTTTTACTCCCACTGTATCATAGTTTAACTAAAAACCTGTTTATATCTGAACATAATTCTGTAAAAAATGGAAGTGAATGTTAGAAATTCGTGTATTGATGATGTTCTTAATAAAGTGTTTTGGAATTATAACTAGCACCAGATGGATTTATTCACTTGACTTTTAAGTTCTTGTTTAAAATATTTTGTTGTTTACCCCCATTGTGTTGTAGACTGCCTTTAATATGATTAATTTATTTATATTTAAAGCGGTACAGTATCTGCCTGTATTGCTTTTAATATAAAATTTGATGTTATACAGCACAGGGCAACAGTAAAGTTTTTCCCATTCTTCTGGAGGAACAAATACTGCAATAAATATCTCTTTTTACTTTGTTGCTTGTTTGCGCGTTTCCCCTACATCAAATGTGTCATTTTCCATCAATAGGGGTATTTTTTGTCTGTACTGTGGTGCTCCTACCTGCTATAGGCAGATAGGTAGGGGGGGAAGCTGGAAAGGTGCTTTCTCTGTCGCAATGTAAGTAAGTAATTTGAAGATTGAAGTTTGTTTCAGAAGGTCAAAGTGCTTCACACTAATGATTGGTGTAATATTTTGCCTCTTTTGTTATACTTACGAAGCCAGTCAAGCTGAATCCTGCTTACACATTTGTACTGCAGAATTTATTTCTGGTGATATATTCTACTCTCTCCCTACACCTCTTGTCATGTTCAAGCTTTTGACTAATGGAAGTCATACCAATTAATTAATTAGTCATAAAAAAATTTAATGAATTGATTATTTACAGAGAAATAAAAATTATTTTAGCAGAAATATAAACACATAGCAGTTGAAATCCCATTTAATTTTTCATTCATTATCCTAACCACTCAGTCCGAGAAAGGGTCACGGGTAGCTGGAGCCTATCTCAGCAGTCTTTGGGCGAAAGGCGGGGTACACTCTGGAGAGGTTGCCAGTCCATTGCAGGGCCAACACAGAGACAAATAACCACACACTCACTCCTATGGGCAATTTAGAGTAACTAATTAACCCAACATGCAAGTCTTTGGACAGTGGGAGGAAGCCGGAGAACCCAGAGAGAACCCATGCATACATTGGGAGAACATGCAAACTGCACACAGAAAGGCTACTGTCCAAGCCTTCCCCCAACCTTCTTGCTGTGAGGCCACAGTGCTGACCACTATGCCCCCCTGGAGCCCCACATTTAATTTATGTTATCGAATATAAATATTTAATCCAGTATTTCGGATGAGTACTAGGCGCAGAATTACACTGACCAGAAGATGGCAGCACAAGCAAGCACTTGGTATAGAAAAACAAAGCAAAGAAGAAATTCAAGCTCATTCACCGGAAGTAAACTATTCTCTGCCCCCATGCATGAGGTTGGCGGGCTAGTAATTGCATGTGTCTGCTGAATATTTTTGTTTAAACAGTGTTTGAGGAGCCTAAAAAAAACTTGTCAGTCAAGTCAGTCTCATTCTGAACCTTTTAAGTTGGTCAAAGGTATGAATTAACTTTAAAACATAATTTAACACTTCGCTAGTCGTTAGCTTAGATGCTAAATGATACAGTTATAATGTGCTAAACCAGCTTGCTAAAATGGACAGATAATAATTTGAGTTGTGAGTTTACCATGCATAAACTCACATAACATATCCATTATTCACACTTTATAATATGTTCGATTTGGCTATTTTGTTTAATCTGCATTCTGCAATTATTTGTTTTCTCCCCAGGTAAAAGAAAAGTGGTGGTCTCCCCAGCGATGCCGTCCAGTGCTGGAGCAGGAAGCCCCGCAGCTGCACTCGCCGAGGCGCTGGAGAACTCTGCCCGACTTATAGACAGACACGTACAGGATGACCGCTGCTTTCCTGACCTGTCAGAGCTGCTCAGCGTCCCTTCACACAGTAAGTTATGGTTGGGGGGAAAACTGGGTGATAGTACCCAATTTGTGTTTCTATAAATTAATTTTAGTACTTAATAATCAATGGCAGAAGATTGGTGGAGATTGAGAAGCATTTAGTTGGAATCGTTACGATTAAACATAAATTTGGTGCTGTGCTGATTTGTGGATTCAGTTTCTTGTTTTTATTATCACTGAAATCATCAATGATGGTCATGATTAACTTCTTGCTTAACTGAGCATTGAAAATGTTGAAAATACTAACTATATTTTCTCAAATGTAAAGTACAAATTCCCAAATCTTCCAAAACATAAACATTACTTCTTTCTATGATTAAATTTAGCAAAACCATGAAAAAAAATAGATAAATTACATTTAGTCTTTAGTCTGTGTTTAAGTATGCTGATGTTGAGCCAGGTGAAGAAACACAATTCTCGATTGACTGATCAGTAATCAGCAACCTAATTATTAATCTGTGGGGTTGTAACTTGGTTGGAGTCATTGTTTTAGAACATCACAGCTGTAAAACAATTCTGGTTCAGAAAGCTTTTTCTTAAAACTAAGTCTTAGATTGTAATCACATTAAACCTCACTGGGTGTCTGGATTTGTTTTTTAACTATTTGTCTCCTTGTGCTTTCATTCATGTACTTGTGTATATTTTTACATGATAAAAACTCTGGCAGCAGCCATCAAAATGTGGAGTGACATGATATGGTTATGTTATGGCTCTTTTCCATTAGTATCAGCTTGTCTAAACTTAACTCGCCTTGGCTTGGTTTGTAGGGTTTTCCACTAGGCTTTTGTACCCATTCACCGGTACTTTTTTGGTAAAACCTCAGGCTAGGTTCTGAGCGAACTGAGTCGGGTTGTGTGTGACATCGCCAGACTGCATGCTGCTATTGGTCAAGGATGCGGCCAATCAGAGGTCAGGGTCAGAGAGTGACATCACAGGAAAAGCACTCAAACTCACAAGTTGTTTAAATGATGTTACAAGCAATGTCACAACAAAAGTGTGTTCCGTGGTCAAACGCTGAGGTGGAGACATTTAGTTGAAAGGAGACAGAGGGAACTAGATGCAGCAACACGAAATGAAAAAATCTGTCAAGAGCTTTCTGACTTAATGGCCACAGGTAGCTGTGTTGGGACCGGTGAACCACAGACCAAGTAGCACATTGCCTCTAGGTCCTGTGTTGTTTTAGAACTTGTCATGCACAACACTGACATCACGGTGATTTCACGCAAATACCGCCCATTTTAGACCTGGTACTAAATTTTAATGGAAAAGACCCAGGACGAAGCTGAGACGAGTTGCAGCGAGTTAAGTTGAGACAAGCTGATACTAATGGAACAGAAGCATTACAGGGTTTAATAAAAAGACTGGATGTTTTGTTTTTTTTTTTATATCTGATGAACATACAACAAAAACAAAGTGAAGTATCCTTGTACTTCTTAGTATCATTACTTTTTTCTTTATTTTTGAAGCACGGATATGTGATCAATCAAAACGTGCAAATGTAATATGCATAATAACAGTGTGATATGAAGAAAACAAGCATAAATCTTTTGGGAAAGCTGCAGACTTTTTTGCATCAGAGAAACTCATTTGCATGCCAATGTGAAAAGAGACTGTGAGGGATAACTTAGTTTTCATCTGTTAATGTGAAATGAAGGTATTAAGAGGGTCATATTTTCAGTGAAAAGGCTTAAAAAGCTAAATCAGCATGGGGATGTTCACATTGTTTGGTGGATTTTTCTTCATTAATAAACTGAATTAACAATATGTTGCACTGAGAGCACATACAATAGATCTCTGACCAAAGCTTTAAGACAAACAGTCATGCTACACCTTTATCTTGTTGTATTTATTAACATATTCCCTGAGAGTTGATGAACTGGTGTACACAAAACACTAATCCTGAATGCATTGATAATAAACAAGGTATTAGAATAAAAATAATCGGGATATTCTGGAGAATATAGCCAAGTTTAAAATGGGTTTTAAATGCTACTTTAGTATAAAAGCAGTATTAGACGTAATGACTCTAGATCCATTTGAGCTTTAGAGGTGAAAAGGCTTTTTAATTGGATTTTTATCTGAATGTACAAATATAAAAATGTCAGTATTCAGGTAGTGATGTTTTGTACTGATGCATCACCATGCACCTAGCTAATTGTCCTCTCCCTTTTCTTTGACTAGATTATTTAAAGTCTTTTCCAGCCAGCGCCGATCCTTGTAGGGAATGGTCTGGTTCCACAGGCACATGAAGTCTTGGTGTTTAGCCAGTTTTTTGATGATAGCATGTCCTTGGGGCCTGCAGAGATGATCCACTTACTAAGCACTCCAACACAATTTGTAGTGGATCGTATAAAGTTAAAACCCCAAGAATCACAAAACTGACCCCTGAAGCAAATGCAGTAATATCTATTTAATGTCTGCACTAAAAATAAAGTAAAAAAAAAAACTATGGGAAAATGTTTCCTAATAGTTTTACGGC
Source organism: Telmatherina bonti (assembly GCF_933228915.1). Lineage (NCBI taxonomy): Eukaryota > Metazoa > Chordata > Actinopteri > Atheriniformes > Telmatherinidae > Telmatherina > Telmatherina bonti. The sequence goes on from NC_136615.1 coordinate 19,312,779, forward strand.
AGCAGGGAGGAAGGACCTGCTCCCTTACACAGCGTGAATGTAGTTGTATGAGAGAGCAGGTCATTCTTCTCTGCTGCCGTCAGACTTTACAATCAGGCAGGCTCACAGTAAACCATGTGTGTGTATGTGGAGTTAACAAGTTTTTCCTACATATATAGTGATGACTTATACCACGCCTGATCATAATGTGCAATAATAATTGTGTACTGAAGTCATTTGATTCTGTTATTATCATAGGCATTCATTACAGTACTCGCATATCTGTTTCTTATAGATTTTTCTTTATATTTTTACAATGTGTGTTTTCACTATTCCTAGCTGCTGTGACAATGAATTTCTCCTGTGAGTGACAAATACAGGCTTATCTTATCTTATCTTATCTTATCTTATCTTATCTTATCTTATCTTATCTTATCTTATCTTTCCTTTCACTTTTTCTTCCCTTCATTTTCTTGGGACAATAATATCTTTTTTTTTTTTTTGTAACAAATGGTTGAAATAACAATTAATAATATAGAAACAGTAGACAATCAGTAACTGGATAACAGCACTTACTTAGTTCATGCAAGTTTACTACTTGCATAATTTTTTAACTAGACCAGCAGTTAAAGGGGTAACTAACCTAACTTCAGCAGCTGCATCTAGGGACATCTTGCTCACTGCAATTAGGAATTGCGGGGTGAAATTCTGTCCGGCTGTTAAGACTCCTGCTGCTCCCAGTTTGTCGGCCAGTAAGTGGAGCTGTTGAGCTGTACTTTCTCTTACAGCTTTACTCAGATGGCTGAAACAAAAAAGGACAAAAAGATAAATTCTGTTTGATTTGACCTCCTTGGGTTTCTGCAGCTATTATGCATTCATGGATTCTAATGGTGCAGTGTGGCTTTACTTCAGTCCTGTATTGAGAAGAGCAGGCAGCACTCGGCCAGGGCTGCAGTTGTGTACCAGGGCTTCAAGTGCCAAGTTGAGCTGGTTCTTCAGAAAGTTATTTGCAGATGTATTGGCAAACCTCAGTAACAGAGCACGACTTGTTATCTCTACTTCATTGTCCATGTTCTTCTGCAGGTTAGCATAAAGCGACTCAATGGTCTGTATGGCTGCACTGGCCACTGCAGTGCGCAGATTTTTAACCTAGACAGCAAAAGTAAATATCACAGTGAGTATGACATTAGTTCATTGTAACAAACACTCACATAGACCTGTGGGCTATAAAAAAAAACCAGCCTGAACAGTGAAAAGAGGAAAATACAGTCAGTACCTCTTCTATCACTGCCAGACACACTTGGTGTAATTTGACCATCAGAGTGTTTGCATGGTGTTGCACGAGAGCCCGAACACAGCGCAGCCCATTTATCTTCTGCTTCCTGTATTGAGATGACACTGCTATGAAAATGTGCTGCACTTTAAAGGTTCATCCTATAACAGCAACAATGATTACAGATAATTTACCATAAAAAACAAAGTTTGTCACCCACAAAGCAGAAGAACATTGCATCTGCTGAGTGTTCAGAGTTTTACCAGTTGCCTGAACTGAGAAGAGTGATGCACTGAGACAGACCGGCTGCAGGATTATTTAGTGGCTGCAGACTTTCGCGGTCTTCACTGTCGGCTTTCTGGAGATTTGAGACCCTGTTTATCTTGTTGAGCCTGTTGATTGTCCCAACATTACTTTTTATTGTTGATGAGTTGGGCTCTCTAGAAAGAGTTTGATGGATGTTTTTCCTTGCAGGGTTCCTTTTAGAGGCTGCAGGCGGTTGTGGTAAAGGAATAACTTCTTTGCAGTTTAGGGGCTTGATTATATCCAGGGTCCAATTCACCTGATGTTTTGTAGTTAGTAGTCTGTGTACGTCTTCTGCTTCTTTGACTGCAAAATTAAAAATGAGAGAAAAATAACAATATGTGAATCTCTGTTAACATTTCAGTTTGAATAAATATTGGTATATTTAAAACTTGAGTGGTGGACCTGAGTATTAAATGGGCATTTAAATCTAAGTTCTCAGAGTTCTTCATTTACAAATAGATATATATAATTTAATTAAACTTTATTTGTATAGTCCCACTCCACAACAAAGTCATTTTATGTTTAACAGTCTGTGCTTTTCAGTCCACAATAGTTTAGTTAATAACTGCCAAACTAAGGAAGCCAATGGATTTAATTAAATCTGGTCTTTGATTTAAGCCAGTGTTTAAAGGTAGAGTATGTAAGATTTTCAATATTTTCAAAATAAATTAACTAAAACAAATAATTACAATCATAATTAATTTTTTAAACATGTAGGTTCCAGTCTGTCCATATTTGATGTTATTAAATTACAAGTTTAATTAATGACAAAGACCCTTCTTGAATGTTTTCTGACCAGTTAAAAAAAAAAAAAAAAGTAGTACTTTTTTTCCACCAGTAGGGGGAGTATAAGCCCATTTATTGCAGAGCGGCTCTGAGCTACAGATCACAAGCGATTCCTGCCCTCATTGGAGCTGGCAAGGAGGAGGGGTGAGGGGTGAGTTTTGCTCATTACTGCCAACCTGTGGTCGTTTGTGGGGGTAGCAGTTTTGTGGTTTTGCTCATGACCTGGTGTTTGCCACCTAGTGGTGGAAAGAATCACCTTGAAATCTTACATACTCTACCTTTAATGCATGTGGTTTTGCTACTTTGGACCCTTAATATTGTGTGTAAAAGAACTGACCTGCTCCGCCTAACCTAGATTTCAACACAGGAAGACGGGATGGTTTTCTTTTAGGTTGTATCTGTGATGCTGCAGGAGGAGGTGATGGGGATGTGGGGAAGAAAGGCAGTGAGAACTCTTCTGGGGTACAGATGAACGGGATGGCCCTTAGTTCACTTGGTGTGCGAGTATCCACAGTGCTGATGGTATCCTCTGAACCAGCAGGACCTGATGGGCTAAAACTATTTTCTCTGCCAGGATGTGGCTTCTCTATTTTCAAATCCAGTCTACCAGGACAGGTCTGATGACACGGGGTCCTCTCTGCACCTTCATTTGCCTCATTTGAAAGTGATGCAACTGGGACCAGTCTGCAGCTATTCAGACCATCAGGACTTTCTTGTCGCTGATGGTTTTGTGATGAAGAAAACAAGGAATTATTTTATGACTGGTATTTTCTAACATTTTTGTTTCATTCAAATACTTGTATATAGATTGATTAACAATTTATTCTATAAAAGTTTTCAAGATATTTCCTCATAGGACTACCTTAGATAAGCAGCACAGTGTAAAATCAAATCCACAGTGAGTAAACATACTTTTAAAGTTAAAGGCAGGGTAGGAGATGTTTTCCAGGTCAAATTTTTACTATATTGCTTAAAATACCCTTCACACTCTGAAAGCAGTCAGTTAATTTAATTCATTAACACAAAAATAAAAAAGGTCATTAATGGAACAGACACCCATTTAATTGTTTCAATCGGCCTGTTCTAAACAATTAAATGGTGATATGTCTATCAAACTCAGCTGCCGTTTGTCCTTCCACCTCAACCCCTCCGCATGTGCCCTACTTTGTGCATCAAGCTGTGACTGAGAGTTAGAGCTTGGCTGGGCGATCCTCTTCTAATACAAAGCTGTACATATGTCAGGATCTTTACAAATGAAGATAAAATTATTTTTGGTGGATTATCTTTACCGTTGTGAAAAAGCACTCATGTCGTAAAAATAAATTTAGATTTTAACATGGTGCAAGTAATAGCTAACTTTATTTATGCATTTAAAAAATGATACATTCATTCCACGAATTAATCTTTACATTAATTTTTAAAGCCCTGATTTGAAATATCTCATATTTTAAAAAAATTATTTTTATTTATTTAATTTTTTTAACAAATGTAGGATGTATGTATATTTGGCACCCTGAATTTCTTATGGGAGCACCGTGGGGATCGGAACCCCCAGTTTAGGGGAAACGCTGGTTTAACCTGACACCCAGTAACTTCCCTTCTGATCAGACCCCCACCACTCAGTAGTGGAGAGGCAATATATCAGAGCGACTGGAGGAAAAGGTGGCAGAAAACTTATATACTTACTAATGTTATCAGACACTTACTGAATGTAAATAAACCAGTAATTATAGAGACTATGAATTATAAACACTAACAGGTTCGTTTTTGGCTACCCAGAGCTAGATTCCCAGAAGCTCTTGGGAAAATCAGAAACCATAAAGGAACTAAAAAATAACGGACTTCATTGTGTGGCTAATAGATTAACTGCACATTCAAATATTGATCAGTACAGTGGACTGAAGGAAAATACTTTTTTGAGCCATAGAAAGAGTCCTGCCACCCACTGCAGGTGCCTGTCTTTAAGAATGAACGGCATATCATGTGATAATACGGTGAAACCTCGGGAAGCAGCATTACGCATTCTGTGCTTTGGGGGCGTGGCCTCAGTGGGGAAGTCTGAAGAAAGGGGTGTGGACTTTTGAATTGTGTATTTTTAAAACGTTGCTTGCTTGAACTGTTTTTCCAGGACCACCTACCCTGCCTTTAAGACTCTTAATCCTGTGTTATTACAGACCTTCATGTTAGAGTGGTAAATAATGCTAAATTTACAGTTCAGTTAGAATAAATTTCAATGCTCTCTCAACATTACTGGGGCTGATGATTGATTTACCAATATGTTACGCTACTAAATATGATTGTGGTTTATCAGTTATCAATTCTGTTGCTAAAGGAAAAAAAAGATAATTTAAAGGATCAAATAGTTGGTTTTACTTACATTTTTAGTACATTTAATCTTCCTCCAGAGGTGACAGATGCAGCAGGAAGCCATGACTTGTATGAATGATGGTAATTAGTGTAAAAAAATTTTGAAGATACAAGCACACCTTTCTAGTGTAAAAGTGTCCCGTTCACGTTGTTTTCTGTGTTTAGTTGAAATAAATTAGAACTTTGAAGCATTCTAAAGATCTTCATGTAAAGTATTGTATGTACACTTTCTACATAAACTGATTCTGAATTTTAATTGCATAAAAACAGGATTACAGCAACAATTATTGGCCATCCTACTTATTAAAAACTCTTGATTGTCAGCCATGTATTTTTATGCGGTTCATATGATTTATATATTCACTGTACTTCAAATCTGCAAATCCACACTCCTTTTGTCCGTCATTGTACCCACTAACAAGCCACTTTTTCTTTTATATGAAGAAAGTTCCTCTAAAACGTTAAATACCACGTTAAGTCTTTCATATTCTTGACAGACATGCCGTCCCTCTCTGGAGTTTCGGACATGGACTACCCCCTTCAGGGACCAGGATTGCTTAGTGTGCCAAACCTCCCGGAGCTCAGCGCTGTTCGAAGAGTCCCTCTGCCTCCCGAGCTGGTGGAGCAATTCAGCCGTATCCTCTTTGTATTTTAAGAGACATTGCTTTCAAATGGACCCTGAAGTTTTCATCAGGCTAAGAAAAAGGTTGTTGTACTCCTGGTTCTGTTGCCGAGCAAATGTGAGTTTCTGCTTAACAATTTTTTTTAGATATGCAGTTTAACTGCATGATGGGAGTCTTTCCTGAGATCTCTCGAGCGTGGCTCACGATCGACAATGACATCTTCATGTGGAATTACGAAGATGGGTCTGTAGCCTTTTGTAAATAACAGTACAAACATCACTGCAACCATCAGATGTGCACACACACAGTCTATCTAAAACCAATTTAATTATCACATTTAGTCGATGATAAATGTGCAGACAAAACTTGTTTCTCATTTTCTGGTCTTTTATGTTTTTTTTAACAGAGGAGATGTTGTCTACTTTGATGGGCTGATTGAAACTATTTTGTCTGTGGGTCTTGTGAAACCAAAACAAGGTATGATTAAGCAATCTTTCAGTAGTTTTTTTTCTTTTAAATAGTTTTATATTTATAAAATTTATAAATGTTTTTGTCATTTTTAGGGATTTTACAGCCACACATTCACTACCTCTTGGTACTGGCCACTTCTGTGGATGTAGTAATTCTTGGCCTCAGTTTCTCCAAGGGCCAAGCTGGTGAGTTTGTCTGAAGTCACTTTTAATGCATGAGGGGCTTTTTTCTGAATAATTTTGTAGCTATCAAAAGAAAGCAATGATCAGTTTCTTAAATTATTTTGATAATAACAGATTAATTTCAACACATTCTTTCTGTAATTGTGTTCTTTATAGAAATCCACTGTTTAAAGTCAATGTGATATTACATGTAAAAACATCCAGATGGAATGCAGAGAGACGTTTGTCATCTTTGTGTTATTGTTTTGCTACAGGACTGAATGACAGCATGTCTGGTGGGATGCAGCTGCTGCCAGACCCCCTGTTTTCAATCCCCACAGACAACACCTACATCCTGTCCATCACCTCCACAGACCTGGGACGCATCTTTATGGCGGGAAAGGATGGCTGCCTTTATGAGATAGCTTACCAGGCTGAAGCAGGCTGGCTCAGCCAACGCTGCAGAAAAATCAACCACTCTAAAAGCTCTCTGTCCTTCCTCATTCCATCTGTGCTCCAGTTCTCCTTTTCAGAGGATGGTGAGCAGAGGGTACACGTTTCCATGTGAAGTGAAATGTGTCACTCATCTAGTTGAAATATCCCTGAATGTTCTGGTGTGTTCTCCACAGATCCCATTGTGCAGATTGCAGTTGATAACACTCGCAACATACTCTACACTCGCTCTGAGAAAGGTGTCCTGCAGGTGTGGTGTCTAATAAGTGCCATGTTGCTTTTTCTCCAGTGGTTTTTGGGTTATAAAGGAAACTGCTGAATATTTAATTTAACTTCTGTTTTTCAGGTGTACGACCTGGGTGCCGATGGCCAAGGTATGAGTCGTGTGGCAACAATGTCACAGAGTTCCATAGTTGCAGCTGGTGGAAACATTGCACGGTAGAGTTTGTTTTTTTCTTTCTTAATGTTTGATTCAGTTTCCTCTTTGGGAAGTGAGTTTTTATATGCTTTTAAACTATTTTCAGGACAATTGACCGCTCTGTCTTCAAGCCCATCGTTCAGATATCCGTGATTGAAAAATCTGAGTCCTCAGATTGCCACCTGCTTGCTGTAACTCATGCAGGTAATTCTGAGCGGTGTGATGAGTGCTGGGTGAAACTTGGAAATGTACATGCATTACTGATGCTCTGTTTTTCCAGGTGTACGTCTCTACTTCTGCACAACACCTTTTGCCCCTCTGCACCAGAAGTATGTTGCAGTTCGGCCAAGCCTCCTAGCTTTAGTCCATGTTCGTTTGCCGCCAGGGTTTTCTGCCTCTTCCACCCTGCAGAAACCTGCAAAGGTCCATAAGGCTCTACATAGTAAAGGTAAAAGTTAAAATCTGAGTCAAAACCTGCAATGTCTTGTTTTGCTCAGTATTTTATTCAGCTCTTTGATCTGCACATTTGTCAGAACCCAAATCTCTCTTAGACACATTTTAAATGTTCCAGGCGTCCTGCTCATGGCTGCCTCTGAAACAGAAGACAGTGACATCTTGTGGTGCATAAACCATGACTCCTTTCCCTTCAAGAAACCTTTGATGGAGACACAGGTCCGCACTTGTAGCACTGCTGGCAGAGTGTACTTTGTAGCCAGATAAGATGCATGTAGAAAATCTTTGCTAAGTGTTGCTAAAATATGCCTCCCTTTCCTCTGTCTTAAATTAAAGATGATGTCTAATGTGGATGGACACTCCTGGGCTCTTTGTGCTATTACTGACGAGAGGCCTCCAAAGATTTTCACTCCTCTAAACAAGGAGCAGATTCCAATTACAGATTCACCTGTGGTTGTCCAGCAGCACAATATCCCTCCACAGAAGTTTGTCCTCCTCTCTGCAAAGGTTAAACGCTCCGGCACGCCCATCATGTTACACACATAGCGCTTAATGTTGTTGTATGAAAAAAAACATTGTCTTACTTTTTGCTGTCCCACAGGGGAGTCACATATTCCAGAAACTGCGGCCAGTAGACCAGCTTCGTTACCTCCTTGTGAGCTGTGCTGGGGGAGAAAGTGAAGAGATCGAACGCTTCTTCAAGCTACACAGGGTGCAGTGCAAAGCAGTTACCATTTTGTAGTTATTTAACGTCAAAATCATCAACACATATGGGTTTTAGTTGTCATTAACCAAGAGCCTGCATGACAAACACATTGATACAGTTTTTTTTGTTTGTTTGTTTTGTTTTTTTGAAGACTTTGCCTGATACTTTCTTTAAATTCTGATCTGCCTAGGAGGAGCAGGCCTGTGCTACAGCGCTGATCTTGGCTTGTTCCAGTTCAGCTTCTGACCGAGAGGTTTCACAGTGGGCCACTAGAGCCTTCTTCAGGTCTGATGGTGGTATAGACTTTCCACCTATTCACATTGGGCACCCAGTCAATACAGTTGTTCTGTTTTTCTGGTGTCTTTAGGTATGGAGGAGAAGCACAGATGAGATTTCCTGCAGCCATGGCAGCTCCCAGCACCGTCGGACCTGTGATGAGTTCTCCTGTACCAGGTGAGTTAACAGGCCATCTTTTCTGAAGTAAACTGAACGTAAAAAAAAAGACATCTGAATGTTGAATGTATCGTTATGTGTTATCAATCTCACTTCAGGTGTTGTACCTCCTGCATTGGCAACCCCATTTGCACCGATGCATGTTGGATCTGCCCCCATCACACCCATGTCAGCCGGCCCAGAGGTGATATTCTCTGGGAAACATAATGGCATCTGCATCTACTTTGCTCGCATTCTTGGGTAATTAAATAAGTTTTTCTGGGTCTGGCAACATATTTCTTTTGCGGTTGATTTTATAGTTTGTTCAATGCCAGTATTGGAATTGGAAAAACTTGTTAATCCTGCCAAAAGTGAGGTGACCAATGTTAGTGAGTCTTTCTGTCTTAATACCATCCATACCAGAGTAAATAAACCACAATTCTTTTTTCTTTTTTTTTTTACCTGCCCAACCCCCCCACACACAGACACATGAAGTTACACAGTTGTGAGTGATGATTGATTTAAGTTAGTTGGTGGAAACGTAACTGCATGCGAGTCTTCATTGTGCTAACATTTAGCATTACTGTTGTGTCAGCAATTTGGTATTATTAGTTATTAAAGAATCCCAATAGCAAGTTAAAGACATTGAATGATAGTAACAACAATATTATACCTAAACACTCCAATAAAAATAATTCATATTTTATAGACCTCTATTTGATAATACAGGTATGCAATTAGTACTCTGTATCGGCATAGTCATTAACCCCAGGTATCGGAATTGGTATCAGACAAAGAAAATGAACATCCCTCGTTGACTTGTGGCGATGCTGTCCTTTAACTTGGTCTTTCTCTCCTGTTCACTGTTAAACCCCAACAGAAATATTTGGGATGGCAGCCTTGCTGTGGAGAAAACGATGAGCAAAGGAAACCAAACCATTAATATTGCAAGTATCATAATCACATTGCAATTACATTTATCCTTGTATTAGGAGTATTAAATACATAGGATTTTTTTCTAAATGATGTTATGGATAGTGAACATGTTTTATATCTGTTCTCCCCACAGCTGGAAAGCAGTGTTGCGTCATTTGAACTGGAGTCAGTCCTTCTTGAACTCAGCGGTCTGCAGGAGTTTCTGGATAAAAACTCTCAGCTCAGTCCTTCCTCTCTTGGTGTTGCAAGGTAAGACCGTCATCTTTTTTTTTTTTTCTTTTTGGTCTCATTAGGTTCCACCAACAGTCCTCTATACCAGAGCTGTGCTGCCAACAAATTAAAACGAGTACTGTGGACCAAATTAGTAAAATATCTGCCGTGATGTCATTGTTTGTCATTTCCTTAATGTCCTTAGCCTGTGGGGAGCATCACATGTAACTTCTGCTTCAGGGCAGAAAACTACAATAAAATCAAATCTGTTTTAAAGGCTTTTCTTCAAATCATTACAGCTAATTTTGTAATGGAAACTGCTTTTACTTATTTTCTTCATCGCTTCCTATATATTTAACAAGATTTTCTCTGCTCTCCGTCCCCTGTGTTTCGCTCCCCTTCAGCTTCACCTCCCCTGCCAACCTGCAGCAAAGACTGCTGGGATTCATGCGTCCTGATGGAGTGAACTCCCAGCAGGTTCAGCAGGAACTCCAGAGGAAATATCACAGTGAGTTATAAGTTCAGAGTTTTTTTTATTTTATTTTATTTATATTTTGTTAAATAAGGTTTTATGTAATAGCAAAAAAAAAAAAGGAAAAGTGATTTACTTTTTTATTTTATTTATTTTTATTAATTTTATTATTATTTTTTTTTTTTTTTAGTACTGATAACAATATAAAATATGAATCTTTTTCTCCATGTCTCTACCCAGCCAAGGCTCAGGTCTATGAGAAAGTGTCCCTGCAGGGTATTCAGCAGTTGGTGCATCGCTCTTATCAGACTCTGGCCCTCTGGAAGCTCCTCTGTGATCATCAGTTCAGCCTCATTATGTCGGAGCTACCTAAGGTGTGTATGGGTACAAACACTATTTTCCATTCCAGAGAGATCCTCGTACAGTTTTTCTGCAGTAATACCTTCCTGTTTCCAACCAAAATCTGACATTTCCATTAGTGCTCATTGCTCCTGTTACCTGCACTGTTTATAGGAGTTTCAAGAGCAGATGAAGGGGGCAAGTTTCAAGGATGTAGTTATCCGGGGCAAAGAATTATCTGGAGCACTCATCACAGGGCTCATTAATGTCTACATCAAAGATAATGCCTCTGTGGACGCCATCAGCAATCACCTGCGTGACCTCTGCCCCCTGCTGTTCAGCAGTGATGACAGTGTTTGCTCCAAGGTACATCAACACATGTTGGACAGTTTTCACCCCATAAATTGCAAATTGTCTGCTTTGATTATTCCCAGTTTCTGCAGTGTCATGTTTATATTTTATTGATCTCTGTGTGTCATTTCTTTTAATCAAGAAGATTTTAGCAGTAACAAGGTCTTGTGCTAAAAGGTTATCGATTTAATCACATTGATTTGTATGTCTCAGTTTACTGAATTTGCTTTTGTCCTTCACTTAGGCTAATGAGCTGCTACAGAGCTCCAAGCAGATCCAGAACAAAGTAGATAAAGAGAGAACGCTGAGGGAATCTCTGCGGCTCTACCAACAGATCAGCCAGCACACAGACCTGCCATTTGTTTGTTCTCAGTACAGGCAAGGTATGGGCGTCCAAGACACTGCCTGTTTGTTTTCTTGGTGTTTTATATTACTAAGGCTGTTCAATTTGTCAGTGCGCTTCTATGAGGGGGTCCTTGAGTTGTGTCTCACAGCAGCAGACAAGAAGGATCCACAGAGACTGGGTCCCCACTTCTACAAGAACGGAGAGCCTGAAGAAGACAGAGCAGGACAACAGGCCTTCCAGGAAAGGTAAAACAAACCAAGCAGCAACACAACATTCTCTGCATCAAAAAGAGCAGAACACGAAATTTTGGTCCTCTTTCCAGACTTTCATGTTACAAGTGCATCACAGACACCATGCAGGAGCTTGTGAACCAGAGCAAAGCTGCCCCGCAGTCCCCCAGCGTCCCTAAACAGCCTGGACCTCCTGTTATGACATCCGACCCAAACATGCTCAGCAACGAAGAAGCTACAGCTCATGTGAGTACCTCCAGAAGTGAGATTCGTTTCTTTACATGGCTGTACACATGATCTGCAGTTGTAATGAAAATCTTGTATTTCTCTGTAGTTTGAGCAGATCCTTGGTCTGGCCCAGAGGTCTCAGGATGAGCTGTTTCACATCGCCCTGTACAACTGGCTGATTCAGGCCGACCTGACTGACAAGCTGCTGGAGGTACGGTTTCTATACATAGACCTGAATTTATCAACCTTTATATCCTAAGATAATAGAGCTGAACCACAATGTTACTACAATAGCGCAAAATGGACAAACCAAACATTAGAACTTGTACTTTATGTCAGAATGAATTTCGAGACAGTCATTTTGTTGCAGTTTTCTCCCATAGATGTCATGGCCCAAAGTTTCCTCTAAACATGGGAAATGTTTGCGTAACCTTCTAATGAAGTATAATGGATTCAAAAGTCTTTGTTTACACTTCACATCTGTCAGCACATTATGTTCACATTTCATCTGGAATTTGACTTGCAGGTGAATTCTCCATATTTGGAGGAACATCTGATGGATATGATCAAGCAGGACCAGAGTAAAGTTCACAATATGGATCTGTTGTGGCGATACTATGAAAAGAATCGTCACTTTGGAAAAGCAGCTCATGTATTGGCCCGTCTGGCTGACATGCACAGGTTTGAACACATCACCATGATGGGAATCATGCCCTCCATCCCCCAATCAGTCTTATCGACCTGATTCTTTTTAAATAAAAGAAGCACCTTGTCATCTGTGTTTTTTTCTCATGTAGTACTGAGATCTCTCTCAAGCAGCGTTTGGAGTACATTGCCAGAGCCATCCTGTCTGCAAAGAGCTCCTCCTGCATCTCGGCTCAGGCATCTGATGGAGAATTCCTGCATGAGCTGGAAGAAAAGATGGAGGTACTTTGTTGTCAGATGACTGAGGGAAATCTTGGCCTGAAATGAGGCGACTGCTCTGTTTCTGATCATGTGCTTCCTCCTGTGTTAGGTTGTTCGTATCCAAGTGCAGATCCAGGAAACCTTGATCAGACAGTACTCCCATCATCCCTCAGTGAAAAATGTCATCTCCCAGCTGGACTCGGAGCTCATGGATATCACAAAGGTAACTGGGAACATCAGCCCATGATGAAATAAAGACTTCTGTTTCCACTGCAAGTAGAAATGTTGATAAATGTGTGTTTTTGCTGTGCAGCTCTATGGAGAGTTTGCTGATCACTTCAAATTGTCTGAGTGCAAGCTGGCCATCATTCACTGCGCAGGTCATTCTGACCCGATGCTGGTGCAGTCGTTGTGGCAGGAGATCTTGGAGAAAGGCAAGTGAAACAGCACCCTGTAACAAAAACCAATGCATCCCTGCTTTAGGATGTGTCAGATGCCATTTATTAATGTTTTGTGTTCCAGAACTGGGAGACAGTGTCGCCATGAGTCCTGCAGACAGGATGAGGTCTCTCAATCTGAAACTGGTATCACTGGGAAAGATTTATGCTGGAACGCCGAGATATTTCCCTCTAGGTAGGCTTTAATTATACTCTCTTTTTGCGTAGTTAGAATTTTCCAGCTCGCTGTTGACAATTTTCTGAACAGTAATATAATTAGACTTCCCTTTTGCATCATTTATATCACCATATCTCTTGGGTGCGGGTCTGTTTGGTTACGCTGCTACCTCCTAATTATCTTCCTTTTATAACAAGCATGTTCAGACTTGTCATTTCAGTGGAGACATTGATTCTTTTCTCTCCATTTACATTTTTTTATCAATCTTTTCTACTTGCATATACAGATGTAATCCATCAAATCTATGTCAGAGAACATGTTGATGACCGTATTGTTTTCAAGCGCAGGTTTGCTTTGTCATTGCAGAGTTTCTCGTAAAGTTTCTGGAGCAGGAGGTTTGTCGACTGAACTGGGATGTTGGATTTGTCACATCCACCATGCAGGAGATTGGAGTACAGCTTCCTCGTCTTCTGGAAGTCTACGATCAACTCTTCAAGACACGGGTACATGTTTTCACTTTCAGACATTAGAAACTGTACTAAACATTTTAATTAAATTCAGTTGTCTCACATGGAAAAAAAACCAAAAACCTGCCTGTCCTCTTTTAGGATCCGTGCTGGCAGCGGCTGAAAAAACCTTTACATTTGGTGGAGTGCATCCACGTGCTGCTTTCAGGTTATGTTGATGACCCCAGCCGAGTGCCGACCTATGACAGGTAATCACTGTCAGTTGTGCTGCTGGCCTGTGGTCTGCACTGTTGTAACATTTACAAAAGTGCATGTTGTTTGTGGAGCTCAGTTTGATTGCAGACCAATAACCAAACCTGTTTAACATTTTTCTGCTTCTTTTTTTTTTCCCCCCTCTCTCTAGACGCAGATTCACTAATGTGTGCCTTGACAACATCTGTGGATACCTCGTTGAACTGCAGTCTTTGAGCCCAAACTCAGCTCTTCAACTAACCATTGGGAACTTCAAGTCACTTCAGGCAAAGCTAGAGAAACTCCATTGACCTTAATCACTGTCTCATAAGTGCCAGGTCACCTCTGGATTTTACACTGCTGGTTTCAAACAAACATCTCATTTAAAGTTTGCTGATCAGCAAGCACAATTTGATGAAGTTTTTGTTGTCATTGGTTGAGTTGACCGCTTTACACCTTCAGTTTGTTTTGCTGTCTGGGAAAGATTAGTTGTTTTGGGATGACTGGTGCAAATGAACTTTATGTCTTCAGGTTAGAAATGAATGTGTAAAAACGAAGACAAGTTTTATAAATTATTTGTTAAGACTTTGTTACATTGAACATTATGCTGAAACAAAACTTTGAAGATCTTTAGTATTTGCATTGTTGCAAATAGATCAGATTTGGGGTTTTGAGAAAAGCAATAAAACAACTAAATTGTCTGTTCATGAAAAAAAAAAAAAATCAAAGCTTAAAGTTTTTGGACTAATCCATCTGAACTTTTTCATATTGTATGTTGTAACTTTGTACAGAACTTGACCATAATGTCCTCTTGTCTGTAGAGGCTTTTTCACACACTTGCAATCATTATTTACAGCAAATGTCTTGGTTCTTTCTAAAGCAAAAAAGTGCCACGATGTGTGAATGCTTTTGTGAACTTTTTGAATACAGACATCTTTTTAACCTGCACTAAAAATTTTGGCCCTCATTAAGGAAAAAAAAAACATTTTTATGTCGTAATAAAACTTGTCAAGTATTGTGGATTTGTTTGATGTGTTTGATTTATTTTAACCTTTACGACTGTGTGTATTTTCTGGTTAAAATAGAGCCTTATGTGAATTGTGTGTGTAATATCAGCAGAAAGAAGCATAGAATTGTAGATGATGTGACTGTTTATGCAATTATCTTTCATTTAAACTGCACTGCGTTTCTCACTGTCATCACTAACAAGGCACTAATTGCTGAAGGTTTCCAATTAGCGCCATTCATGCTTGCGTAAACAATTATGTTTAATTTTTAATCCCTTGAAAGAGGATAATTTCTACTAGATGCTGTGCTAATTTTTCCAATGATTAAGTGACTATTTACATAAATTCTAATAAGGTGAGACTCAAAATATGTAATATATTCCAGGTAGAACATCTATATTAGTCAAAAAGTAAGAAAATTTGTGCAGAGTGCATGTGTATATGTGTGTGTATAGAGAGAGCAAAAACCGTGAAGACTGCGAAAGGAGAGTATAATCATGCAGGTTTGACCACATCTGCCCAGAAGTGGCCGAAGAAGGTCCCAATCAGAGCCCTCTAGCCATGGGACACAGCTCACACTACCCAACCCCTCGCACACTCGACATGGGCCATTATGCTCCCTAGTATCTCAGCCATTGAACCAGTGGACCACCAACCACTCCCTCCCTCCTTCATCGCCCCCCCACCCATCCTGGCACAGACACACAAACATCCCAGCCTCACACTTGAGGAAATACCCAGCACCCCATCTCTATCAAGCTTGAAGAAAACAGCTGTAATGGCAATAGCATATTCTGCAAGTCAGCCGGCTATGTTGGTCATTCTGGCACATTCAGCTCACCCAAGCTGATCCCACAAGTGTTCAGTTGAGGTCAGGACTGCAGACTTTTTCAGATTTCCAAATTATAGAGGTAGTTGCTAATAAACACCCCCCTGGAACCCCAGCTTGAAGTTGCCCTGTGACACGGGGTCCAGTCCAGATCACTCAAATGCCAACTGGCCACTGTGGCAGTGTCAGTGCTCACAGGCACCAGAAGTGATTGCAGACTCATCTGTTTGTTAGTTGCAGAGATGATTGGGCAAGTTTTCCAAACTCTAGGTGCAACTCACATATTCCACAATACTTAACTTACTTTACATCATATTTTAGTTGCTGTTATCAATGTGTACATCTCCCCTTTCAAATCAAGCTAATTTACATTTTCGTCTTTTTAGAAAAATGTTTGATGACATCCTTTTACTCAACCTGATGTTTTATTAAAGCATTTAAAAAGTCTTACATTTACAGTTTGGTATCTATCACTCTGCAGCACATCTGTTGCATCTTTAGAATATATAAAGCAAATGTGTAAGTAACATTATGTTCACATTGTGTTTTCCTTCTTTCAGTTCATTATTTGCTTTTTCTTCATGCACTGTAGTCCTGTTATTAACCTGTTTTATTCAATTTTTAGGTAAAAATATATTGTTTCAAAATCTTGAAGGAGTCTGACTTCTCGCAGTTTTATGCAATATCTTAGAAATATTTGCTCAAAACACTTAAAATTTTATCTTTGAATTTTTTAAAGGGAATGAGAAAAACACACTGGGTTTAAATGTATAACAGCAGAGGAATTACAATGATTAACATGCACTAAATAGGATCGAAGAGCTGTGGAAAATATACAGATAGATTACACATTTTTAAGTTAAAATACAAAGCTTGGGTCAGTACAGTGAGAATTAGAGAAAACCTCTTGTAACATGCTTAAATTTCTAACTTTTGCATGCACAAGACAGCTTTTTCACTCCATGCAGGAAAATGTAAGGTATGATACAGGTGTAGGAGGCTGCAATGTAGCTGGCCACCTCCAACACTATGGGTGAAGTGTAGATGTTGTTGGTTATGCGCAGGAGCAAATGAGTCACCCAGCAGACCAGGACCACGACGGCTACAGCCAACACACTCTTTGCTGCTCTCACCTGAGTCCCTGTGGTAGTTTTGACCTTGGAGGCATTTTGGCAAGGCCTTGAAAGATTTGATTCAGCTTTAGTTTTGCAGTCTGTGTCTGTTTCTGTGGTAAGGGAAGATGCATTTAGATTGGAAGAAGCAGGTTCACCTGGGGGTGTATTTTTGAGATCGTTGGAGAGGGCTGAAGCAGAAACGATGCTGCTGTTTTCTTCTTTAACCTTCTCCTTGGCTGGATGAGAGAAATGGCTGCCTATGCGCTTCTGATGTTGCAGCAAGCTAAAAACAATCCGGATACTTGCATACAAGATCCCTACAATGGGGAAAGCGTTGGCCATGGTTAAATAAATGATCTCGTAGATTTTCTGAGTAACTGGATTAGGGAAGAGGTCAACACAGTCTTCGTGACTTTCATTTTTTCCCTCCACTGCCACAAAGAAAAAGTGTGGGATACTGAAGACCACAGCGATCGTCCAGCTCCCAGCCAGCAGACAGCCCACAAGGGGCAGGCTGTCCATCTGCACCTGTGCACCTCCACGTTTCAGGGATCCGACCAGCTTCTGGTACCAAAAAGCGCTGATGAAGAGGGTCGTGAAGATGCTGCTGGTTTCAGAGAGGTCAGCACAAAATCTAAACACCCCACAGAAGGTTTCTCCAAAGAACCACCGTCCAGCAAAGTCTGCGATGGTGTCGGGCAGGTCCACCAGACAGTTGGTGATGAGATTGGAGATGGCCAAGTTGATGAAAAGGATCTCATTAGTACGGGTGGTGGATTTCTGCCTGGGCAGAGACACTATAGCCAGCCAGTTGTTTCCCAGGATCCCTGCTACAAACATGAGCGCTCTGATGACTGATTCAATCAAGTCCTCTGCATCCATTGTTTCCTTGTCTGGAGACAATTTGATCCTCGCAGATAGAAGCCTCACTGGGGTTTGTAATGTCTAAGGGATGTGCAAGAGGCCCAACCCAGTCACTTCAGAGGTTCAAAATGTTATGTTGTTTTCTGCATGGACCATGGGGTTCTACAGAGAGGGAGGTGTATTTTCAGATGACTAGCAGCATTCCCTCCCTCAGCATGTACAGATTTATGAAACAAGTGTTGGGGTGAAGGCATAAAAGGCCACTCACTCGTATAAATAAAGGCACCAGCGCTGAAAGATGCAAAACAGGGAGTGTAGTGATGGATTCTTTAAGTGTTTGACATCACCAGCCTTTCATCTTTTAGATATTTTTGATTTTATATGTTTTTGTCCCATTTTTAAAAATTTTATTGTTGCTTAATTTAAATTGTTCACATTTTGATTTAGTCTAATTTTGGTTATTAGTTTGTGTGTGTGTGGTTTTTTTTTTTTTTTTTTTTTTAAGATAACCTAATAGTTTATTTAATCACTTTAAGCTTAATGTGTGTGTGTGTGTGTGTGTGTGTTTAAATATATTTATATTTCTTTTTGATAATTTTGTGACCCACTTTTGACTGTTTTGGTCTCATTTTGGTTATTTGGTTAGATATTTATATATCTCATAGACAAGTCCAGGATGGCCATCACTCTCTGATACTATGGGCCTCAATAATCGAGTAGTTCAGGACCTCACAATTTGCTTAAAAAATGGAAAAACTAAAGCACACAGCAAAAGCTTACCATCAATGAGCCTTAAAGTATAGTGTAAAGCTTTATGCATGCCAACATTTTAAATTTAGACTGTG
This sequence comes from Telmatherina bonti, assembly GCF_933228915.1. Classification (NCBI taxonomy): domain Eukaryota; kingdom Metazoa; phylum Chordata; class Actinopteri; order Atheriniformes; family Telmatherinidae; genus Telmatherina; species Telmatherina bonti. The sequence goes on from NC_136615.1 coordinate 19,331,198, forward strand.
GAAGGTTCGCAACTGAAGTAATAAGAAGCTTTTAAGATGGTTGCAAATGTTTCAATAAGAACATGTATGTTTCTCATTAATGATGTTAACATATTTTAAACTAGTGAATCTCAGAAAAGAGCATAGGTTCCCAAGTTTACGAATTAAAAGTGATACTGATATTTTGGATTTAAAAGGTCATTGATACAAACTCTAAGCAAACATCCCAAAATTCAAGTTAGGAACTTAAATAAAATGTTTTTTATGGTTTTATTACACTTTAATCATATTTGGATGATTTAATTAATGAAAACATATAAAACTTCATCAGTCAAATCAGGGTTTTTTTTTTTTATTGTAAATTTGTTTACAGACCTGTTTTTTGTTTAAATGTGCAAAATATGCAGCCTTATTTAATATGAACGGATTTACATAAATGTTCAGTAACATGTCCCAGGAAAAATAAATCCTGGGACATGTTACTGAACATGTCCCAGCATTATGTCCTGTTCTCATTCAACAGGAAATAATGCAGATCAAACAGTCCACAATTTCCAAATTCATCATAAAAGAGTTTTGTCCACGTTGCAACAAAAAACTTCATTATATTAACCTGATGGCAAATGATCATTTAATACCATTGTAGCAAAAACCAGTTGCAGTGAAGGCTGTAAAGTAGACTGCATAAGAAAAGTAGGCTAACAGATCGTCGGGTCACAGGAGGTGGTCTCAGTCAGAGTAGTGTAGTAGTGTCTCACGTCATTCATGAGTAAAAGCACCACCTTTGGGACAGACGAGAAGCGGCATCTGTGCACTGCTGCCTGCCGGCGCAGACAGGACGGGATGCGGGAAAGAGCTGCGGAGCTTTTCCTCGCCTCTTCTTTTTTTTTCTTTCTTCTTTTTCCCACAATGATTTAGTTTCTCTGCCATCTGCAATTCATGCAGGGGGTTTGTCCGACATCTTCGCCGACATTTGATGTCGCTCTCGTTGGTATGAGACACTGATGAAAGCGGAGAGGACAGAATGCCCGCCAGCGGCGCCGACTCCTCGCTGAAGCCCAGCGCCTTCATCCCGGTGTGCACGGCCGCCTGCCTCCTGGTCGGCTCTACCTCCCTGTTCTTCGTCTTCACGTAAGTCAAGTGATGAAAGAAAAGTGATGACGCGCACTGTTACTTTGCTCCAAAGGTGATCCATCTGTCCCTCTACACACTTACCTTCACATACTTTCTCATTCACACACTGCTGAATTTTGACACCACAAAATGTGAAAAACAAACTCTGACATCTCTGCACATTCTTAAACACACAAGCTGCCACATTGTTCAAGTGTTGTTTTTTTTTTGTTTGTTTTTTTTTGCAGTCCATGTATTTTTTCAAGCTAATCTCTACATTTAATCTGAAGAAGTTGTTCAAATCAGCTATCAAAATGATTTTGCAAAGTTCATTCTTTTGCCTTTTTGCTCTGACTTCACTCAGCTGTCAGAACCATCAGCAGTGGCTACCATCTGACCTGCTTGGCTGATTGTTTGGGCTTGTCTGGGTGGCAGCCCAGTGCACCCTGAGGAGTCACAGTAAGCACAGTTGAGGGGATAAGCTGCTCTCCATCAACATGCACCAGTGTGCCGCAAAAGCAAATACAATGTGTGATAAACGTAGCAGGAGGGAATGAAATGCACCCCAGCGAAGCCTTTAAAAGTCTACATCATATTTGTGTCATCTTTGTGAAAAAGCTGGAGAATTAAATTTAAGCCTTCTTGTTTGACCTACTTGCGAGGAGACATGGTTAAAAAGGCAATGTTGGCATGCAAGAACAAAACAAAACAAAACAAAAAAATCCACTAATGCCAAGAGAATCCAATTTAAAAGATGACTTTAGGTTTGTCTGACATATCTACATGCAGCATTTTAAACCTTTCATGTACACGAAGAACAATGTTGAATGACTGGCTGACGGCTCGCACCTCATCAGTTCCACTGATCTTTCACCTCTGCAGCTGTATCTGTCCTAGTTTCTCCTGTATTCTCCAGCCGTGCAGTGTTTCCACTGGAATCTGACACCAGATTGAGGGGATGCGGATTAGGATCCTCTGGCTGATACCATGTGATCACCCCATCTGGAAAAATGCACTCTGGAATCTTTGACTTTACCATCAGATGTTTAGATGCTATAGGCCTAATTCTATGCTATGCAAGATGTCACATGCTTTTTTTAGTTAAAATCCCCAAAATAGAGTGATTTGCCTTCAGAAATAAGCTAAATTAGGGTGTTCTCGTCTGAATCAGTGTGAGAATTTTTTGTGAGAACGCTAAAATGTGGCACTGACAACTTGATGTGTGCCTTAAAGCTGCAAGCCTGAAATGTTCACGAGACTTTGGGGAACTGGAAATAGACTCATCTGCCAGAAAATGCAAGACAAACTCCATTTTAACAGAAAAAAAAATCAACCTGCTGGCATGAGACATTGAAAAGCAACTACTTAATTGGGACTGCAGTGCTAAACCAGCAAAACCAGGACGCTGCAAATGATTGAATGAACAAGAAATGATGGTGCTTCTCTTGGGACGAGGTTCACATTTTGAGCTAAAACGACTTTATGATATAACATTTCTTTATTAATACAGCCCTGCAGAGAACATCTTCAATCTTTCCTTGTTGCAGAATATTGATTATTAGAGAAAATGTGTCTGGATATACTTCACACTGACTGACCAATAGTGTAATATTTGCATTTTGTACACTACTAGCCATGTTATTTGTTTTTACAATGTGGCTAGAAGAAGAAGAAGCTATTTAAATTGGCTTTATCATAGGAGTGATATTGTAGAATTTTTTTTTCTTAAATGCAAACAATACCTTGTTTAATATTTTATTTATGCTAGAAGCTCAAGCTACAGCTGCATCCATTTCTGACATAATGAACATGTGACATGCCCTCTGCTGTCCCACCTTGGTAACACTGAGTGAAAGGGATGCTGTTTGTCCTCTACCTCAACATTATTCAGGTCTTTGTCAGTGTTGCTGCCAGTTACAGTGACACATAGAGTGTCATTACTCCATACAAGCCGGTCAAGCCGTGTCCTTATGGTACTCTTCTGCATGCTGCTGTATGAATATTAACGAAATTCACACAGCATATTTTAATTGCTTCTTAACTAAAAAAAAAACCCTACAGTGATGTTTTATATATAGCATCATCATCTCTTTCTTCTAATGTTCATGTAATTATCAGTGTCAGCAGTTCTGTATGAGCTTTTAGAAGGCAAGCTTTAAAGCCTGTTTCTGCCGCAGGTTTGGGAGTCACAGAACAACCTTTTCCTCCCTTTTGCCTGATAAAATGAATCAGTTGGTGGTTTCCTGCTTTTGTTCCTCAGACCGTGCACTTTTATTCAGAATGGCCGTGAATATGTAGCTCATTGTTTAACTCTGCCTTATGAAAGTCCAGGAAAAATTCCCCTCGTTGACTGTGATCTTCACCGCTTGAATGAAGAAGAGTGTGTTCATCGAGAGTGCAAAACTATGTCAAGAAAGGAATTTTAAGCATCGCAGGCAGAGTTGTACCAGAGGGCTGCTTATGGGAGTTACAAAAAAAAAAAAGGCAATTACATTATGCAAAATGCTAATATAAAGTTCATCAGGTTAACAATATTGCATTTGCCTGTTAAATTGGATGAGATGCATAAAGCTGGGCAACATTAGCTAATATTAACCTCCATTAGCTAATGGTCATAACAGAACATGAAAGCCAGTAAAACCCTGAGTAGATTGAAATGAGCGGGGTTGGCTTTTATGACTCAAAAATTATTATTATTATTTTTTTTTAGCATTTACAGTCTGCTATAGTTTATTAATAAAGAAGATGATCTGTCAGTAGAATCATTCAAGTATTAATAAAATTATTTCAAAGCCATTTTAATGATCTTCTCATAAAAAGTCTTCATCATAGCTGGCGCACACTGTAAACAGGAAATGGGACACTATTGTGAGGAGAAAGTTGAACACGTCGCACATGGAAATGCCATTACAGGTTGTTTTCTGTGCCAGTGGGAGTAGAAATCTAACAGATCTCACAGTAGTGGTCCCACTTATGTAAGTGGGAAAGTATTTTATAGGAGTCGAAAGGAGTTTCTTCCTTTCAGCTTGACTGGCTGTGTGGCGTGGCGTCTGCTGTGCTACTGACCCACTGTGGGGATGAGGGCAGTGTGCAGATTGCAGAGCAGCTTACTGTTCAGTGTGATTTATTAGAGCTCTGCCCAGACTGTTTCATTAGGTGGGGCTTGTCTTGCAGCGTAATGAACTGTCTCTCCCTGCGGTCCAGATGGTCTCAGACCAATGATGGAGACCAAGTGGAGCCAGCCACACAGTAATCTGGTTCACATCTATTTATAGAGTTATAAAGAGAAATTAAATGGTCCTCAGTTGAATAATTTGACACTTTACCTTGATCGATAATGAAGATAATGTTGGTTTACCCAGCTTTTGGTTCAGTGGGCGCAGGAGTTTCAGTTGCAAAGCTTAATGTAACTGGACAGTTACTACAGCTTAAGCTCTTGTCAAACATGAACTCAGGTTGTGACAAGAGCTTGGACACAAAACCAGAGTAGCAGCCTTATGGGAATAAGGACTGAAGACAGAACGATTATAAACTCAGTTTCTTTGAATCTGCAAAGAAAGACAACAACAGACGATGCTTTAAAAGCCTTTTGCAGTGAGAGACAATCGGGAGTCAGCTGACAATGTATGGAAGAGCACCATGTAAAATAGTAAGCCTCGGCTGTGCGCTCTCTGTTTCGCGTCTAATGTGGAGAATCCACAATACACAGGACTGGCAGAAATGGTCCGTAATCCAAAGTTCATAATCTAGGGATTACTGGGTTTGCAGCTGGCATGGCATCAGCAAGCGTTCCTCTACAGAGGGACGGGGACCCCTCCCCCCGCCATCTAAAACCAGCCCCAGGGTTTTGGGATTTGAGCTGAAGTGGGATGAAGTGCAAAAACGGAGCAAAGGATTTTGCTAGTGTTTTTACTTTCAGTCAGTGTTTGTGTTTGATCGCTCACATGTGGACAGTTCATGCTCATGACATTGTGCCAGAAAAAAGGTGAGAAATGTCATAAGATGCAACTTCCTGGTCAGTTTAAGGAGCTACATAATTTCCTAGGATTTATTTCAGCCGTTATTGATACATTGCTGTAACGCATAACATTGGCAAAGGTTCAGTACTGTATATAGGTTAAATAAACCCTGCTGATATAATCCACTGATTCTTTCTTTCTCTGTCCACGACTGTAACCTGATTATACTGCCCCTCCTTCTAATCTCACACCAAAGTGATTCACCCATTCACTGTAATTCAGCACACACACACACACACACACACACACACACACACACACACACACACACACACACACACACACACACACACACACACATACTGAGTTAATGGAAGCAATATGTGACAGACACCTTGCTTTTAAGCAAGATCTTTTCAATTTTTTCAATCCTGATAGCATGTCCAGATCAATGTTTGCTCCATTCATGCATCCAACCATCCAATTTTCATGCCCGCTTTATTCACTGCAGGCTCATGGAGGTAAGTGGGGAGGGTGGGTGAGAAGGGGGGCAGTGTTAGACCCTGAACAGACCCGCAGTCAATTAGTCAATTACAGGGTGAACACACGAACAGACAACTGCACGTGTTCACAGCCATATCTATTTGAGAATAACTACTTGCACCAGGCTGGATTTTAAATTAAGAAAAACTGGGGGTGATTTTGGTAAACTACACATTCATATTTGTTTGGAAACTTTTAATATATATAATTTAGAGTGCTGTGAAGCTTGTACACCAGAATTCGTCAATTGTATTGACTAAAAGTAATTTGTGCTCTAGTTGTTTTTTTAAATGGTACAGAGACAACATATTTAGCTTGTAACTTGAACTTTTCAACATTTCAACATAATCCAAATTGTACACTGAATAACAAGTACAAATAATGGGCCAAAAAAACCAACAAACAAACAAAAAAAAACAGAAAAGCACTCTGACAGTGCAGACCTCCACCAAGGAGCTCAATACCACCCATACTATGTTCTTCACCCAATGTTATAGACCTACATTCATTTTATATCGATACACTGTTAGATTCCTAGATACAATGATAATGAATCCACAGTCTTGGCTATATTGTGGTGTTTGTTGCATGTTTATGTCTAAATTTGTTCTCCTGCAGTGTTAAAAATTCCAAAGATCCCTTATTTCATCCCGTTATTGATCGTAGTATCCGGAATTTTGCTGAGCTCCAGACCTATCTGTGATATCTTGTAAAACCTGTTGGGAACTTCTCCTGTATTATTTGGTCAAGCACACGGACCATTGTGGAGTTACATGCATATATACTGAAAATGGCATTATCCTGCAATGATAAAGGATCATTAAGAAAATGTATGGACCCAGAAACGGATCCAGATCACTCCCAACATTTTAAAGTTAGACCAAAAACTATTTTCCCAGAAAAAAAGTCACAAAATCCATCCATCCAGTAGTTTTTGTGTAAAGTATCTTCACAAAGAAACAACCTAAACAGACATACAGGTAAGAACATCATCTAAAAAAAAGGAAAATCTTATAATTAAGAACTTATGTACGCAGACAAAAAAAAAAAAAAAAAAAAAAAAATCAGCAACATGTTCAGTTGTTATTAAGCATTTGAAAAAGGATGAATGATTAAGGAGGAGATGGAGAGTTTCAACACCAAACAAAATATTTATCAATTTAGGAACAGATGTCAATATAAACTTAAAAACAATTTGTCTAAAAGAATTAGAAACTCCAGAAAAATCAAGATCTTGGGATTATTATACAGGGATATGCGATGAGACGTCTTGCAAGGCTGAAAACCAATAGAAAGGTTGTGGCAATAGCATGGTTCAATAATAAAACAGCTGTACAGACCCACCACCGACTGAAAACATTTGGTGATTAAAAAACAAATATAACAATAGATGCTGCAGACTCTAAATAAGAAGTGATGTAATAAAGCAACATACCATCAGTCTCTTGTTTATAGTTTGACTTGTTAACTGTCCCGACGTTTATAATGGCAGATTTGCATTTCACAACACAAAGGTCTCTTTATACAATAAGAAAATTCAACTTAGTTTTCAGCTTTAGTAATTTTTCATCTGCTTGAAAGACTCAAAGCAATGCTAAGATGAATATGCTACCTGCTATCATGCCACTTAGCATGGAAGCAACCTGACCTGTTCATCTTGTAATTACACACCCAGATAAGTTTAGACGGGATTAGGTGACCAATTACTCTGATGCTGACACAGATAATCCCCTAGAAAAATATGAACATTTCTATCAACTAGACCCAGTCATGGAATACCATGGAATATGTTGGTACAAAGGGCAAAACATGGACTTGAAAATTGCACATTTACTACTGTGTTTTGTCTTCATACCTGTTCTACTTATAAGTCTCACCTGTTTGCATTTGGTCACAGATCATTTGTGCAAGGAATCACAAATTAGACACCCATCATGTGCAATGTTTTCAGTGGTTGCTGCCATTTTTTTTTTATCCTTTCATGCTTCAAAATCAGTGGCTAGACATTTCAAAAGATATTTTATTTGAATAATAATTATGATCTTACCATCTCAATCAATGCTGCCATATAAAAAAAAACAACAGACCAGGGATATGCTGCCATATTATGATTTATAACCAGTATTACAATATTTGGAACATGTGGACAAACACATTTATTAATCTCTTCATGGTGAGACTTAGCTCAGTAACCTAAATTTTATAGCATGAAAGATCCAAAATGCGCTGATTTGCAGCCGTGTTGTAATTTACATAATTGGAAGTTAGGCTTTGTCAAGCAGATAATATGACATAATTATGCAGAAACTAACACATCTTTCACTTTATTTTATAATTTCTCACAGACAAAATGACTTAAGATGAAACGAAAACTGACATACTGATTGATGCCGAAAGTTTTCTTAAAACTCTCAATAACTTTGGAGTGGTGTAGGAAGATTGATCCTGGAGAACCCATTCATCATTTAATCCCTCGTTATTCATGAACACATACTAATACGCGCTAATCTGTTTTTGTACACATTATTTTTATGATCCATTGTTCCCATAAGAATAAATAGGATGTAGATCATCTGCTAATGTCTTTAGTGCAGCCTTGATTTGTAATGGTTTGCTTGCTTTGCGTGGGTCTACAACTTTTTATAATGATTTTTCCCTATGTGTGTTTATTCAGATGCCCGTGGCTGGCAGTTACCATCTGCCCTGCTGTGCCACCATGTTGTGCCATCCTTTTCCTATTTGTGCTTGCCAACTTCACAATGGCAACCTTTATGGATGCTGGTGTTCTCCCTGTGGGTTAGTAATCAAAGCATTTCCAGCAGGAAAAATTCTCTTTCGTTTACTTGTGAGCATTACTTCAGTAGTTTTCTTCCCTGTTTTGTAGCCAGTGAGGATGAAGACAAGGATGATGAGTTCCGCGCTCCGCTGTACAAGAACGTAGATGTAAAAGGTGTCCAGGTCCGGATGAAGTGGTGTGCATCGTGCCATTTCTACAGACCTCCACGCTGTTCCCACTGCAGTGTCTGTGATCACTGTGTGGAGGTAGGTGCATGGATGGATTCAACGGGAAACCTCATGGTTTTAGTTAGAAAAAAACTAGTGAATTAAGATCCACAGATGATGAGTGAGTGTAGATGTGCATGTGGGGAGAGACAGTAAAGAAGATTTCTGCAGGGTGACCGATAGCTAGAGGGTGACCGGGAAAGAAATCTCAAAAATCAGGTTAATCCTTATCTCAGATCCTTTGTTGTCTCTGCAGAAACACAATTGGAAAAAGGGTTCAGACATCAAACTACTGTATATCTACAAAGCGCAGTGGGGTTTTCACTTGATACAAATGCAAATTGGATTTTTACAGCAAAATATTTTTGTTGTTTTTTTTTTTTCCCTCTTCTTTTCTCAGGATTTTGACCATCACTGTCCGTGGGTAAACAACTGCATCGGGAGGCGAAACTACCGCTATTTCTTTCTGTTCCTGTTGTCTCTCACTGTTCATATGATAGCTGTCTTCACGTTTGGCCTCATATATGTCCTGCACCACATGGATGACTTATGGAAACTGCATTTCACCGTTACGTATCCTTGTAGCATGCTCAGTACACCTGTCTCTGTCTGTCTAGGCTAATATTTATTTATAACCATTTATCCAACCAATACAGATATTAAGCACTTTTCCTAAACAGGGTTTCCAGTTTGGTAGTGATCAGTATATCGGGCTTGTTTCTTATCCCTGTTCTGGGTCTTTCTGGGTTCCACCTGTATCTCGTGTCCAGAGGTCGCACTACTAATGAACAAGTGAGTGATTTTTACTGCAGAATTATGTTCTGTCCCACCTGATTGTACCATGCATACAGAGACTTCTCTGGATCCTTTAATGGCATGATGTATATTTATCTATACTCGATGTTTGTTGACAATATCACAGGTAACTGGGAAGTTTCAAGGAGGAGTGAACCCTTTTACACGAGGTTGTTGTAGCAACATGGAATATCTGGTTTGCAGTCCCATTTCCCCAAAGTAAGAAAGACTTTTTTTTTTTTTTTTTTTTACACCTGTATATTTAGCATTTTTTGTTGCTTTATCTATCATGAAGTGACACTTTGCCATCTCTGTCTGTTCTGGGATCCAGTTACACAGGGAGACCTTGCAAGAAAGCAGCAGTCATCCATGTCCAGCCTCCATTCCTGAGGCCAGAACTTGAGAGGCAGATGCCAGTGAAAGTTGGGGACAATGGGCTGCATAGTCTAGCTCTCCAAAAAAAAGTATGTGCACACAGCTAAGTATTTTCTCATACATCGTCCCAATATTGCAACCCCGGCTGTCAAGAGATATGAGATGATGTCTCTGATGTCTCTGATGTTTCTGTGCTTTTTATTCTCCTGCCAGCAAACCTCAGCTGGAGCCGTTGAACTGTCAGATATGAAAACTCCACCACCACTGCCTCCAAAACCAGAACGTGGGCTGCTGAAAAGCCAAGTTTCTGTCATGGATGGTACGGTGACATTACAGCTGTATAATACCTGTGAGAACTATACAAAGCGCAGCACCAATGTTTTCATGGATAACGTATATATTTATATAAGGATGAAATCATTTCATGATACGCTGTTTTATTGCAACAAAATACAGAGAATAGAAAAGCATTCCAGAAATATTGTGTTTCAGTGTGTCCTAAAATTACAATGTTTCTCAGCTTTCAGATATGACTTAGTTTTATTAAGAGATAAGATATTTATCAGACTGACTTTAGAAAGATTTTCATCTCTGCAGGGAGCTTTTGACAGACTAAGAAAATAAAAGTTTTCAGTCCTACCAAAATATTCTTGGTATTGACCTTTATTAGAGCTTCGACCATAAGAAAATGACAGCATATTGCAAGCTTTATCGCTTCAAATCTCTTTTTGAAGGTGCCATTGCTTGAACGCAGATTTTCCTATACATTTGCAGATGATCATATTTAATCACAAGATGACCTCTTTTTCAGATATGGGACACCACACCAAATCCATTATTCCCGTATCTATTCCCACAGTGCCACAGCTACGGCCGGTTCTGGAGGCAATATCCAGGGGATCATCACCCATTCCTCCAGAACAGGTAGTTTTTGTTATATTTTAGCTCTTTGTTGGTTTATGAGAATGATTTCCAATACATACATGGTTTTACTGGGTTCTTTACAGACACTGCTGTCTGTTTTGTGTTGTTTTGCTTAGTTGCTGAAGACGTCAGAGCAGCAAGGGAACAACAAAGGTCCTGATGTCGGCTCAGAGTCTAGAGAAAGTCCTGCAAGAGGGAGCCATCAGGCTAATGTGGCTGTCCAAGCTCCCCTCCAGCTAAGCACACTCTCGAGCTCACTACAGATCAACTCTCTGACTCTCAATTCCCGTTCTCTCACCCTGAAACACAGCAGTCGCCATGGCAGCAAATCCCAACTGCCTGTCATGCACACTGATGGGTTGGGAGCCAATCCCCCTGCAGGGATCATCTCCTCTTCTGGTCTGCTGACCAACCACAGCAGCAGCAGCAGCAATGGCTGCCCCTCCTATGATAACCTCATAAACCCTGCAGATCCTCAGTTCATGACTCACAGGGGACCCCCTTCAGTGAGCTACCACCCTCACTTTATGGCCCTGGCTGCAGATGGAACTGTGCAGCGTTCTTCTCCTCACGCCTACAGTCCTGTGTTTATGGGTGTCACTAGGCAGTCTCCTCAGCCTCGAGACTCCTCACCATCTCTGCAGGGTCTCACTTCGAGAGATCCCTCACCGTCTTTCCAAGGCATAATTCAACGGGATCCTTCTCCTGCTTTTCAAGGGCTGATCCCAAGAGACCTCCAAACCCAAAGCATAGCAACCCGAGATGTTCCGCCTCCAGGTGTGATGATTCGAGACATGCCTTCTCAAAGTCTTAGAGACAGCCTCCGGGATTTTGTTCCCCAGGACATGACGCTTCCGAAGTCTGCCGCTGCTCGCTATGACAACTTTTCAAAAACCATCATGGCGTCAATCCACGAGCGACGGGAGCTGGAGGAAAGGGATAGGATGCTCCGTATCCAGCCCAGATCCCATGTTCTCTATGGCCCAGATTTGGGGATTTACGACATCCCCAGCAGGAGGAGCCTGCCACCAGACAACATTCGACCACAAGGTTCCCGTGGGCCGACTCCCCCAGCGTACGGTTCCAGGGAGTTTCTGATGAGCACTGGTCTTCTAGGTTACAGCATGAGGACCTCACCTCTATCCAGCTCCTCCACTTCTTCTCTGACTCGTGGCCCAAAAACGTCCAGCTCTCCTCTGCAGAGTAGCAGCAGCAGCAGCCTGCAAAGCAAGGGCAGGTCTTCGTCTCCAGCCTACGGCCCTCCTGAGAGGCAGACCCAAGGCCTTCCTTCTTCCACAGCCACCTTGCCCCGGTTATCTTCCACCACCTCGGCTGCTCCTCCATACTCTTCCTATGCCACCACAAAGCGATCCTCCCTCCCTTTCTCCTCTGAGGGAAAGGAGTCTGTCCCCCTGGGAGCCCTGAAATAAATCATATTCCATGTTTCATATGGTGTGAATGAATCTTCTATGCAGTGTTAGTCTAACTCCTCACAGCTTCAAAACCTTTTTGTATAAGTGAGGCCTTTTGGGGCCTTCTTCTTGGGGGCATGTGAGGTGGAACCAATAAACAGTGAAGGATAAACACAGAAATATTCTTCCAAATTTCAAACTAATTTTAAAAGCTGTGAATCTCAGGATACCTGTGCCTCCTCTTGAAAACCGAGGGAGCGCTGTAGACTCAATCAAATCAAAGGAGGTTTGTAAAGATGACAGAATAACTTATCTGTTTGTGTTTTGATATTGTGCATCATTGTAATACACCATCTCTAATTTGTGTCATACTGAAAAAAAGCCCTTGTTTAACAAACTTTTTGTAGCTGTTTATATGATTAAACTTATTTTGTAATTTCCACTTGATTTTGGATTTCATTTTTTCAGTTGAACGGTAGTAAAAGTACAAAAGTAAGTTGCATTTTAATTCCAATCAGCTGCTTTGTTTTTTTCTGCACTGCATTTGGTTATAGCACCCTCTGGTGATCACTTTTAGATAGTGTTGTAATGTTAGTAAGGAAGCAAGATCCAGCAGATGATGCTGTTGGGTGTAAAATGTCAGAAGAGAACATCTCGTCTTAGAGGCTACAAATGCAGGGAAGAACCAAAGGAGGACCTTTTGATAGGCTCCATAGTTTATTTGTTTAACTGATGGAGGTGGTTTATCACAGAACATTCACAATTATATTAAATGACTTCCAAAAGGAAATGAACAAAAAGGATTTGTGTTGCATGAGAGAAATCCAATGACAAATCTGAAAAGTTCAAGTATCAGCTCTTCCAGCTGGCCTTCGGATTTAGGACAGGCTTGATCAGTCTTTATGGCATAAATATTCCAGATAACACAAACTTTTTGCCAGCAAATGACAAGACTTGACACTTTGAGGTCAAAATCTCATGTAAGTCATTGTTGAGCTCGGCAGGCGCACAGATATGACAGTAAGGTTTTAAAAGCTAAGCTGATTTAAAGCATTGTCAGGAATTTACAGTGCGGCTGTCAGATCTCGTACCATGCAGCCATTTCAAAAGATGTGGAGCATTATCAAAAATCAGAAAACAGACGTAAATAAAAAGCCAGTCTGTTAAAATCCGTGAAAGGCAATAAAAATCAAACTGTCATCAGCTGTTCTTGCCAATAATGTTTGGAAATATTATATAAAGATGTTTTTACTGAAGAAAGGAGGAATTCAGAGAATATAGATCTGCAGTCAGTGTCTGGGTGTTTAAGGTATTATTAGGTTCCTGGAGGAAAACGAAATATTTTTAGTGAGACATTAACTCTGTGGAAAAGAGCACCGCAAATATATCAGATAAAATAAGCAGGTAGCATGATGGATTGCACTGAGCCGCTACAAAAATGGAAACTGAAATTAATAAAGAAAGGTGTAATAACAGGTAAGATAGTGGCAGAAAAGATATGAACAGTGTCTTTATTTAATAGTGTGTTAGTGTATGGATAACTGGGGGTTTTATGTCTTGGTATCTCTTATTCAAAAATATTGACACAGTTGTTCACATTGACGTTTGATTTCTATACTTTCCCAGAAATGGAAACAGTGAGAAGCAAATTTATTCCGTCATAACATTTGCAAAATGGACAGCATTCCTCATCACAGCATCAAATGAGGCAAATGTAGAGGAAGATAAATCTCCTCAATCACATTTTCTCTGAGGGTCAATTTCTGCTTTCCAGACTACAGCTTCCTCAGAAGAATAAGCAGCAACTCACAGTCATCAATCCATCTATACAACGCACTCAAGGTGTCAAAGCTTTGCTCATCTAACATGGTTATAAATAAAGCTGAACCTGAGCAAATGAGCTGTAATTCACACTGCAGTTCATAAAACATGCAGAACATGTCATGGTGTGTATAGTTGCGAATGCAAACACAGTATTTCTCTTATCTGCAACAAAATACTTGATTGAAACATTATCCTCATAATAATCTTTTCTATCCTTCACACAGACTGTTTCTTAATCCAACAAAGGGCCTCACAAATAAGTGAGGAGGAGTGAAGTAAAATTACTGAAGACTTTCTGTCCCTTCTTATCCTCTCTGTGACTGATGCTGCTGACTTTAGTTGGATGACCTCAATATTATGAAATAATGTAGCAGATGTGGCCTGGCATGTGCAGTTTTGCTGTTTGCCAAATGAAAATAAGATGAAAATGAAAAGATTTTGCCATGTTGCTATTTGTTTAGATGTTTTGTTATGTTGTTATGAAATAGACTCAGGGACACACGCTACTGCATAGATGTATTTTATTAAGATTTTGGTGGTAAACTGGCACAAAGCAGTGCATAAAAGAAAATGATACATGGTTTTCAACATGTTTTACAAATAAAAAATCTGCTCAGTGACTATGTGTATTTATCCCTCCTGAATCAATAGTTTGCAGGACCACATTTTTTCCACAGTTACAGCTGCATGTCTTCTGGGACATGTCTCTACCAGCTTTGTGCATCTAGACACTATTTACTTGGGGTGGGAAAATTGAATCGAAAAATCGAAAATCTGGATTTTTTTTTTGCTTCACAATTTTAAAATCGATTTTTTGTTAAAAAAATCGATTTTTTAAAAATAAATAAATAAAATCCATTACAAAATTTTTGTCATTTTTGTTGTTTTTATTGATCTTTTTTTAACTTGTCACCTTGGGCATTATAGCAGCAGAATGATGGTCTGGCTACTGTGTTGTTTTTCCCATTTGAAATGAAATAAAATGATGAGCAAAAAATAAGTTTTTAACATTTTTTTTGCTTTTAATCTACAAAAATTAGCAATATCGAAGAATTGTGGGAATCGCAATTTAAATCGAATTGGCACCCAAAAAAATCAGAATCGAATTGAATAGGGACAAAAGCATATTGTCACAGTCCTATTATTTACCCATTCATCTTTGCATATCAGCTTAAAGTCAGACGGAACGGAAAGCATCTAAAAGTCAATTGTCACGTCTTTCCACTGATTCCCAGTCAGATTTACATGCGGGTACTGTTGACTGGGTTTTCTAACACATGACCATGCTATCTAAAACACTGCATTCTGCTTCTGGCTGCACTTGAGGGTTGTTGTACTCCTGAAAGGTGAACCTCCATCCTCATCTCAAGTCTTTTTCCAGCCTCTAACAGGCTTTTATTCATGATCACCCTGTATTCAGCTTCATTCATCATCCCCCACAGCATGACAGTATCACCATGTTTCATGGATGGTGTGTTTAGAGAGATGTGCAGTGTTTTCTTCCACACATATTCCCCACCTTGTCCCCCACATGGCAAATGGGATGTTTACTTCTATGACTTTCATTTTGCTACTCTTCTGTAAAGGCCAGCTCTATGGAGAACATGACTAATACGTGTCCGGTGGACAGATTTGTTTTTTTTTTTTAAAATCTAAGCTGTGTATTCTCTTCAGTTCCTCATGGGTCATCATTAGCTTCCTGGTTACTTCTTTTTTTTCTTTAGATGATGTTACAATATTTCTCTTCCTCAGTCTGTTGCTTTCATGCTTCCACCACATCCCCACACCCCCTCCTTGCACACACACACACTCGCTTCCCTCCTTCTGCAGCCAGAGGTAAAATGATAATGACGGTAATGACACTGCTGCCATGCAAAAGAGGGATTGCAGGACGTTGAGTTAGAAGGGTAGATCAAAAGAGTTCTTTGCAAATTGTGGTGTCTGAGAATCCCTCCATCTTACATCATTCTGTCTTTTAAACGTCTCCTTAACAAACATGTCTGAGAGGAGACTGATTCCCCCTTAAACTCATATTTGTCTCAAAAACAAACTATTTGCATGATGCAACTACAATGTTAAAATTGATGTAATTACCAAAAATAAATCAAGATGTTTATGAAACTGGATTCCATTCACTGATCACTCATTAAAAATATCCACCATGACACTGAAATATATATGTTTGTGGAGCTAAACTGTAACTGGTTTCTTCTACTCTGAAGATCCCCAGATACGGTCCAGAATGGATCTCCTCATGTCTCAAGTTCTGAGATATAAAAGCTAATTGTAGAGAATTGGCTGTGCACATGGTGTTAACTTTCTTATGAGAGCTCTTGGTTCTGCCCCTGGATATTATGTGTTGCTGTGGTTATTTCTACAAATGAAAATGAAGCAAACACTTGTGTTTGGTGAAACTAAGATACAAAACAACAAAATGAAAGAATCTAGCCCCATTTAAAAAAAAACACAACAAAACATAATTCAGAAAACAAAACGAGATAAAAAAAAAAATCCCATTAATATCTGGAATTGTAATTCTTTCTGTTGAAGTTTTGTTTTTGTTGTCATTTGGTTTTGGTTCTGTTGTGCTGGGTTTTCTAGTGTTTTCTTCAGACGCTCGGGTTCTTCAGTTTTTCTCTTTTGTTTTCTCCTGTGTCATTGAACGTTGCCCTTTAGGACCAACCTGTGAAGGAACCAACAGTAACCTCTTGACATGAGATGATTTCTCCCTCATCTGTCTGACAGTTGTAGTAAAACTATGCCTCTATCAATTACTACTTATTAAATTTTAATTACCTCGGAGCACCACTCATCACTTTTACTTAACTTAAGATTCAGGAGGATGAGAAAACCTGAAATATACTTAATTCAATAAACACAGTCTCACTTAAAGTAGTAAATTCTCAGAACGAATGAACCAGAAATTGTACATTCAGAAATTATGACAAGAACGGATGAATTGATTATATATATTTATTACAATGATGGTAAACATACAGCAGTGAAAATGAGCAATGATGGAGAGGTTATTGGTGAGATGGTCAAGTGAATTTGTTTACAGGGATTTTCATTTATGATAGTAATAATGAGAGGTAAAAATGAATTGAATGAAATGGGGCAGAAAGGAACTGGTTGGAATTGAAGCAATTAAATCGGTATCGTTATTTCACTTAAATCTTTGTTAAAATTATACTTAGTGTTTGGATGAGAATTCAAATTTATACTTTGGTTAAATTTGATGTACTGTTGAACACCACAAGTGATATCAAAGCGCTATGAAGATCCTACTTTTTCCCGCTGGGTCAGTTGATGGAGCCGGCGGACCGGGTGGTTCTGTCCTGGACTGCAAGTCTCCGGGAAATGGACCTTCTGGCGTCGGGAGAAGTAGGTCTGGAGCTGCTCTGATGAACGGGTTGGGATCTCTGTCCAGCAGAATCCCAGAGCCAAGGGCGGTGTTTCTCGTACTCAAATTATTCCAAAGGTTGTGTTCCACGCGTACTGTCTGAGGGTAGGCAGTACTTGTACAGACGCAAAAATTAGTGGAACTGCGGTTCTGGTGAATTACTGATCTCAACAAGGAAAAATAAAAATATTCGCTGGGTAAACTTAAACAAGGCTTGTTTCGCCTTCAACACAAATATTACTTTTCTGTTCGAACTTATCTCGTTAAGATCTTACGCGCACAAAAGAAGAGAGATGGAGTAAACTTATGAGAACAAAGAAACAGCTGCGTACAGCGGAAAGTTGCGAGAGGGCAACGAAATTAAGTCAAAGTACAAGAATCACGGCGATCGAGAGTCAAGGGCCGAGAGAGAAGAACAAGCTAGGACAAACAAAAAGAAGAGAAGACGAAGAAGCAAGAGAGGCTAAGTCCAGAGCGCGGGTCCATTTAACTGGACCCTTCCTCCTAGGTCCTGACCAATCGCAAACCACTAATCGTCAGAAGGCTGGTCAGTCTTACCCAATCAGGTCAGCTTTGATTGTTAACCAAGAGGGTAGGAGTGATTCAGGTCTTATTTCACTGCGGGCCCTGGTTCCTTTCTCCCATTTCATTAACATGATCATGATAATCAAATTATTAACTTTGTTTCTTAGCTTTAAGCATGGCAATCAACATTCTGGGGACTCATGCAGATGTTTTGTTTGCTTGAAAAGGGAACATTTACCAATAGTAATACTTTTACACATGAAACCCAATTGTTGTATATTTCACATATTTCTTATCAAGTGTGGATTAATCCATTGGCATGACTTGTCTTCCTCAGCCGATGAATCCTGAAAGAGTGTTACATTCTTATCCATTCCTATTATTTGCTTAACAGGGGTTCCAAACTTGGAAAGATATATCCAACATTATGTAGTAAAGTGTTCATGATTGATTCTGATGTGTGATCAGTTCAAGGATTTAAATCACATATGAGAATGAATAAAAAGGGAAACTTCAGTCAAACCTATCAACAAAAATCATGTAGGCTACATTAAACCAGTTAGTGAAAGGAGATTTAAGACACAAAGAAGTGCATCTGGAGTTTCTTCCTGTGGGAAGAGGGGTGGATCTGTCACCCAGAATGTATATTCGGGGAGGATCAAAGCAGAGTTGCCGGGTCTCTCTCCTGGCGCCGTTGAGTCTTATCTGGAGGTGTAAAGGTGTCATTTTGACAAGAGCCAGTTGCTTAGTTCGATGTGACATTCCGTATCTATTGACCTAAGGGACTGTAAATTGTGTTAGAGGTTTTGTTCAGACCATCTGGTTTGGGGTCTGCAGGAGGTCCTGAAAGAGAAATCTGGAGGTAAATGTGAATTGTGTGTTTATCTGGGGGGAAAAAGAAAAGAAAACTAATACACCCGAAGCCGTCCTCCTCTTTCGGGTCACAAAAGGTCATTTTCTCCAGTCCTCTAGGATGACACCCCCTGACTGCAAGAGGAGATCAAGAGCCCATAATTTACTCCTGCCAAGGAGAAAAAGAAAAGGAAAATAAAAGTTGTTTTATTCCTCCTGGAAGAGCCTTGGAGGCTACACAGTCATACTCCTCTTCAGATGCTGCAGACTGACCTACATTTGTGCCACTGCCTCTCTGTGTGGCTGTGGGTGTGCCTCCCTCAGCCTCCTCCTCTCACCTCATTGATATGCCTGATCATCAGAGGCATCGCTGAACTGGCTGATTGTCATTTTCAGCTGCAGTGCCGCTGATGCATTCTATTTCCTCTCTAGGCTGTCTCTTGGCGTGATTAAGCACGCTCTGCAGTGACACTTGACAAGCAGGATCTCGATTGATCACAGCCCTGGCTTGTTGCTCCATCAGAGAGGGGCATATTTTATAATATTTACATTATTTATCAGATTCCAGGGATGGGATGCATTGTATTGCGGCCTTAGGAGAAGTTCTTTTCTGTATGGATGATCCTGACTGCTGCTCGTATCGCTTGCCAAGGGGGGTGCAGCATTAAGTCAATGTGAAAGTCAGGACGTCAGGTGGTGCTTTGTCATTTATAGTCTGAGGACAAACTCAGTCTGACAGGATCCTTTCCAGAAACAGCAGCATTTGCACACATTTCACCTTTGTCTGAGCTTAACCTCAAACGTGCAGAACCTATTTAAATGTGTGTGTATGAAAGTAAAAGGAGACCTTTCTCCTCCGAAGCCAGTTTAGTGACCTTTTCTGGTATTTCCAGTTTTATTATGGCTTTTCTGTGTGGTAGTGCCATCTGTAACATAAGCAACATTTAATGTTGCTGGCACATTTCCCCCCCCCCTTTTTTTTTCCAACCTCCTCATAGATGTTTTGTCTTTGCATTGAAATGAATAAGCTTCAGTGCTCATGCCAGCCCAAACAGATCAGTGGTGGGTAGTGCAGGCGTTTAATTAGGACAAAAATCTGCATTGACTGTGTCTCTGTATGGCAGAGAGCACAGGAAAAGGATGTGAAATGCCCCGCTGAGCCCCAAACACTGTGTGGGCATTTTGTTGCAATTAATACATCACTATACACACTGTAATGTTATGTGTCCTCTTCTCTGTGGGTGTATTTTGGCAGATTCTGCATATTATGCTCTACTGTGCACCGCCTGTTCATCCCAGTGTGTGTATAGATTATGAGTTGCAATAATTACATTCATCTCTGCCATGCGGTAAAAGCAATTTACTATCTAGTTACTGAAATGAGAGGGAGCGACATCATCTGTGCTGCAGAGACAAAACAGAATTATTTACACTTTGAGCTGGGTGTGTGGCAGAACAATTTTTGTTTTAAATTAATCATTGAACAGAAGTCATTCTTGCTCTTTGCTGAAAAATGATTTCATGTGAATTTCTGTGGGGAAGTAATCAGTTCAGGCAGCAGGTTGACAAAATAGATACAAAACAAGACACAGAAAGCAACACTGAAGGTATTCTCTTGTAGAAAATGTAAAGTACCTGAATCCCTTCATTAAAATCAAACATGTTTGGAGTTTTTGTAGCTTCAAGAAAGTAGGAACGCAGACTTTGTTTTTTTCTTTTTATGGGCTAGCGAATAAATAATGGATTCTGGTGCGTGCAGAATAACCCTAGTCTGGGAATAATGGCATTCCCATAATAATTTTTTTATGCATTCACCAGTCACAATGTGCAACAACAAGAAAGATCATTAGCCTGAAACCTGTTAGTCTCCCACTTTGAATAGATTCTTTCCAAACGTATTTGTTACTGTCAATATATGAGGTTGGTTATATATGCATTGCAAAAATGGCACAGAGTAGTGCCACCAGTGATGCCAGGATCTTTGTTATCCCATCTGGAAGCCCATGCATTTGTTGTTCTGTGACAGTGAAGGGAGCATAAGATGCTGGGTTAGGATTATTGTTACATATAAGAACAAAAAAGGGGGGAAGATGTTGTGCTTCAACTTTTAAATCCTTTCCCAAAATTTAAAAAAATGGTAGCACATAGCACATCTCATAATCTAAATGAAGTAGAACAAAAGTACTTTTCAGTTGCTGATAAAAATATGTTTACGTAGAATCTTCAACTCCAACAGGGTCACAGAAAACACTTGCAACACTGTAATAAACATCTACTGTTAGACTGAGATTATCGTTAAGTCCATATGGCTTCATAGTGTCACAGGGACAGGGTTACAGACCCAAAGAGCAGATGGGGAATATAGAGCTGAAGCACACTTTATTACAGAGAAGGAAGTGGTCCAGGGAGCTGATAGAATCGCAGGCAGGCAGACAGGTGAATCCGGGCATGACACAGGACTGGTTGGGGAGATTGTTCCATACGTTGAAGATTGCACAGGGATCAAACTGGACTCTCTAGGAAGACACAGAAAACAATAAACACGAAACAAGCGCTTAGATAAACTCAAAATACAAGAGACCGGATACCACTAGTTTGTAGTTAATGATCTGGCGTTGAATGCTGGATGGAGTCTGACAGATATACTGCTGGTGATGGATTGATGATTGACATCTGTGACTGGAGTCTGAAAGAGAACCACGCCCAAACACAAACACAAACACACACACACACACACACACACACACACACACACACACACACACACACACACACACACACACACACACACACACACACACACACACACACACAGAGTCTGAAGACCCATGACACATAGTATTAAGTATAAATATCTAATATGTCTCTTATTGAGCCAGTTGCTTAAAAAGATCATCTCATCTGGCTTAAGTTTCAACCCTTTCAATATTAAAGAGGGAGAATTGTGGTTTGCTTTAACATAGTGCTAAGTAATCGCATTGCCTGTGCAGCTTGCTGTTTTATTTGCAGATTTGCTGTTGTTTGGTTTGTCCAACATATACCAACCCACAAGGACATGATAACTTTCAGAATGCAAAGGTAGAGCTACTTATAAATACAACTTATAAATTCTTTAACTGTGATTCACTTCCCAGTTTGAGAGGGACAAAAAAGATTTTATATTTGATATGTTGATATTACAACAAGCATATTTTTCAAATCTGTACATGTCCAATTTTGGTAGCCATGTTTTGTTTCTCTTATTTTTTTTTTGTGCACATGACTATATCTATGATTTGTACTTTTCTGAAAGAGACAGTTAGTGGAAGAAGATCTGTAAAAGCCTCTTCTACATAAAATTAATAATCCAGTAAGATGTATGTGGAGTTTATCCAATTTCAACTCTCAATAGTAATTCCTTTTGGTACTGTACTGTCAGCTTCATCCCATTTACCTTGAACTAATCCAGTAACAGAAGAAACCAGTGCTGTCTCCATCGCTGTTCCAGCCTGTTGCAGGTACCAGTTGGAATCATATGGCAAATAATTGCAATTCAGAACTAGATCAACAGTTGCAACACAAACGGATTTGGATGTCTGTGTGATTATGTTTGAAAAAGATTATGAGCAACAGACTTCAGAGCTGCTTCATGAGAGAAGAAACAGGTACTGTCTTCTGATTAAAAGGACAGGCAAGTTGTACCTCCATAATAAGAGGTTAAATTCCTCACAAAATCAGATAAAAAGAAAACAATAATTTTTAATAGTATTTCTGTTACAGAGCTTCTTTCTGAGACTATTAGCCTAAATGGCGTGTGTGTGATTGTGACTATTGGGAAGACTGTGGATGATAGGAGTAACTGGATGCTTGTTAGTCAGGAAAGAGAATTATTTCTTTGTTACCCACTTTAAATCTAAAGTGACTTTCAACAAACCGTCAGTCTTTGATTTGAATTCATTCAAAGGAGTATGTAGCTTTTTGTACATGGTGCTATTTCGATGTTCTAACATTCTCTAAAGGTAATATTCAGTATCCAAGGCAACCACAGCATCTCCTTTATCCGCTGGACGATTAGTAATCTGAGAGATTCCTTTCCATCTCTTAAGTGCATGTATCTCTTTGTGATTTAAGTTTAAATACTTGGGGCCTTGATAATCTTTTTACCACTTTCTCAAGATCTGTTTCAGCTAATTTATTGAATGTCACGATTACAGGGCTTAAAGTAGTTGTAGGCTAAAGGGATAACTGGAAATAAGACGAAGATTCTTTTATAAACCCTGTGCATCTGTTGTTGTTTGCTGTGAATCATTTTTTTACTCTCCCATTCTTATGTATGGATGAGAAAAAATACTCTAAATGGCTAATACTCTAAAAAAAATTCCCTTTGTAAGTCACTGCAAATGGAAGACCCATCCTCAGGTGAGGTAAGCCAGATTCAGCTTCCTTGGAGATTTTATGGGATTTGCCCTGGCTTGTTCTTTTCTTCTTCTTTTTGAGTTTGGTGAATCCAAAAAAAGCTTCTCACCTCACCGCTTGATGGCTTACTAATGGATGACAGGGAGCTATCAGGCTGATGAAGTGTGCAGTGGGTTCCTGGGACTGAGATTGCTTCTTTTTGCAGTCATTCAAATCATATTGGTATTTTCTCATCTAGTGTTTTTTCACCACCTTTTAGGTGTTTCAATAGAACCCATAATTTTTTTTCCAATGGGGAACTTTGGACCCAAGTGTCTTTATTGATTGAAGATCAGACACAATTTTAGACTTTGTCTAATTAGCACTTGTCATTTTTTCTTACAATGCCCAGGTATTGTATACAATGTAAAAGTACCATCAAATACATTTCATACCCTGCCTAAAAAAACATGCATTATATACACCAACTAGGGACTCCACAGGATAGGTCTTCCTGCATTTCACAAACTGATGGTAACTCATGCAAGGCAAAAACTATTATATGCATGCTTTTCTTATTTTTTACTCTTAATCACTGGATGTGATTTGTTATGCAGCCAGCAAGTACAGGTCAGTGCATAAATGAAATGACAAGGAGAGAAGAATGTTATGAGAGTGTTCAATATGACCAGAAACAAAAACTTCATATTGGCTGTAAGCAGAATGACCTAAAGCTCTACTGGGTAGGAGACAGAGCCGGATCATCCAAGCAGAATGTAACTTGTACCAGTGCGAATGTGATGAATCGCATTCACACTATTGTGTTCCTGTTTCTCTTCATTCTTTATTACTGTAAATGCCCAATGGGCATTCACAGTAAGAAAGGTGAGGAATATTAATAAAAAGAAAGGAAAAGAAAGGAGAAAGGAAAGTAAGGAAAGGAATGGCGAAACAGGATCTCAACACTGTGGATGCCCATTGGGCATATTTTATTGATACTCCTCCAAACTTTAGCATGCTACTCCCCCTGCACCATTCAGGTCACTTCAACCACTCAGATCTTCAACCCTGCAGCTCCTTCAGGAGATGTGTGCTATGGATTTTGTCATTTCAAATCTTTGTAGTTTTTTAAATATTTAGCATTTTGTACAAATAAAGTCAGCCTTGCGATTGGATGAAAGTCCTTTAAACCAAATGAGGATTGGATGTTGAAAAAATTCTGCTCGGCGATTGGTTGGTTTCTGCATAATTAGCTGAAAACAGCTTCAACTGGGGTTCGGAGCTCTGCAACAGTTTGCAGTGTCTGGTTTGTCTCAGCCCCGCTCACCATTGTTTTTCCTGCAAAATGTTTGAAACATTACTTCTCCTAACCTTTTGTCTCACTTCAACCATTACAATAGCAAACTCTTCATCCCATTCAGGAGATATGAGCTATGACTTTTGGTCTTTGTAACACATAAACTTTGCAAGTAATTCCAGTTTTTGTGAATTTATCCAAATCCAATCCTGTGATTGGACAAAATGGAATTCAGCTTAGCAATTGGTCCGTTTTCTGCACTGGTACTGCTGGGGTGTTGGTAAGAACTTTTGTGGCAAAGTGGTGAAATGAATTGACTTTCATTCAGGAGGTCGTGGGTTCAAACCAAGCGGCAACCTCCGGCTGTTAAAAGTGAAGCCTGTGTAGAAGTGCATAAAACTGCAGTTCCCCCTTCATCTGCTAGGGGCTGGCTGCAAAACAGAGCAAATCCCCATAGACTCCCATGTTAAAAAGGCAAACTTCACAACAGAAATAAACGTTTATAGCCTTGTTCAAAAATCCATTTTCGGTTTAAGTTCGGCATATTTAGGGGCATGTCCTTTTGATTGACAGGTACCAGATCTCTGGCTTCAGGTCAGAAGAATGTAGCACAACCGTGGTTTTAAGATGATTAGCAATGCCTGCTTACCTCCGTTAGCTGGTTAGCTACCGTTATCTCCAGGTTAGCTCGGTTAGCTCTTAGCTATAGAAAGCTCTGAGTTCGCTTGATGTCAATCATCCACCATGACACTCACAGAACCCCCCCTCTCTCAGCTCCACCTCTTTGCCCATATTTGTATTTTCCGGGAGAGACAACACGCATGACGCTACCAAGATGGCGATGGTAGGAACCACCCACCAACCTTCATCTCAGCTCTTCAGAAACCTATGGGTGACGTCATGGAGGCTCCGTCCATGATACACTGTGAAAGGACATTTCCAACATCTGTCAGTGGCAATACACTAGATGCTGTGGTGTATCTGGCTTTTATGTATATTTTTGTTTCATGTCCAAAATGCTGGTGTTTGCCCAACATGGGTCCCACATGGGCCCCAAGTGGGCCCCTGGGCCTATGCTTAAATTGCCCATTGGATAATCCGGCCTTGCGTATTTTCCAATTCCGATTCCAATTCCAACTTTATTTATAGAGCGCTTTAAAACAACACAGTTGACCAAAGCACTGTACACAATCCCAAGGTCAACAACATACAGAATATAATAGAAGTAAATTAAAATAAAAACAATAAAAATATTAGTCACTTTAACACACAATATATAAAAAGAAAAAAGAAACGTAAAAAAGGAGTCAGCAACTCAAGCAGTGTTAAAAGCCAGTGAAAAAGGTGACTCTTAAGAGCAGATTTAAAAGCAGAAAGAGACCCTGCCTGTCTCAGGTTCAGTGGCAGTGAATTCCATAGTTTTGGACCAACAACTGAAAAAGAGTGGTCCCCCCTGGATTTCAGCTTGGTTTTTGGGACAACTAGCAGGGAGCAATCTACCGATCTCAGAGAGCGAGAAGGGGTGTAAGTCTGAAGCAGGTCGGACAGATACTGTGGGGCAAGGCCATGTTGACATTTAAAAACAAATAAAAGAATTTTAAAATCAATACGGAATGAAACAGGTAACCAATGCAGAGACTGCAAAACCAGAGTGATGTGTTCCTGTTTCTTGGTACCAGTTAAAAGCTGAGCTGCAGCATTTTGAATTAGTTGCAGTCGGGCAAGAGTTGACTGACTAAGCCCAGCATAAAGTGTTGCAGCAACATAAAAGCGTTGCAGTAATCTAGGCGATTGGTAATAAAAGCATGAATTAAAATCTCGAAATCATGTCGAGAAACAAGGGGCTTGGCTTTAGACAATTTTCTAAGATGAAAGAAACTAGATTTAACAACAGCGCTAATCTGCAAATCAAACTTCAGAGCACTGTCTAGTTTCACGCCGAGGTTCGTCACTCTGGGCCTGAGATACTGTTAGCTCCTGTTATCTCTGGGTTAGCTTGGTAAGCTCTTAGCTACAAGCAGCTCAATGTTTGCTCAATGTCAATCATCCACCATGATGCTCACAGCCCCCCTCTCAGCTCTACCTCTTTGCTCATATTTGTATTTGCCGGGTGAGACAACACACATGCCCCCGCTAAGATGGCAATGGTAGGAACTGCCCACCGAGATTCAATTTAGGCCTTCAGAAACCTATCGGTTTCGCTGGATCTTGTTATATCAGATGGTTGTACTTCTCCCTTCTCCTTAAGCTTATGCTGATCTATATCTAATAGATCCTGTGTGCTACCTTCATCATTTAAATCTTAAGTTCTTCTGATCACACACTGCACAAAAATAACAAACCAAGTTCATCTAAATGGTAAAAAAATGGTAATGCTTCTGTCAGGGTATGGTTGAGAGCTGTGGTGGTGTAGTGGTTAAAGGAATGGGCTCTTGTTTACATGGTCATGGATTCCAGTCCTCATGTGGTCCCTTGATAAATCTAGTTGGATAGTTGTGCTGCTATTCCATGTTGTTATGCAATTTCATATTAATCACTCTGCAAGGAATGGCATTCACAGCTGCTGTTATGCAAAGAGCGAAATTTCTAATTATTCCACCAAATTTTGGCACTTAATTCCTGTTAACCGTTTGTACCACTTCAGCCATTCAAACATTAAACTCTTCGGTATATTCAGGAGAATTAAGCTATGACTTTTGTCATGGCAAACTTTTGTAGTTTTAGATATTTGTGTTTTTCTGTGTTATTCAACCAGCAGTGTTTGTTACTATATAAATTAGCAGAGTTAGTATCAGCTCAGACTTTTTGCCATTTTTTTTTCTAAAAAAAGGGGGCGTTTCCTTGTAACATCAAGTCAACTCAGTACTTCTATTTTGTCATTTTGTCACTTTATCCATTCAAATCTTAAACTATTAACCTCGTTCAGGAGATATGTGGAGCTTTTTCACTTTTAAACTTTTGCAGTTATTCAGGTTTTTGTTAATTTTTCAATTCCATCTTGTGATTGGAGAAAACAGAAATTCAACTCAGCAATTGGTTCATTTTGTGCATGATAAGCTGCAGACTGCCTCATCAGGGTGCACAAGTGCATGGTGGTGTACAATGGCCAAGTTCTCATCCAGCATCGGATGATTAGTGCCGTTGATTAGTTGCCTCTAGCTGGTTGTTGCACAGAGAGTAAGTTGCAGTTTAAAAGGGGGCAAAATGTACCTGAGTAGTGTAGTGCAAATGATGTTTTAATTTCAGAACACAGGTATTTTGAAAGACCACACAAGCAAATTTAAATGATTGTTTACAATGATTTCAACAACCAAACACAATTTTTTACTGCTGACATTAAATTTATAGTTCTATCTGAAACCTATTATTAAGTCAAACTTTTTTAGCTGGTTCAGAGGTCTGCACCAGTTCTCAGTGTCTGTTACATTGTGGTCCTGACTCCCTTTTTTTCTGAAAAAAATCCAGTTTTGTATCCCCTTGGCAGTATCTCATAACAGCCATGTTCACATAGAGATGCTCCTACATGTAACCCTGTGCTGCTTAGAAACCAGCAAGTTTTACTTATTTCATGGTGCATGAGTTTCATGCATTTCATGGTGCGTTTCATGTTACATATTTAATAGTTTAATTTATTTTGTTTATTTTCATTAAAACTAGAGACAACATATTTATTGCACTGCAACTATTAAACTACAGACATAATAGCAAATTAATCGACTAATGTAGCCTGTTAGAGATTGGTTGTTGGAAAATCCAAGCATGCCTAGCTGGATCTGTTGCTGTTTAACAAAAAGAAAGGGAGGGCCTTGGTATATCAAGTCGGATCAGTACCTATCAATAATAGTACAGCTTAGTAGTGCTAGTACAGCTAGTACAGCGAGTACCTATTAATAGCACCTAAAAAAGAAAAGTGTTCCTTTTGATGGCCACTAGATGGCACTCCAAGACCAGAAATGAAAAGAAACTCGGTGCTTTTCAGTCTATAGTGCTTTTCAGTTGACCAACAGGTCAATGACAAAAAAAATTTTCTGCCAGGAAGCTGCTGAGTCTCCTGGTGGTGTAGTGATTTAATGAAAGGGCTGTTGCTCAGAGGGTCACGGGTTTAAATTCTGAAATTGCATCATGTAAAAAAACAGCGCTTCTTTTCCTAATGGTTACACTTATGCTCAGAAAACCATGGTTTCAACCTTCTATGTCTGTTATGCTACTTCACCCATTCAAATATTAAACTCTCCAGCTCATTCTGATATATGTGCTTTTGAACTATTCATAACTATCTTTAACTTCTTCACAGCAGTTTAGTTAAGCAGCAGTTTCCCTTTTAGCAATCCTGCTGATTATACACTGATGAAGTTCTAAAAAGGCATTTCTATGCAAATAGCAAAACTCTTCAATAGTTCTGCCATACCTTGAACATCCTCTTTTCAATAAAAAAGTTTTACCTTTTTCCACACATGTATATGCTGGCAAAATGGTGACCGAGTGGTTATAAGAATGGGTCTTCGCGCTGGATGTTGTAGGTTTAGATCCAAAAAGTAACATTTCACCGAATATTTCTGCACAATACAACTTATCACCTCCTTCCACATTTTATTCTTCAAGAAATTATTCCTCTCTCTCTCTGCAGTTTTCATCACTTCAAAAATGTTTTCTTTGGATTTCTGTTGTACTTTATCAGATTGGAACATCTGCTAGCTGCTGAAATGAACTGCCACTAATTTTAGTGACATCTTCAGCTTTTTTGCATTGTACATCAGTAATTACACATGATTTACATTCCAAATGTCTAGTTCCATTAAGTTTTCCATGTATTTCATTAGATTATTTTATTAGATTTATCATTCAATTTATAACATGTAGATGAATTTAAAGTTTCATTAGATGAACATATTTGAACATCTAAAAAAGTAATGAAATAATAATTACTTTCCTGAGAAATTAGTTATTTTTATAATTCTGTAACTCTGTTACCAGCTTTGTTATTTTTTGAGAAAAGTTACTCGTAAATACACTGCTCAAACAAATAAAGGGAACACTTAAACAACACAATATAACTCCAAGTCAACCACACTCCTGTGACATCGAACTGTCAACTTAGGAAGCAACACTGATTGACAATCAATTTCACTTGTTGTTGTGCAAATGGAATGGCAACAGGTGGCAATTATAGGCAATTGGCAAGACACACCCAATAAAAAAGTTGTTCTGCAGGTGGTGACCACAGACCACTTCTCAATTCCAATGCTTTCTGGCTGATGTTTTGGTCACTTTTGAATGCTGGCGGTGCTTTCACTCTAGTGGTAGCATGAGATCAGGTAGTGCAGCTCATCCAGGATGACACATCAATGCGAGCTGTGGCAAAAAGTTCTGCTGTTTCTGTCAGCATAGTGTCCAGAGCATGGAGGCGCTACCAGGAGACAGTCCAGTACATCAGGAGACGTGGAGGAGGCCATGGGAGGGCAACAACCCAGCAGCAGGACCGCTACCTCCTTCTTTGTGCAAGGAGGAACAAGAGGAGCACTGCCAGAGACCTGCAAAATGAGCTCCAGCAGGCCACAAATGTGCATGTGTCTGCTCAAACAGTCAGAAACAGACTCCATGAGGGTGGTATGAGGGCTCGACGTCCACAGGTGGGAGTTGTGCTTACAGCCCAACACCATGCAGGACGTTTGGCATTTGCCAGAGAACACCAAGATTGGCAAAATCACCACTGGCACCCTGTGCTCTTCACAGATGAAAGCAGGTTCACACTGAGCACATATGACAGACGTGACAGAGTCTGGAGACGCCGTGGAGAACGTTCTGCTGCCTGCAACATCCTTCAGCATGACCGGTTTGGCAGTGGGTCAGTAATGGTGTGGGGTGGCATTTCTTTGGAGGGCCGCACAGCCCTCCATGTGCTCGCCAGAGGTAGCCTGACAGCCATTAGGTACAGAGATGAGATCCTCAGACCCCCTTGTGGGACCATATGCTGGTGCAGTTGGCCCTGGGTTCCTCCTAATGCAAGACAATGCTAGACCTCATGTGGCTGGAGTGTTTCAGCAGTTGCAGCAACATGAAGGCGTTGATGTTATGGATTGGCCCGCCCGTTCCCCAGACCTGAATCCAGTTGAGCCCATCTGGGACATCATGTCTCGCTCCATCCACCAACACCAAGTTGCACCACAGACTGTCCAGGAGTTGGCGGATGCTTTAGTCCAGGTCTGGGAGGAGATCCCTCAGGAGAACATCCGCCACCTTATCAGGAGCATGCCCAGGCGTTGTAGGGAGGTCATACAGGCACGTGGAGACCACACACACTACTGAGCCTCATTTCAACTTGTTTAAAGGACATTACATCAAAGTTGGATCAACCTGTAGTGTGTTTTTCCACTTTAATTTTGAGTATAACTCCAAATAAAGACCTCCATGGGTTGATACATTTGATTTTTGATAGTTTTTGTGTGATTTTGTTAGCACATTCAATTATGGAAAGAACAAAGTATTTAATAAAAATAATTCATTCATTCAGATCTACAGCGTGTTACTTTAGTCTTCCCTTTATTTTTTTTGAGCAGTGTATAATTAATTTTCCTTTTTTAGAATAATGTGCCCAACACTGGTGTATTACAGTTCATTAGTTCATTTTCCAGAATTAGTTCTTTAGTACAAAGATGCCTTGCAAAGAAAGGCACATTCAGCAAAAAACACCCCTCCCAAACAAACAAACAGCAAAAAGAAAATAAAGTGCTGCATGCGAAAGATAAATATAATATATTTAATAGGTTTCAGTAGCACACACCTCAGACAAGTTAGCGGGCTTTGCATGTTGCTATGGGGATCTGTTAAACTAAGGCATTTCTCCCCTCATCTTTTTTAAGTCTGCATTCTCATGTTAGAATTAGCTGCTGCAGTGCTGTTCTGGATGGGGCCAGGAGCATCTTCACCTCTGTAGTCTGCACTGTGACTTTAGCAAACCAGAGTATCCAGACTGCCTTATTTGTTAGTAGGAGCTTTATTGAGATTCACAAATAACATTCAATATTGGGCTCTTCTGTATAGATTTTATTTTATTCTGATTTTTTTTTTTTTTTTTTACTCTTCCCCACCAAGACCAACACACAACCATTCCCATTTCTTTCCTCTCTTAAATTAGCATCTACTTTGTGATGTCCATGTCAAAAGAAAATATTCCTGTAGTGCAGTATGTAATACATTGTGTAACATACAACTTCATGGCAGCATACCTG
This sequence comes from Telmatherina bonti, assembly GCF_933228915.1. Lineage (NCBI taxonomy): Eukaryota > Metazoa > Chordata > Actinopteri > Atheriniformes > Telmatherinidae > Telmatherina > Telmatherina bonti. Next base: position 19,362,805 of record NC_136615.1, read on the forward strand.
ATTCCTGCCTCACATGCAGTCTGAAATCAGGTTTGATGTGCCCCTGTTTTGACTTTGAGTACCTGTCCCTTTGGACTTATCTGCATGGAGCTGCTTTAAATGCCCCACTCTGTGTCCTGAACTAGAAACTCTGTATGTCCTTCAGGTTCTTTGCTGTGGTGTTGTATGTGTCCCTGATTTAACACAGCGGATTTCCTTTTGTAGTTAAGAAGTGTAAATAAATGTAATGATATGCACCACAGCATATGCAGAAAAATAAGTTGTATTTTTTTTTCCAGAGATGAGTCATTTCTTAGAGGAATTTTCTGCTTCCATCCTCAGGCCCTGGGAGGGGGGGGGGGGGGGGGGGGGGGGGGTGTTACTTCTTGAGAGTATGACTATGATGTAGCCTTTAATGTACTCATCAAATTATTGTGGCTGAGCAAACACAGCTGTATGGGTGACACATGGTAAAAAGCTTACCAATCAATATAGAACCCCCAAAGCCAATTTAATTTAAAGAGATGTGAAATAAAAACAAAGAAAAAAATACAGAACAGAAATGCTGGAGCGACATGTTTTAGTGTGTATAGCTAACATTAATTTGTTTGATTTTGCAGACTACAAATGAAGTGTAAAATATGAAATATCTCTTGGAAATCCGCTGCATGTTGGTCTGCCGATGTTTTTAAGTTACATTTTATGAGTTATTTACATTTGATTTATGACTATTTTTTATTTACATAAGAAGGGAAGATTATATAAGATTTTCTTGTTTTTGCTCCTTTTTATACAAGTGTTTAACATTTGTATTGTATTGATTGTTTTGCATTGTAAAGAAAAAAAATACATCAAAAAAAGAAAGATGTAAATTGCTTTGTGTCACGAAGTAAATCAACAAAAAGGTCATTCTAAACACTGTTCCTGTAACAATTTGCATCTGAGATTATACAGATGTCCTAAATATGTGTGTTTACAAACATGAGTTGTTCAGTATTTCCACAGCTAAAGTCCAGCTGATGAGAAATAAACCCTAAAAACCAAGACATGGCAATGCAATACAAAGAAAGGAATTGTATCTCTGAAAAAAAAGGAAAAAAAAAAAATTACATATTTTCAAAAAAGCATACAATTTTAGTTCTTAATGATTCTTCCACTAGGGGGTGACACAGTTGAGAATATTCAAAGTTCCCCACTATTGACTTTAATATTTGCCCAGTCTTCTGTATGAACTCTAAAAATTGAACAGAAGCACAACAACATCCCAGAAATCTTGATGTGTTCGCAAAACATTTGTTTGTTGTGTCTTTCTTCAGTCTTCAGGCAAGATCCACATGAGACCAATGCTATACAGCTAAACTAAAACACATGTGTGGAGCTACAGACAGATGGATACTTCGTCTTGTGTTTCACTATTAACTTCAGTCCACTTCTGTTTTTATCTTTTTTGCTACAATTCCCTTTGCCATTGGAATAAAAATTTCTGTAGCATAAATTCAACTAATTTATATAAATGTAATAAAATGCTGTTATCTATTAGACCTGGGCTCAAGCTATGAACTTCTTTTTTTTAAAAGAAATTTTTCTAAAAGTATCTATATCCCACAAAGGAAACTATATCTATCCTCTTTTTGCAAGTTTTATGTTTTCTTTATTTTAAGACTAAAATATAAATAAAATTGTTGTTCTTAGAAAAGCAAATTTCCCATTGCAAATGTATATTTTAAAAAACTTGTCTTTTTTCAAGCCTTTGGGCAAATAACATCTCTTCAGATTGTAAAGGTTGCATGTCCCTGTGATAGAAAAACAGAACTGGGATAAACAGAAATCATCTCCGCATCTTACTCTCTGACAGACTGACAGTGTTGAGTGTAAGAACAGTGGATCAAGGGACCACTTGTATTTTTCACAAATCTCTTTGAAAATATTCTGTCAATATGAAATGCATGATCTATGACTGCCAGCTTTCTCTCTCTGCACACTATTCTGCCATTCACATCTGGATGCCCATCAACTTTCTTTAATTTCAAGGAAATAAAAGGTTCAGAAACCAAACTTTCCAAAACCCATCTCTTAACTATTTCTAGTGATGTCTGTCCAGTCCACATAGCCCCAAGAATCAAAGGTCTTGGTTTCATACTTATCAGTATACTTTTCTTTGATCACACCCGTCTTCGCACAGCTCCTCTGGCTCCTTCTTCATCAATGTATTCATTACAAGATTTTACTTCTTACCTTCAAAGCCATCCCCTAATCTTGCTCCCTCAAACCTATCAGGACCTCCTCACCCTTATACTTCTTCACTCCCTTTTCACTCATGTTTAATTTCTCTGCTGTTTATCTCTGCAATATGGGAGCCAGAACCCTTACATGCTCTGAACTCTTCACTGCCATACATCAGCTTGTTTAAGCTGGAAGGTCCCAAAATCCAGAAAGCACTTTTTTTCCCTTAGAAACTTAATATGCCCTCAATGTAATCAGGCAAAATCAAATTAAACAACATCTTTCTAACTTGAATATTAAGTCTATTCTGTCCGACTTGATGCTTCTTTTTGATTACAGCCCTCTGATGGGGTTCGGATGAAGACTATTTAGATGTAAGCTTTTAAAAGGATCCAATTTCCACATGATGGCAGTGCATTTAAAAAGTGTGTGTACAGAGCACAATACCGCAGTAAAGTGGAAAAATCCAAACCTTCTCATAATCATGCCGTCGGTTTTTCCTCTCCTCACATCTTCAGCAGTCCTTCTCTTCTGCTGCCTCTTGGTTTTGTTGAACAGAACTCACCAAAATGCCATTTTAGAGAGCTTAACATGATTGATGCTCCTCCATTTAAACCCCTACGTGCCCGTGTGGGGCTCTATTTAATCAATTGCCTCACTGATGTAGTCATTTTGAATGTCAGTGTTTTGAATGGCAAGGGTGTTACACCGAGACATTCTTCTTTATCTACATCTTTATTTTCTTACATAAAGTGTGAGATTGGAACTAACTGTGTGCTTATGGTTGTGCAAAATCTGTGTTGAGGTATTTCTCCTTGAGTGTTAGGTTTCTGTTCAAACAATTCAAACAGTAGTGAGAAACTAAACTCTGCTATTGTGCTGTTGTCACATGGTGCATTGTGAGGTGTCCTTGGGTGTTTAGAAAAGCATGAAATCTCGAATATGAATGTTACTATTGTGTGGCTGAGAGTGAAGTTGTTGAAATTGTAAAATACAATAAACCAAGAACTTCTGTACATGATGTTTAAACATGTAGCAAACCCAGCAGAGACAAAATATTCAACATCAAAGCTTGGCATCCATGAAGGCAGTTAGTGTTAGAGTGATAAAGGGTAAATGGCCATTTGGGGTTTAAATCCAAAAGGGCTACTTAACTGAATGGACTGAGTAATGAGATCACTGTAAAAGGGCTACTTCAGGATCATACTAATGCCCGGAAGTTAAGTGCAAATGAACAAGTCTGCAGGCAAGACGCATTTACAAACTTAAATGTGCGTGCATCAGGTGGATACAGACTGTGAGTCACAGCAACACTCTGTCATTCCATTGAAAAAGGCAGTTTCTCTATTCAGCCTGTGGAGGTGATGCATGTGATGTCCTTGATGGCTGAACTGTGCTTTGGACTTGTTTAATGCACCTGCAGCAAGAAATATAAAAATGCTCATCTTTTTCGATGCATGAAATGTAAAAATCTCTTGACTTTTACCATTTTAATAATCAAAAATAAATTCAATTTGTCAATGAATCATGGTCCAGTAGTGGGCAGATGTGAAAATTTACTAAATGAGAGTAAAGAATTAAGAAAAAACTCAAACCACAACTAAATAACAAAAACATCTCATGGATTAAAAGCCAAACCGACTTAACAAGCATAGACAGACATCATGACCAAGTAGGACTGGACAGAGGATCTTGTTACTAACTAATGAAAACGTGGATTATTTAAACTGAGGAGAAAATTGCAAACAAGGAAGCTGTGTGGCAATTTGTAGTTGCGAACCAGGCTGATCAAGAGAGCAATGAAAGCTAACTTAACTAAACTTACCACAAAAAGCAAAGAAATGTATGTTTGTTTTATTATTCTTCCCTTTAACAATGCCAACTGATGTTGCATTATGCCATACCACAGTAATTGAAAACAAAAACAATGCTAAAACTGCTACATACTGGTAAATCATTACAGAATATGGGCCCGACAACTGAAGACACTGCCATCTCTGAGTTTTCTTTTGGTATTTGGATTGTATAAAAGCCTCTGGTCAGCAGACCTGAGAGAACGTTGTATAATACTCTGCTTAAGCTTAGTCATGTTTACAATGACGTATAACATGGAAAGACAACACTCGTAAATGGGTGGGTGACACCCCAAAAAACAAACTAAAATCCCCTGCAATATCCTCCTGTCGGTCTTCATTTTGTTTTGAGATTGGCAGTGCGAGGTGTGTGCCAGCTCCTACAGATCCAAGATCATCATAGATCACCTTCAGAATGTGAGAATAGAGAGGATGGAAATGACAAGTTTACAATAACACAGATGGCAGGAGTCCAGACATTAACCCAACTGAACATTTGTGGGATCAGCTTAGGCATGCTGTATGTGCTGTGCTAGACATAACAATGCTGGTTGAACCTCAACAGCTCCTGAGACAAGGCTGGTGACCAGTGTATGGAGGAGTTACCAGATTGTTGTGGCTGCAGATGGATTTTTAAAAACACTGCTGATGTCCATGACAGTGCAAGAGTCATTCATGCTGCATACATACCTAATTAGGCACATCCATGTCGAACATTATCAAATGTTTTAACAGTGAAGGAGATCAAGATAATGCAAATTCTCAGAAAGAGACATTAAACAAGGCAGCCCAGTGGACCGCAGTGGTCTCTGAGGCCATTAAATGGACTACGGGTTCTTCTCTGGGTACGGATCCCAAAGATCTCTGAAAACGAATCCAAATATGTAAAAGACATAAGATTTCTCTGGGAAGACAAACCACCACGGATTAGTCTAAAAACACTCCAGAAGACTAAAGATAGCGGTGGCTTAGACTTGCCTAATTTCCAAAATTACTTTATAAGCAACAGACTACAATACATCTCTAAATGGCTTAAACCTAGCTATCTAGATGAACCATGGCTTAATATAGAAGAAGCTATGTGTGAGGATATGGCAATTTCAGACCTGCCATTTATCAGCACAGCTGTCAAACGCCAAAAATGCTTTAAAAGCATTAATATCAGTTTCTCACTAATGGCCTGGTGGGAATTTCTTAAACTAACCAAGTCCTTGCTTATTCCATGCAAACTTACACCTATTTGGAACAATCCCGACATCCAGCAAAACCGGAAAATGATAAACTTCCCTCAGTGGAAGAATAAAGGAATAAAACAGTTAGAACATTTAATAGAAAACGGGAACTTTCTCCCTTATGATATAATTACTTCACGATATGAAATCAGCAGCACAGAATTTTTAGAATACCACCAACTTAAATATATTATAGGTAAGAAATACACCCCTGATCAATTAAACTTGCAGCTACCTATCAGGGCTGCAGAATTCTTAAATCTCAATGCCCCAAAACTGTTATCCAAAATATATAGATTACTATCAAAGCTAGACGATTCCATATGTCTCCCAACTTCTAAATGGGAAGCAGACTTATCCAGTAACTTTGACCAAAATGAATGGTCACAAATCTGTTCAAATACATTTACAATGACTAAGAATTCAAACATGCAACTAATACAATTTAAGATTCTGCATAGAACTCATTATACAGGACACAGGATGTTCAGGATGGGTCTGTCACAATCAAACATCTGTCCACACTGCAATGGCAACACAATTGACAACTACTACCATGCTTTGTGGTCTTGTCCACCTGTCCAGGAATTCTGGTTTCAGGTATGTAAAGATCTGTCAAATTGCTTCAAATGTAACATCCCTACAAACCCCAAACTGGGCCTACTGGGTCACTTGGGTGAAATTAACATAGAATTTAATTCTGCAAACTTAATCCTCACCAGTTTATGTATCGCAAAGAAAACTATCCTTCTAAACTGGAAAAACAAACAAAGTCTGTGTATCCAACAGTTCAGAAATCTCTTATTAGATCACATCAGTATCGAGATGATGTCTGCCTCCTCAAGGGATCAGTCGGCTGAACTTCATTCCCTCTGGTCCCCTGTGATCAGCTCCATCACTTAGTATGGGGGGAGAATGTGACCTTATTGTGCTCGGGGTTGGTGGCCGGTTGGGGGTCTCTGGAGGCTGTGGGTCTGTGGTGGGCTTGTTGTGTAAGCTAGGTTTCTAGCCCTACTGTGGACCTGGATGGGCCAGCGGCTGGAGTTGCCACGCGGCGACGGGGCGAGGTCGCTGGCGGGTGATGGGTTGGCGGGCTTGACTCCGTAACGGGCGCCTGTGCCGCCATGGGGTGGGCTGGGCGGGGTCCCGAGCTCCGGTGCCCGGGGTTGTCCCCTGTCTCTTGGGGGTGGGGGGTCGGCTTGTGCCGGGGGGGGGGGCTGGGCTGACCTGGACCTGCCGCTGTGGCGGCGGGCAGGTACATGCTCTGGTGCCTGGTTGCGACCCTGGGACTTGCGGAGTGGGGGGTGTTTGATAGTATGGATGGGATGTGTGTGTGTGTGGAGGGGTGTGTGTAGGGGGTGTGTGTTGAGGACTGGTGGCGGTACATAGGTGTGTGGATGTGTGTGGGTAGGGAAGTGTGATGATGCGTGTGTGGGGGGGAGTGGCGGTGGTGCATGTATACGGGTGTACGTGGGTGTGTGTGTGTGTGTGGGGGTTGTGGTGTCTGTCGGGGGGGGGGGGGTAGTGTCGTGTGTGTGGGGGAGTGGGGTGATGCGTGTATGTGGGGAGTGGCGGTGGTGCATGTATACGGGTGTGTGTGTGTGTGTGTGTGGGGGGGGGGGGGGGGGGGGGGGGGGGGGGGGGCTGCCCCTGGCTTGTCCTGGTCCTTGGGGGGCCCTGGGAGTGGGGGGCATGCCTAGTGCAGCAGGCGGCTCACCTTCTGGAGGAAAGCTCACTTTAGGGTGATATAGGTGGGTAGGGGGGTGAGGGGATAGGGATGTGTGCGGATGAGTAGATGTGTGTGTGTGTGTGTGGAGGGGTATGTTGGTGGTTGGGTTGTATGTAATGGGGTGTGCCTGTGTTGGAGGAGTGAGGGTGTGTGTGTGGGGGGGGGTATGCGGAATGGGATGTGTGAGTGAGGGTGAAGTTTGGAGGGGGGGCTGTGGGTGGTGGAGGGGTGTTTGGTGGGGCATGTGTGGTTGGGTAGAAGTAGAGGGATGGGGTGGCGGGGTGTGAGCGTGTGTGGGGGCGGGGTCGGTTGGGGTTTGTGTGACTTGGTATGGGTGAGTGAGTAGAGGTGGGGTGGGGTTGTGTATGTGATGGGGGATGTGTGTGGATTGCGGAGGTGTGTGGATGGGGGCTGAGAGGGGAGTGTGTGTTGGGGGAGGGAGGGTATGCATGTATATGTGTGTGTGGTTTGGTGGTGGGGGGGTGGTGTCCTGTACCCGGGGAGCGCAGCTGGTGCACTGGGGTGCGACCTGGCTACCGCTAGGTGGCGGGTGGAGATCCTGGTCCTCCGTCGGTGTGGGCTGTGCCCTCTGCCTGCGGGGGCGGGGGGCTGCTCTCGGGCTCTTGGGGCCCTGGGGCCTGCGCTCTGTCTGCCCGGGGTGGCCGGTGCCCGGCGGGATTGGCCCTTGCCGGCCTGGGCCTGCTGGGGCCTGTTCCCCCTGACTGCGGGGGACTCTGGTTGGGGACCTCCTTCGCCACCTCCCGGGTGGATGCATGGCTGGCTCCGGAGTGGGGTGGTTGGGGTCTGTGCCTGGGGGTGACTGTCGGTTACCCGGGTCTCTGGGTTCTCCTGGCCTGCCTCTAGCCCTAGGCGGGCGGGGTCACATTGACACGATCTCTCTTCTCTGAACATGTTCCACTCTAAATGTTCTGCATGAATGTTCTGCATGTATCACAGTCACTGAGTCATCCAGCAAGTTTATTCATTAACAGCAGGTAGCTCTCTTTCTGTCTTTTTTATTTACCTTGCTAGTTTCTGGTCCTCCTGATTGTCAATGGTTTTGTTCTCCACAGGGACCATGAATCTAGAGTTGGCTTGTGTGGGTGTATATATATTTATGTGTGTGGGTGGGTATGTGTGTGTACATATGTATGTATGTATGTATATGTGTGTGTATGGATATGTATACGTATATATATATATATATATATATATATATATATATATATATATATATATATATATATATATATATATATATATATATATATATATATATATATATATATATATATATATATATGTATATATATGTGTGTGTGTGTGTATATGTATGTATATATGTATATATGTATATATGTATAAATATATATATGTGTGTGTGTATATGTATGTATATATGTATATATATATATATATATATATATATATATATATATATATATATATATATATATATATATATATATATATATATATATATATATATATATATATATATATATTGATCTCTTTCTTTTGTTTTTTATGTTCTCTTTTCTGTTCTCTTTCTGCCCCTTTCCTGTCCTTTCCAGGTCAGGTCCAGCAGCATAAACTCTGTAATACAAGCTATTATCCAAAGCAAATAGAAAAATAAAATAAGAATCAAGAAATACAAGGGGATCATTACATCTATAAAAGTTCCCCTTGGCAAAATAAATTTGCTCAGCAGAACACAGCATCCAGAACATCAGTCTGCTTGCTTAAATGCTGGACAAGACAAAAAAAAAAAAAAGTAAAAGACATAAGATGGACAGACAGCCTTGTCCATATTTGTATCGATACTTAGTGCATGAATGAGGTTTAAAGTATAAAGAATGACAATATGAATTTCTTTTTCCTTGTTACTGGGAAAGTGCAACCAAACAATATTAAAAACAGAAACCTAATATTGAGAATTGAAGCAAAGAGAGAACCAAAACCCACAGATTGGGATTTTTATTTTAAGAATAAAACAGATCATCAGTCATGAAACTTAAAAGGTGTCACCATCTCAAAGTGATGCGGACTCTGGCTAATACAACTATTCTGTAAAATTTCACTAAAATAACACCATTGTTAAGCACAAAGAAGGACTGATCAGTCATTTGGGACCGTGTTACTATCAGGTGCTGCCAGACAAAAAGATAGGGACCTATATAACATCATCATCCGGCCCTCGCGGTCTCCTAGTCTAAACACAATCATGTACAGTATGTGTATTTTTGACTGCAGGGACCAGTGTACACAAGCCAAAGATCTTTCAGGACGAAAAGCATTTTCCACAGAGTTGGCAAACATCTCCCAAACAGCAACCGAAAGGCTTTTTATTGCTATAAAAAGCCATCAAGTGCTGTAACACAATTCACCCAAAAGTAATGCTGCTTATGCTTGTTGGTCATCGCTTTGCCTCAGAACTTTTCCCTCTTCTATGTTGTTTTGAAATGGAAAAATAAAACTTGAATTGCAAACATCATCATGCTTAAAATGCTAAAGAAATAGGGCATATTTAATTCAAAGCCCTTCGAAAATCAGGTCAAATTCCACTTGCATAACCTTGTAGTGTAACAGCCAAAACTGACTGTCCAAACTTTTTCATGTCACCAAAAATGAGATGAAGCTTGATCAGCCTTCATACTGTGAGCTTTAACTGCTGGTAATATCTGAAGAGAAAACTTACAGAACTTGATGATGATGTGGAAAAAAAGCTGTAAGTTAAAAATAATTAATAGAGCGTTTGTGTAAGTGCAGACTAGAGGCTACAAAGCTTTTTAAAAATCCATATTTGTCCCATTCCCAGTGCTTTGCTTCATCTGCTGGCTGCTTAATGATGACAGCGGTTTAATCTGTGGCAAATGTACACAATAGAACTGCTGACAAAGCTGGATTTTTAATGCAAAAAAGGTGATATTTTTCTACAGTATTTCTGATGAATGTCAGAGGATTTCTGTAAAAAACAAAACAAATAAAACAGACAAACAAATACAAACCTCACAACAACACATCCTAATGTGATGAACCTTCATGTGTTTATTTTTCAGCCAAAAACCATTAAATTAAATCATTAAGTGGAGCTTCTGAGTGTAGAGACGGAACAGTGGGAGGGCAGAGAAAAGCAGAAATTACTTCAGGAACAAATTGATCTGTTTTTGAGTGTCTTTTAAGTATGACTATCGTACTTCAGGGCTGTTGCTTTGAGTTCCTCTTGAAAAAGGACTATTCAGCTGTTTTTCTATGTTTTTTTTACAGATTAAATATGGATGATCTCTTTATGACCTGAAAGCCAAAATCAAATGATATTACACAGTTTAGAAAGTAGGCATTAGATTAAAAGAAAGGCGGATCCTACAAAAAGGTAAAAGATGCTAATTAGAAAGAGAACAGATTGAAAAATAGTAGGCTGAGGCTACGAAACATGACATAAATCCCACAGAGACCCATATGAATTTCCAAAACCACTAGATGCATCAATGATATAGAGGGATCAACGTAAACCAATAAAACAGCTGATGTAGAGCAGTGGTGTGTCTCTGATAGCAAATCATTTTACTTTGATTACTGCAGTCTCAAAGGAAGTGCTCTGGTAGGAAAATGTACTTTATGTGGTGATTTTGCTCTTCTTTTGCACATCGTTTTCAACTAGATACCCACTTTGTGATTTTCACAGAAATTCTGCAATGTCTGAATCCAAAAACGATGGCAACCTCAGAGGAAGACAGTTGGAGCATGTCTTCAGCCTGCTTGCAGGATCCACAGCATATTTCCTGTCTGTTTTAACTCCTCTATGTGGCTCACATGAATGAATTGAACAGGTGCAGCGTGAAGTGGGTTTGTGGGTGGACAATGATGAGTGGTGAAAAGGGGTTTGGTTTGTGTAACTCAGTTTGCAGAGCAAATCTTTAGCTTAGGCATGAAGTGTGTTTCTCTGCCCACTGCTGCATGCAGTGCCTATGCACCTTCCCCACCCCTTCATCCCCCTGATACCCCATTCCTTTATATGCTGCACATGGGTGACACAGGACTGAACTGGTGCAGGCTGCTCTGCGCTCCAGCTGCATCTGCTTGTGTGCCCACAGGGAATGGTTTATGTGTGTGTGTGTGTGTGTGTGTGTGTGTGTGTGTGTGTGTGTGTGTGTGTGTGCATGTGTGCACTCTGCCTGTGCACTAGCCACTACCAGAAAATATGGGGGGGAAGCACAGGGATTGCAGGGCTCTGCACCTACCTAAGCCATTCACAGGCTCAGCATCACACAGTTGATTCAGCACCTTGCTAATAGCGCACACATTAACTGCAGCACAGATCAGAGGAGGAGTGCAGTTATGAGAGAGAGAGAGGGTGAAAGATAGAGAGAGAGTGAGAGAGAAAGAGCGAGAGAGAGAACGTCTGTGTTGAGCAAATGTGTGCTTGGTGCGACTAGTGTGTGTTTGTGAGAGAAATAAGAGGCAGAGAGTGTGCGAGAGCGAGAGAGAGAGAGAGAGAGGAGAGAAAGAGAGTACGTGTGTTGGTGGGAGCTCAGAGGAAGGATGGCTGCTCATGTTTAAACTGCCTCACATGCTCAAAAGGAGGCAAAAATTCAGCAGAGGTAGAGAAACACACGTCTCACTGGGGGACGCAGCTTGTTCATCATTTGTGGGGAGCCAGAAAAGACTTAGCAATGCCTGCTGAAGTGAAAGAGGTAAGTGTGTGTTGGAATGGCTCTATTTGCTCTGTATCCTCCCTCATCTTTTTCCCTTTTTTTTATTTTGCATATCAGTTTTTTAGTCCTCCTGCAGAGAACTATAATACTACACAGCTTTGCATCCTGCCTCTGTCATGATGAATGAAGGAGGCATCAATTTCCTCACCCCCTTACCTCTCACTGCTGCCTGGTGCGGTTTACTTGTATGCATGGTGACATGATGCTAACATCTTTATTGTACATGTGTGTATCTGTGTGTGTGTGTGTGTGTGTGTGCATACAAAACACAGTCTTATAGGGGTAACTTTGATTGCATTATAAGAAAAGATTGTCCCTCATGGGGGTTAATGCTGCACACGTTGCTGTAAGTGCATTGCCATGATGTATCAGAGAGGCATTAAAATTGATCATGCAGCATTTAACTATTTGTGGATCGGAGTGTGATCAGATGAACAGAAAGGGAAACTTTGGGATCGCATCCTTTCCCTGTCTATGTTGTCATTCTGATCTTATTCTTTGCAACCTGGTTTGTTGAGGTGAAGCTGATTGTGTTTTTTTTTTTTTCTCTGCAGGAAACAACGCTTTTTAATGCATCTGCAATTTCAGTGCAGTTTCCATTTGCAATGCATAGATTGCTTTAAAAAATCAGCCCCACTGATTCAACAGAAAGTAGAGGGCAGACAAGTTGTGATAAAGTTGTCACTAATATTTTCTGACATCAGTGGGCTGATGTCATGTTTTATTATTCTGTGGAAGCATCACTGTTACAATACTGCAGCTTGATGAAGACAAGCTGTCTGTTCAAGCCAATTTATGCTCCAGTCCGATTACACCAAAATCACTTTGACCCACTCACGAAATTGCAATCCAGAGTGCCCATTTTTTCCAAATCTGTCCTTAATAGATTTGTCACAAGTTTGAGTCACGGCTTTTGTCTGATGTGCCCTTGAGCTGGTCACTGAAATCTTAACTTGCAGAGCATCAGATCAGAGTCTGTGTCTCTGAAAATAATCCCCTAGCTGCAACTGGCCTTGATACTGATAAGTTGATGAGAACAAGATGTTAATTGTGTCATTCTGTCTCCTGCAGCATTGCACCTAGCATCTATGTGCTGTTTCTTGTTTTTTTTTGTTTTTTTTCCCAAAGCCAAGTCAGATTCAGAACCATCATCTTGACCTATTTGGCTCTGTGAGCACACTCAGTGATGGTGCAGTGAGTTATTTAAATGAGCTTTGACTCACAGTAGCCTGGTCTTCCCTGGAGCTTGAATCAGACTGAGACAGCACACAGGCCCATGTCCAGCTTATTATCATCCTCCAAATCCTTGATCAAGCTGTCTGTAGACGACAGCGGCACCTCGTCTGTCTTTTGGCCAAGTGTTCATTTAGTGCTGCTTCATAATATCCAATCAACCTCCCCCAGAGGTGTTAAAACCAGGATTATCTCCCTACTGCCAGTTTCTCCTGGGCGGCCCTTTCATCTCCTCTGTCCACAGACACGTTTTGTACGTGGATATGAGGGGCCCTTGTGTTTGGTGAGGAGTTTGAAAATCAAGCTCTCTGCCTCTCCACTTCCAGTCAACTGTTCACTGCAGGCTGATTTAATATGGTGGAGTTTGGTTCTTCTCTGGTTTAATTCTGCAGCTCCAGAGAGAACAGTGTTTGTGACTATTCGACAGTTTATCATTTTCATCTCAGTGTTACCTTCAGTGTTTCAAATATGTTCACAAGTTAAAATTTCAAATGAGATTATAAGCATTTGTGTCATATTTATTATTATGGATAATAATTTACATTATTTATAGGTAGTTCACATACCAAATAAACCCCCATGTGATGCCGTGAAATTATTAATATTTTATGCTTTAATATTTTGGTTGGTTGTTTGCATCAGATAATAAGTTATTCGCTGAGATCAACAGAACAGCTAATCCAATTTTGTTTGACATGCTTAAATGAAGGCAAAGTTTGTAAAAAGGTCAATACAAAATGCATTTACAGTCAAAAACGGCCCCCGGTTCTTTCTCAGACTAACATGCTGAATAATTAATCCTCTCTGACAAATGAAACTCATTTTGTTGAATAGGAAAGAAAGTTGAAGTTCTGCTTGAAGTAAGCACAAATAAAATATAGTTAATATCCACATGTTGTACAGCAGCAGCTGGATTGTTTATTTAGAAGCCTGTAGAGGTGGATAAGGTTCCAAATCCTGACATGTAAATGACAATTAATGTCTCAGTGGATTCAAATGACATTATAATGGTACTGCTGAATGATACTGAAGATCATCCTTATCATCTTTTGGATATAAAAAACATGCAGATTCAAACAAAGTACTCAATATTTCCACACAAACATTTCATGCATTAGGTTTCCATCAGTGGCGCTGACCTACAAAACTGTACCTGAGAGGCCCGATGCAAATGCATGCTTCCTTAAAAACATTGCTTTATCTTTCCCCCCTTGTGTTTACCAAAGATGACAACTGCAAGTAATATAAGAGAAAACTGTACCAGAATTTATTTATTCATTCTTATTTTTATTTTTTTTTAAAGCTTCCATGTAAAATGTTTCCTGTCAGGTTTCATACAAATCAGAGTAAAGTTGCCTACTGGAAATCAAAGTAAAAGTTTTAATAAGCTTTGTGAAGGTAGGAGCCACTGCTTCATTGCTCTCAAACAGGCAAGTGATTATCCAATTTAAACAAGAATATAACCTTAAAATTCAGGATTTGTGTTATATGGCTAAAATAATTAATAGCGCAGTCCAGTGAGAATGTACATTAGGAACCATATTAACCACTTCCATGAAATAATTCCCATCTATAGAAATCACAGTTTACTTTTAGTTATTAGACTTGATTGAAATAAGCAACCAGTATGATGTGCGCCTTTATTGTTTGGAATTTTTAAACCCATAATCACTGCAAAGATGCTTTGTTCCCTTTCAGGTTACATGTTCCTATCTTATCCAGGTTTATTACACATCCCCAACACAGTTGTATGCAGAGGAAATGTTTCTGATTTTCCAGACATGAGTGAAGTAGATCTTAGGAGAAACACACAAAATTAGAGAAATGGCAACAAAACAAAATGACAACAAACACAATTCACAAAGCGTGTCATTTCAGAAAACCCAAAACAATGACAGCAACATGGAAACTACAGTATATAAAATACAAAAACAGTAAAAAAAAAAAAAACTTCCTGCAGCCTAAAACTCACTGCAGCATCACTAGACTGTCAGATTTGTACTTTCCCACCCCCTAAAGTCAATTAATTCAGCATTTATCTTACATCCAGTCTCTTCTCTGAACTCTAAGTTAAAGTTGTCTTATCTGTTGTTCTGTCACTTTCCTTCTTCTTTTCCTCACTTCCACCAGTATGATGTGTGATGCTGATGTGTGATGTGGGCCTGTAGAGCAAATTGAAGCGGTCATGTGATGCCCTGGGCTAGAACACAAAGTTGTGAAGTGTGTGTCCAGTCTGCAGAGCAATGACAGCTCCAGGAATGTGCACAAAGAATGTCAGTGTGCCATTACAGTGAGGTAGAAGCAGAGTTTTAAGGTCAGACAGTCATGTAGTATTGCTTTTACAATGCTAGTAGTGCATAACAAAATCAAAAGTCAGAGAAAAATATGTAATTCAAATCTATATTTCTCTTGGTATCTAATTACTTTATAAAAATAACTGTTATTTGATATAATACACTCAGAATGAGTCATTTTTATTTAATTGCTGCATATTTGTGCCACCATCTTGGTGTGTCTGAATGGAAAAACAGCTCTGTTTGTGAAATGACATTCCTTCTGATCTTTAAAACTGCAGGACTGGCTTTTTTTGATATGTGCTAGAGGACTGGTTCCAAGTGTTGTTTAAAGCATCTGGGCCGTTTTTTCATATGAAACATTTTTTTTTAGGAAGATCCCAAAGTGAATTAATGGGGGTCATCAAAATCTGCTATACTATAAATGAAAAATTACATCCTTAGTCACAAAATTAAAAAAAAAGGAAAAAGGAAAAAAAAAGAAAAACATTTATAAGGCAACAACTTGTGCAACCAATCAATTTTCAGTGGTGGGGCTACACTAGTAGAGCGCTTCATGTCTAACCTGGTAACTGATTTTTTCAGCAGTATTGGCTTAATCAAAAGGACTCAGGTGGAACACAGTATTTACGATGAAAATCTCACTGATGAAAGCATAAAACCAAGTACAGTTTCAGACCAGGATCAGGCAGGGGGTCCACTGCTTTTTAATATTAGCATGAAAAAGGTCCGTTAGAAAAACAGGTAGGGAAACAATGGTGCTAGAGCACTGTAGTAATAATTCTTTTAAAGGAACAAAAAAAGAAGCACTAGATCCACTCACAGATGAAAACATGTTTATGTTGAATTTTGGCCACTCATGGCCACCATCCATTCACTACTGTACTTGGCGTGTGAGGATATTTTTGTTTGGCCATTTTTATTGCTCAATGTCAGTAACTCTTGCACATTGTACCTTTAACAACAAAATATTTTAACTTTTTTTGATGCAACAGTACAACAAAAGAATAGAATAAAACAAAGGACACAGTAGTGCCTGAATTGTGAAATTTTTTCAGTGAATGTTTTTTTCAACCATTGCTTCTCTGTTAAGTTGCATTTTCAACATGTTTCAGTTTCAGAACTTTTCTGCTTGCCTATAAAGCCTTTCACATCAGCTACAGATGAACATATATATTTTCTTTTAGCTGTGTTTGGTCAACAGTGTTATTATTTTACACCATATGGGTCTCTTTGAATAACAGTGTTGTTTTTACTACATAAAGTGAAGTGTTCATGTCTCATATTGGCTTTTCAGCCTCAACTCTGGTCATGCTTAAACTCTCCCCAGCATTAAGTGAAACTTTCTGTGTGATGTTTAGGAGCAGAGTTTAGAGGGCCCTCCTCCGATCTCTGTGTCCCAGGAGGTCAAAGAGGTATCCCAGGACAACCCAGCTGCCACAGATGAGCTGGACACGCCCACTTCCATCGCTTCAGTGATTACCTCAACCAATGAAAGCTCCACAGAGACCGACACTCCTCAGCAGACAGACACTGAGGTTCATTATCACCTACCACCTAACAACTAATTAAGATTTATACTGACTATCTGCTCAGACCTCTTATTTGAAATCTGTTAATCAAGCTGTGTTTTGTTTCAATTTCATTTTGTGCTTGAAGGGAATCAAGAAGTGAGTTTTTACTCTGCCTCAAAAGAGTTAAAATCAAAACTAAACCTTACCAGACAATTAAATTTCCTGCAATTTATTTTGCTTTTAAACAGTGGCTGGACCTCAAGTTGTTTCATCAGAGTCCAATCTAAACTAATTTTCAACTAAGAGGGATTCATTATTTTTTGGCTGGAAAGAAGAATGCATTATTTATCAGAGGCTCATAAAACCAGCGGTGTGCAGAAATGATGATGATTGATCATCACTAAAAGACAAGAGATGAACTGAACAAGTTAAATGAAATGATAAACACGGTGCATGCAACCAAGTCCTGTTCAGTCAATTCCAAGTAAATTAAGACCAAACACCTTCTGCTCTGAATGTAAACAAAGCAATTTGGTGGCATTTAAAAGGAGAATAGAAACAAATGACACCAACAAAGATTCTTAGCGGACCTTTGCAGATAATTATTGTGTATTAATTCTTGTAGGAGTCCAAGGCTGTGGAACAAGAGGCAGAAAAGGTCCCAGTTGAGACCCAAGAAACCTCAGAGCTGCAGCAGGGGAACATCCACGCATCAGATACACCTAATCTCACATCAGCTCTGATGGTTCAAGAAAACACTTCTACTGAGCAACCCTTTTCTGAGACAAAGGCAGAGCCCTCTGCTACACTGACCACAGCAACTCCCCCTCCAAGCTCTACCACCACCACCACCACCACCACCACCACATCAGCCCCGCAATCTCAGCTGGTGCTACAACCTGGAGAGACTCAGCCAGTGATCCCAGACAGCCAAAGCAGAGTGTACACCCTTCCCGAGGCCTACAGAGGCATGGGGGGTGACCTCTGTGTAGGATATGGAAGTCTTTCTCGCTTTGCCCTCCACGGCTACCTGCCCACCAAAAACTTCCAGCCCGGGGCTCACTACACCTTACCCTTTCTCAGGGACAGCTTCGCCCCCGGCGGTCTCAGCAACCAGGGACAGGAGGATAGAGAAAACCTTCTGGATGTGAAGACTGACCACCCAGCTGCCAGTTATTCAACTCTGGGGGGAATCCACCAGTTCAGACCAATCACCACCATGGAGCTCCTCAGGGAGCCCTCAAGAACCAGGTTAGAATAATACATTTGATGAAAAGTTATTGATCTCACAGGACTGGTTGCATTGGTGAGATTTTAAGACTCTTGTACAGATGAGGCTTAAAGCCAGATATGAGCGGAGACCTGAAGAGAAAACACTTCTGTGCTGAAGCAGATTACATTTATCCTGTTCTCTGGAGCAGATTTTCTCTAAAAGGATATATTTTTGATGGCAAAAATATCAAGATGTATAACACTTCATGCCTTCCTGTCAGGGTCTGCATAACTTACAACACATGCAGCACAGACAGATTGACAGGTCTATGTGTGATTCACTCCAGCATCTGTGCATGAAGTGCCGTCATCACTATGAGTAGTTGAATTCTTGTTGTTGGGTACCTCAAGATAAGTTTTCCCTTAATTACTCCAAATATGTTGTAATTATGTCAGAATTACGGGAGCTTTTTTCCTGGAGAAAAAGGAAAAAAAAAGAGGTTTAAAAGGAAATAGTCTATCATCTGCTAGACTGAATCCATTTAGACTTGCTTGGAGGTTCAGGAAGGACAACAGTGACTTGTGAACTCCTGTTGCTGGTCAGGAAGCTTCCACCACTTAGCACGGAAACTAAAAATGCTACATTTTTAAACATTATAAAAACTGAACTCCAGCTTGCTATCCTGTCCAACATTTTTACCAAAAGTTAGATCACTGATTATTTTCCTTTAAACACAATATTGTCGAAGCAACTTCTCATTACTTTTTGTTGCCCAATTAACAAATGATCATACTAAGTGTTGTCAGCACCCTTTGGGATCTTATACTTATATCTTATATCTTGCACTAAACACCTAATTCCAGTACTGTAACATAATAACATCATGAACTTTTCGCTCCAGTCTTGCTGCAAAGCCATAAAATTTTCATGTAAAGTGTTGTGAACAAATCCAAGTGTATCACTGGTCAGAAAAGCATAAAATGTGTTTTGAGCAGTGCAAATGGATTATGTGTTGCAAGAGGCAGAGAAACGTTGTGATGGATGACATTCATGCTATTACTGTCTAGCATTTGTACTTAAATGCTTTAGCAGTGCCTGGCAAACATGACCATATAAAGAAAGCCATGAGCTGTTATGTCACAAAGGCCATGCGTTTGCAGATATAAGGCTTTGTGAATAATAATTCAAGACCACAGGATAAAGTTAGTTCTATTTGCATGAAAATTATTTGTGTGTATAGCTTTTCTTTTTAGTTTTTTTGGCATGTTTGAGGTAATATTATCTTTTTCTTCTTGTATTTGTTATAGAAAATCACCCCCCCCAACAATTAAAAAAATAAATCAGAGAAGAGTGGCTTTTCAGAAGAAAATCCTTCAAGAAACAAGAATGAAAAAATTTAAAGTCAGACATGTCAAGAGGTGCTGCTACCTCAAGTTTATATTGGAACATAATAAGTACAATGTTAATTATTATTACAGTCACACTTAAAAACAAATTCACTGATATTTTGTTTTACTCATGAGACAATCTGTGATAATAACACACATCAAACTGCACAGATAGGTATCCAGCCATTCTGGTGAGTTAGATTGGATAATAGGATGACAGATAGACAGCAGTTAAGTTGCAGTTGGTATCAATCAAGGATGGCGACCTGCTGCAAACTGGAGAAATAAAGACACTTGAACTGTGATTGCCTGCCAGAAGCTTTTCCATGGCCCATACAGAATATATGGGATAGATATAGATGTGTTTACAAAAGGCATATTGAAGCTCAGTCTGTTAGAAATCCCAAAGAACCTCATTTATTCAACATGCGCAGTGTTCCAGGTACAGATTGACATGAGCCTCGTAGCTCTGTGTAGGCTGATGGAAGAGTTAATCAACATGCTGTCTTTTTCTAGCAGTATACTTTCTTTAACATTTCACAAGGTTTTTTAGTGTATTGTCTGGAATGCAGTTTCTGGGTGTTTTGGAGTATCTCTGAGCCTTGGCTATCTCACTTTGAGGGGAACTTGTTGAAATGCCTGCTCTTGGGAAGATTGGCAACTACTTTCGACTTGTGAATAATCTCTCTCACTGTAGGATGAATGATACCACATTGTTTGACAGTAGCTCCACAGCCCTTCACAGACTGCCTCTTTAAATTTACTGGGGAAATCTTTACATCTTGGGATTGTGTTAAGACCCAAATGAAAGCTACAAAAAAAGCAAACTGTTAAACCTTTGTGTTGATGGAGGTAGTCAACCTTTCTCATGATCAGTTAAGGAAGTGCATTTGTCTTTAATACATGAAGAGTAGACACAATCTATCTTTATCTCTCCAGGAGTGGCTATGATGACGCCTTCATGGCCCAATTGGAAGGGAACCTAAATCCTTTCTTCCAGGTCATGTGCCGAGCACAGACCTTGCAGATGCCCCACAAACGCAGCAGCATGGTAAGCCTAGACAGCATCCGAAGAGACCCACGCTGGAGAGACCCCAACTTGCACGAAGTGATCTCAATGCTCAGCCACCCGATGGACCCTGTCAAGTCCAATGCCGCTGCTTATTTGCAGCACCTGTGTTATGAGAATGACAGAATAAAGCAGGAGGTCCGTCAGCTGAATGGGGTGCCGATCTTGGTGGAACTGTTGGACCATCCTAAAGCTGAAGTTCATCGCAAGGCCTGTGGTGCTTTGCGCAACATATCGTACGGGAAAGACCACAACAACAAAATGGCCATCAAGAACTGTGATGGCATCCAGGCTTTAGTTAGATTGTTAAGGAAGACCAGCAGCATGGAGGTCAAGGAGCTGGTCACAGGTACAGCAGAACCTTTTAGCTCTAGATTGACAGCCTGCATGTTTTCAAGTTATTTCTACAGTTTTATTCTGTATACACCGCAGGCACTCTGTGGAACCTCTCTTCACATGAGCCACTCAAGATGACAGTCATCAACCAGGGTCTTCAAACATTGACTGATGAAATCATCATCCCACACTCAGGCTGGAGAAGGAGAGACTCAGCCGACTCTTCCAAACTGCAGAGTGCTGAGTGGACAACCGTCTTTAAGAACACCTCTGGATGCCTGAGGTAACCATGACCACGGTCGTCAATAAGACTATGACAATATAAACAGATTTTTGTAACTAAAAAACATGTTTCTGCAGGAACGTGAGTTCAGATGGGGCAGAGGCTCGACAGAGATTGAGGGAGTGTGATGGACTGGTTGCTGCACTCCTTCATGCCTTGCAGTCTGCGGTCATCAACAAGGACACTGACAATAAGGTTACCTAAATGATAAACTTAATAGATAACTGCAGCTGAGAGGCATTTTTTTTTATTTATTTATTTTTTTTTAGAAATAATTGTATTCTTTCTTAAAGCCAATACATGCCAGAGAATTAATCCACAGAAATTCTATTTGTGAAAACATCACATTCAGACATTTGGTGCACCAAAGCACTCAAAGTGGGAAAAAAATATTTTTCCAAAGTCTGCAGTATTCATGCAGAATCTCAGTTTTGATAAGTGAAATAACAGGTTTTTTTTTTTTCTAAAAACAGAAAATAAGAATTTAATGAGCAAAACTTTCTTTAATGGACCTTTTCTGTCTTCTCTCAATGCAGTCTGTGGAAAATTGCGTCTGCATCCTTCGAAACCTGTCATATCATGTTCACAAAGAGATACCGGGAGCTGAGCGATATCAAGAGCTCCACACTGGTCACCCAATGAGATCAATGGGGCATCCAAAGAAGAAGAATGAGTCTTTTGAGTGTTTTGTTGGGAAAAGACCCAAAGGTAGGTGGAGAAGTTTTCATAATGTTTAATGTTTTTAAAAGAAGGATTATTTGTTTGTTATACCATTATGGCGATATAGTATATTTTGTTTCATT
Organism: Telmatherina bonti; assembly: GCF_933228915.1. Lineage (NCBI taxonomy): Eukaryota > Metazoa > Chordata > Actinopteri > Atheriniformes > Telmatherinidae > Telmatherina > Telmatherina bonti. Next base: position 19,384,669 of record NC_136615.1, read on the forward strand.
GATATTCCTTGTGTTTCCTTATAATTCATTGTTTAAAAATATTGGTGAAGAGAAAGGGAGATATTTCTATTTTTCAGCCCCAGTGTCAACAGCTACTAACATGGAGCTCGCCACACAAATCATTTCTCTCTAGTACGACAATACTAATTACAGCAGTCTGTGTGTGTGTGTGTGTGTGTGTGTGTGTGTGTGTGTGTGTGTGAGTGAGAGAATAAGACATGCCAGGAGTCAGCCCATGTAAGTCCAGCTTTGCCACTGGCTGCAGGGCAATGATGGCTCCAGGAATGTGCACAGATAATGTCAGTGTATGATCAAAACAGTGCAGAAGAACAGAGTTTTAAGACTGGAAATGCATGTTATAAAATTCTAATATTCTAATATTATTGTTGTTAAGGAAATGTAAATGCGTGGCGCACATCCACTTTGGCTGACATTAGTCTAGTTGAGTGCATATGTGTGTGTTTAGTTCCAGATCTTCTCTTTAATGCAGTTTATATGCCTTTCAGAAGCTCAGTTTTAGTTATTTTTGTAAAGTGGCCTGGTCTTAAGTGTAAGAGACTTGCCATATTACAAAAGCTCTGCCATGTGTGTGTTTATTTCTTTTTCAATCCACAGAGACAATGGCTGTTCAGTTGTAAAGCTGTAACTAACTTCATTTTATGTTGTTTTCAGGTGAAAAATTGAGAAAGAGCTTAGAGCTCAAAGAGTTGATCAAATAAAACTGCTTTGCAGGTCAAAACTACACTCTATTGTTGAATCATCTACAGAAACTCTGTAAAAAAAACAACAACCAATCTTTCTGTTTTTAAGTTTTGATATGCCTTTGGCAAGTCTTCCCCTCCAGCATTCAAGATTTATATTTCACATTTTTGCTTTTATACCACTGAGAGCAAATTCACATGGAGGAGCTGATGATAGATTTTCTCTGCTGGAAAAAAAGCCAATTTCCGAATATGAAAGAGGGTGCTTATAGTTTATTGTGCCTGCTCTGACTTTTACAGCATGGAAACGATGCAACAAAGAGGGCATTTTAAAAACACTTGAAACTGGACTCTGGTGTTTTAGTAATTTATATAAATATGTAACCATAGATATAATGCCACAGCAGTCTGTGCAGGGTTTTGTTATATGGAAAACATTCCAGTTATAGCAAATAGTGATTTAATATTTCATAGCTTTAACAAAGCTGCAGAAAAAAATGAAAACATTCTCCTGATATTATCAATTGCTCAGACTGTCGCCACATGGAGGAGCTGTGTGTTTTCTGCTGCTGTGTGCCCCTGCAGTGTAATCTAATCTCTGACAATGTTCTTTCTTCTTTTCCCTTCAAACCTTGTCCATCAGAAGAGTGGTTTAGTCAAGGTCAGTCTGCCTGATTCTCCTTAACATATTGTGATTTGGTACAGAAGTGAATTTGATGATATTGTCTATTTGTGTGCTAAATAAATGAAAACTGGTGTTTGTGTGCATGTGTGCATCTGTGATATACAGGTTGGAAAAATGGATTAATGGACAGAAAGTACAGTACATTGGATTTGCCAAAACGTTCAGAACTAATGAAAGGTATATCTTTAAAAAAAAATAGCCACATCAGCCTCCCACAAAGATGTGACTCAAAAACTACAGCATGCAAATGATCACATTACTAATAAAAGAAATGTAAAGGATTTCATTTTAAAGAGTTTTCATCATGTATCATTTTCATACAAGACCATTATCAAGCATCAGGAGAGTACTTGCCCTCCGTGTTATTTGCTGCATAGGCATGACATTGGCATGGCCTGGAATAAAAGTCATTTAAATGCAGTGCCATACATCAGCAAAGGCACCACTTCAAGAGACTTTCATTACAAAAACAAAATAACCCATCAGCTGAAAGACTGATAACATTTACCTGGCAGCGTCTAAAGGACAATGACAACATTAGTACTGGCATTTGCACTGCATGCCCCATGCACTCTTTATGTTTTCATTTGGAAATGGTGTGCTTTCTTTACATTAGAATGCAGCCTTCAAATTGTGATTTTTCTTGGTCTTTTCTTTTTAAGGGTATGCATGCAGTATGAATTAAGATAATGAGGAAAAAATGCATAGTAGCTTGAATACTGTAGATCAGACTGCCACAGGAGATCAGAGCTTAGTTAATGCCTCCCACACTGCAGCCAGTGAATGCAAATCAGAATGACAATCATGTTATGGTTCAGGGTCAGCCTTATAGTTCTTGTCAGCCATCCGGCAGTTGTCACTGGCTCAGTGAAAGGCAAAAAAATAAAATAAAATAAAATATATATATATATATATATATATATATATATATATATATATATATATATATATATATATATATATATATATATATATATATGTATGTATATTTATTTATATATATATATATATATATATATATATATATATATATATATATATATATATATATATGTGTGTGTGTGTGTGTGTATAGATGAAGGAATTACCATAGCATGAGTCTGCTTAAATGTCCTACATTCATGATATGATATCACTGAAACATGAATGTTTTTACATTTTCTTCATGTAAATTGTTAAACTGACCCAGATAGAAGTACATTATCTATCTCTTTAAAGTTAGTAGTTAATTATACTGAAAAAGGCAATAATGTTTCTCTGCTTTCCTCTGCAAGGCTTGGAGCTGCTCTACCAGCCAGAAGTGGTGAGGCTTTACCTCTCTCTTCTCACCTGCAGTCACAACCACAACACCCTGGAGGCAGCTGCTGGAGCGCTGCAGAACCTCGCAGCGGGACACTGGGCCGTGAGTAGATGCAAGAGTTCCAAGCTGTTTCTCATGCTCCTAACTGTATAGTCGTCATTATAAAACATGCAGAGAGCTTCAGAATTTATATAAAGTGACATTTACACTTACTGCAAATAAAGCAGGTTGTTTTATATGAATGTAGAGCTCACTGCTGAGAATAAGTATTTATTTAGGTGACATGCCCACAGCTGCTGTCACTGTGTGTAAATGTCCTCATGAACTGTCTGTGGTGCAGATCCAGGATGTTTTTCCTTACAGCATCATTCCTGTTCAGCTTAAGGACAGACTCCAAATAGAGTTGAACTGTAACAAAGCATTATAAGTTAATCCATTGTAAATAAGTGTGCACAGTACAGGGTCAAACAAGACAACTACGATGAGTCTGTGGTTGAGGGCATGCATGCCCGAGGCATTTTTCTCAGCTGGATGGTTTTGTTTTTGAAGCAACATCATTAATCAACTTAATGCAAATGGGCACTGACCTTGTCATCAGCCGACATGATCAAAAATAACTTTAACTTCTACAGAATATCCTGCTGAGTGGGTCCATATGTCTTCTAAATTATGAGCCATTGTCACCGTCATTTAAAACAAAGCTCGAAAAATTCGTGTAATTTTAAAATCTTGTGTCACAAGAAAGAATTTGCAAATTTTTAACTGGGCTGTTACGGTATAATTTGTCATGAACACATTTATGTTAGTGCTTTTGTTTCAGGGTAAAAGAAGGCTTTTAATGGAAAAAAAGTCAAATGTAAAGAAGGTCCTCTCACATATTCAACAAAAGGCATCCCTCAGCCAACTCATTGTTTTCTCTTCCTGCTTGTAGTGGTCCAGCTACATTCGAGCGACGGTCAGAAAAGAGAAAGGGCTGCCCATTCTGGTGGAGCTGCTGCGCTCTGAAGTGGACAAAGTTGTGCGAGCTGTCGCCATTGCTCTTCGCAATCTGGCCATTGACAGAAGGAATAAGGATTTAATTGGTAGAGATCTACAACTATTGCTTATACCCAAGTAGCTCTGAATCTATGTGCTCAGAGTAACACCATTATGTCTGCTTTCTCAGGGAGCTACGCTCTGAGGGATCTTGTGGGCAATCTACCATGCGGGCAGCAGCACCCAGCAAAGAATCTTGAGGGAGATACGGTGGTGTCCATTCTGAATACGATTCATGAGATCATCACAGACAACCCTGAGAATGCTCGAGCACTCATACAAGGCCATGCTGTGCAGAAGCTGGTGGCCATCAATAAGTCAAGGTACTTCTTTCTAAAGAACGAATGCACTTTGGTCATTTGCACAAGCTTATTGTTGTTCTGCTTCCAAATGAAACAAAAAATGAAAAACCGAACTGGTTCAAATATTAATGGTATGGGTTAAAAACTGATCAGATTATTTAATATCTGCTCATACTATTGACTAAGCCTCAAAGTTCTGTCTCTTGGTATCATAAGCATATTTATTCTGGTCATTCATGAATTAAATCATTTGGACATTAGTGTCTTAAGGCTGTTTTCTGTTGCTTTACATAACATCACCTCACTGATTTGTTCTCAGCCAATCACTTCGGGAGACAAAGGCAGCTTCTCATGTGCTTCAGACAATATGGGCCTATAAGGAGCTGAGAACCACTCTGAACAAGGCCGGTTGGAACAAGAGCCACTTTAAGGTATAGTTTCTCCTACTTTTCTATATGTTTAAACTCCCAAACATAGAAAGAATATATCCAGCTGCAAAGTCTTTATGTTGTCAGGAAAAGAACAGCAGAGGACGTGAAATTGAGCTTCAGCTCAATGGAGGAAATAATGCTTTCATTGAGCTTGCAGAACATCCCATGTGCATGGCATAAATATCCTTACAATTTGACTCTAACAAGAGGAAGAACAAAAAATGTGCCATATCAGAAGACCAGCGTGATTTGTTGTGTAAAATAAGAATGAAAATGTTTTTCTTTTGTTATTTGAAGCCCACATCTTCTGGTGCAACAAAAAAATCCAAGAGTGGAAAGCAAAGCAGTGACGACATCACCTTGCCTCTGATGGACAAAAACCAAGGTCAGAACATTGCGTTATATGTTCCTTCAGTAAAACGTTACTACATCATCAATTCGAAAGGAAAAGTGTTTAAAAGGAACACAAAATGCTTTTTTTAAAAGTTCCCTGCGTCATCTCTAGCACAAAGAGAAAGGTGTTTTCAGTCTCAAAGCATTTTCATGTGCGTTATGGTCTTAAACTGGTGATGTGCTGGGAAGATTATCCAGCACACAAACATGTCTTATTGCAGGAACAGTATCTTCTACAGGCAGAGCACGCTGGTGCTTTGTCATGCTTTAGCTACTTTTTAGACTCTTTAGACAAGACTAGGTTGATGCGACAGAGATGCCATCTACAGAAAGGTACAGAGCAGACTCTGCTTCTTAAGAAAGCTGAGATCATTTGATATGTGCACCAAAATGTTGCATATCTTCTATAAGTCTGTTGTGGAAAGTGCAATCAGCTTTGCAGTCATCAGAGTTTGAGACTGGAAAAATTAATAAAGAAGGTGGGTTCTGTGCTGGGAATAACTGGAGCTGCTGGAGCTGATTGTCCAGTAAAGATGCTGCACAACACAGAAAAAACAGCAGTCTGTGTTCAGTCTGAGGCTTCCTTCAGCCCTCTTTGAGGAAGAATATGTGCTATTCTAAAGTAATTATCCTTTTGCATCCACCTACTTGTGTCTGAAGCATTAGTGTATAGATGCCAATAATATGTTGTTTTGGAACTTTATATTCCAACTAATGATGTGAAATATGAACATATATTCCCTAACACACTTTAGATTAACATCATGTTATCAGTGATTTTAACGAGTCACTTGTTGTTGATTAATCCTCTCATGTGAGAAATTGTTTAAATTTTATTCAGACAAATGTGACCACATTGTATTCCTGCAGTGAATATTTTTAAAAGATTACTGCTTGTAAAGGAATAACCATGAAATAACATTATTAATATGGAATATTCCTTTTGTGATTGTACTGGCAGAGAAGCAACATTTGCTCACCCACAGACAAGATTAAACAAAGTTATGTGATTGGTTGAAAATCTACATTGACTGAAATTTACACCAACTTTGAACAACTGCATGCCCAATATTTGTGTCTCCATGTACGTGTATGGGCATCCATTTATCAATGGATCAATTCTCATTTAGAAAAACACACCAATGAAGGCAAATACATTGCAGCGTGTTGTAGAAAGCTGCCGTGCCCATCCGTGTGAAGCTTGGACACACTTGACCCAAAAAGTAGTTTAAATAGGACAGTATGATGCATCTGCAGAGCCCCAATCTATTTACACATGTGGACACTGAACCCATATATTCAACCTGACAAATGCACAGTTGAAAAAATAAAAGATTTGCAACCAATCCTATATTATAAGCTCTAATACTGAAACTCTATTCTTTTCTACAGAAACAATCCCAATCGCAGATAAATGAATAATCTGGATGTAGTAAACACAGCTTTCCTCATATTGACAGCTTAATAGAGTGTGAATAGTCTCAGTTAAGACAGAATCAAGACCTACAAAAGTTCCTTTGTTGGGGCATGATGCGATAATGATGTAATAAGTGCAAGACTTTTGACTTAGAGAGCCTGGTTTGATTCATGATGGGACATTTTGCACTACAGGTCATTACTTTTGCCCATTTGAGGCTACTATTAACTAGGCTACTTTCAAGTTTTTCAGTTTGCTTTCAGTACATTTGATGAAAATGAAAATATATATTTTAAATAGCCTTAACCTTGTGGTTTTCAAACGGTGCAGTGCTGGAGTTTGGAGTGTGGATGCAGATTGTTTCCAGAGTCACCAAATCATGAGTCCCTCTGCTACATTTTCCCAATCCCATTCCGTATTGCTGCGCCCCAACCAGGGTTTAAGAACTACTGCCTTAAACTTAAAAGGTTGAATAATATTCTGTTTTAGTCCCTGTACCTCCCAATGCCACCTAACACAAAGCAGAGAAGTGGGAGAAGTGTGCGTTTCTGTTTGTTTTCATAGATGCAAAATGACACAACCTCCAATATATCTTTTTTCTTTTCTTTTCTTTTCTTTTCTTTTTTTTTTTTTAATGATGGCTATGTGTCCACTATACACATACCCAACTTACAAACAGGACACAGTAATGATTTGTGAATGTCTCTCTTCTATTTAATTATCTGCTCATATAATTATTATTTTCTGCTGCAGATTTATATTCTACTTTAGAGCCAAATGACAGAGTTGGAGATGGAAAGGGGCCTGTTGTAGAAAGAGACTCTGTGCAGGTAATCCTCCTTTTAAGTGTACTGAATTCTTGCTCGTCATTTATGCTTCTCATGCAAGTTGACGAACACCGTCTGTGCTTCCTGACAGGCCATAAGTGAGAGAAAACACTTCATCAGAGCTGGCAGGCCTTCAGTGGGCCTCATGGATAACAAACCTCCACCGCTGGACTCTTGGGTGTGAACGTAAGAGCACGTCCTGCCCACCCAGTTAAATCCTGTAGAGACACTTTTCACTGGTAAAATGATGATCTTTGCCATCTGATCATTCTTGTACAGAGAACACAGCCAGTTAAAAAAAAAAAAACTCCTTTGTTTACAGGACATAGTGTGCCAAACATTTACACGTATTTATTACGGAGATTATATGACAGTAGACTTATGGATTTATCATTTAGTGTGATACACTGTAAGTCTGCAACTCATGACTGATTACGTGAGCTATATGAATTAACCCAAATATGCAAACTGTGGTGAATCATGACTCCAAAGAATATATGACATGTACAATTTGAATTTTACCGCTTATCTAGGGCATACTTGTACTTTGTTAAACCAATAAGGCCTAAAACGGCATGTGGATGTTTTTGTTGTCCACCTCCAAGGTTCAAAAGTTCTGATCTAAAATCATTTTTGAAGTATTTTTTTCTTCTGTGTCAAAATCATTAAGGATTGTGACTTTCATTACCTTAAAATTATTGACAACTGAGTTTATTCTTGACAAACAGAGTAGACTATTGGTTCATTCAGTATCTCTGTAAGTCTCTTATTGCAGTTGTTTCATGATAGGCAAAATGGGATTGTACATGTGTAACAAAGGACTGTTAATATTGCAAATGAAGGCATTTATATTGTAATGTTTATAGTAACAACCATGTTATTAATTAAGAGTTATTTATGTGTATTAGCTAATACCAGTAAGTGATACAGCTCTGCTTTGCAGTGGTCCTTTTTGCATTGCGATGTTGAATGAAAATGACAATAAATGCTGTGCATAGTTTTTCATTTTGATTTGTATTTTCTTTCTATATACAGATTTATTGTGATATTCTTTTCATCGCTGGACAGATTTTAGATAAATTATCACCCAAAGGCAAGGTAAACAATGTGTTTTGGACAGACTTGAAATGATTTTTATTTTTAATTTAAGATCAACGGAGCAGATCCTACATTTAGTGATTTGTTGGTATTAATCTTTTAAATTTCTTCGTTGTTATTGCACAAGTAACACAAGCTGTGGCTTCTAAAGGGGGGAAGCTACATATAAATATATACATAAATACATCAAATGAAATGTTTGACATAATCCATTATGGGGGAGCACAAGTAAAGACACTGAGTCTATAGTGGCCTCTTGTGGAAATGACAAAGCATGAATGAATAATTGAATAGATTACTAATATCCTGCATTAGACAAAGCTATTGCGATTGCTTTAGTTCTGTTTATACCATCCTGCTTGTAATGTAGCTATTTTACATGTTTTTTTTTGTTTTATATTGTTAATCGGGGCTCCGTCTTTTGATTTCAGTCTAAATCAGTGGATAGCATGCTATTAATTAATGGCTGCGTTCATGTAAAAAATGCTGCAAAGCCAGTGTTTAATCAGAAGGAAGGCCTGCATCAAAATTAGCCAATATCAGAGGACTTCATGAATAGTCCCTGCAGTGAGAAAGAGGAGGGCAGAGCAAGACCTCAGTGACATCTCCAAACATGTCAGCACAACACATTGGACAGCACAGCCCTGCCCTCAAAACCAAACCACAAGATCAACAAGGGCAAAGCTGTTTTCACTTTTGCCGCTACGGCAACCTGTTGTCCTTTAATGAGGGGCAGTCTGCAGGTGTTTTCTCCAAGAGGTCCACATCTTCTCATCTGATGCTTAGCCTTTGGATTTAATTCAATCATGACTTCTTCAGCTTTCTCCAACAATGGGTTTGTCCACACTCTGACTGCCATACTTCTGATGTTGACCAGTTTGAGTTGGAGCAGTCCAATCAAGTCTGCTGAAAACCACCGCAGGACATCGCTTGGTGTGGATGTGGGAGATGATCCACTCTTCGATGCACAGAACTTTTTGAGCCAATTTCTTTCCACACTGAACCTCACTAGGCCGAGATCCCAGACCAGGTTCCTTGCTGCCCAGAAAGAACCACTGCCCGAGTACATGCTGGAGCTCTACAACAGATTTACCAATGACCACAGTGCCGTACCGTCGGCCAACATTGTTCGTAGTTTCAAGAATGAAGGTAAGACTTTCTTTGCCGTCTATAATTCTATATTGCATGAAAAGAGTTTTTGTTTGGCATTCTATATAAATTAAATCAAGGCATTACTTTGATTTAACTAATCAGTTATCGTAGAGTTTTTTTTCTTTTTTTTCTTGCTAATTTATGAATGATGATCAAGAAATGAAACTCATTAATAAACATTTTGACATTTAGGAGTGAGTTTGCCTTGAGTTGTGAGCACAAAAAGTTCTTAGACACCCTCTCTGGCATTTTAATTTCAGATTCCTTCCCGTACAGTATACGATCCAATGGTGTAAGGATACATCCCCTGCTGTTCAACATCACTATGCCCCACCATGAACACATAACAGTAGCTGAGCTTCGTCTATTCACTTTGGTACGGAAAGCCCAAAGACCATATGATGGCTCTGACTGCAAAGTGACGATCTACAAGATACATGAGGGTGTTGTTTGGACAAAAGAGGTGGGGAAAGAAGGGAGAGGGAGGGACGAAGAGGAGGTGGTGGAGATGAAAGATTTGGAGGAACTGGTGACAAAGCATATCCACGCCAAAGATAAGAGCTGGGTGTCATTTGACCTCACTCATGTGGTTAAAATCTGGCGGAAATCAGGGTGTGCAACTCATAGACTGGCAGTTCACATTGTGAATCTGGGGTCGGAGGAAGAAAGGGCCACACAAGAGGCCATGAAATCGGATGAAAGTTTGGTCGAGATTGATATAGACAGGAGCTTGGAGGGGAAACACAACACAGTTATGATTGTATTCTCAGATGATCAGAGTCATGACCACAAACAGGAGAGAAAAGAAGTCAATCACATGATTAGACACGAGAATGACCTTCCTGAAAGCTTGGAAAGAAGCCAGCAACCTTCCTGGGAGTATGTAAATCCCTACGATCGCGCTAACAATGACGAGATGGATGAACAGTCTATCATGCAGCGGCAGTCCAACCTTATCTATGACACACCTCCTCGAATCCGTCGCAATGTTAAGAGCGAGTCATGCAGGAGGACACCACTCTTTGTGGATTTTAAAGACATTGGCTGGGATTCTTGGGTCATCCAGCCCCTAGGGTACGAAGCATACAAATGCAACGGTGTGTGCAACCCACCTTTAACCTCTGAGGTCTCACCTACCAAACATGCCATCGTGCAGACTCGTCTGAGCGTCACGAGTCCTGAGAAAGCGTCACGTGCCTGCTGTGTGCCCACGAAACTGGAGCCAATCTCACTCCTTTATCATGATAATGGAGTGATCACTTATATCCACAAGTATGAAGAAATGGTGGTTGCAGAGTGTGGCTGTAGATAGTACCTATCTATCTATCTATCTATCTATCTATCTATCTATCTATCTATCTATCTATCTATCTATCTATCTATCTATCTATCTATCTATCTATCTATCTATCTATCTATCTATCTATCTATAGTATCAGACATAACATACAGAGGACTTAGTCTAAATTAGGGATGAACACAGAATGTACATTTGCATTTACAAAACAGAAACCTTACCAAGTTTTTCTGTTTGTCATGATTTATTACAGATGTTTGCCATTTTTGCATTTTAGTGTTTTGCCACACAATTCTACATTCTAGTATTTTTCTGGCAGTAAAAGGTCATATTTGCTCAGCACAAAAATAAATAAAATGAAGAAACAGAAAAGAAGGTGTGAAATATATGTCAAATATCTATACATTGTATTATAAATGTCTATTCAGACTTTTACATGGCCCTGCGATGGACTGGCGAGCTGTCCAGGGTGTACCCTGCCTGTCGCCCAAAGCCAGCTGGGATAGGCTCCAGCTTCCCCGCGGCCCTGGATTGGATTAAGCGGTTCAGAAAATGAATGAATGTATGAATATTCAGACTTTTACATGCTAAGTAATATTGGTTGTGGCCAATCAAAAGGTTAAATATGGCAGCTGAGACATTAAAAAGGCTTGAAATAATAAAAATGTGAAATTGAGGGGCTATATTTAAATAATAAGCAACACTGATAGTGCACTGCCTCCTTTTATTGGATAAAAAAAAAAGAAATATAAAAAGGCTGTTATTAAATAACAGCCTTGCCAAAATGCTTTAGTAAGAGATGCACATGGTGCAATCTGTAAATTGTGTTTGTACCCTGTGGCATCATGGAGCTTGAGATGATTTAAAGACTGTGACATTTTGTCTCATATTTGCTTGCCAAACTTGCAGAAAATGTATTTTCGAACGCTTTTAACCAGGAAAGGATTTTCACGGTGTCTTGCAGCTCCTTGGGGCCTCTTGTCTGGAAATGTAATTTCTCTTTGCTAACATTGCTGTCAGCTGCTGTGAAATCTTTCTCTATACCAGCCATTCATATTCTGCCTTTGTGTCACACATGAATGTGGATGCTACTCTGGTTGTAGAAATAAACATCTGAAAGCCAATATATTTATTGAGCAATCTTTGACGTCTTGGATATAGTATGTCATTGTCAGGTTTTCATATCACTTGCCATCTAGCAACCTTAATCCCCATCCCTCCGGCGTCACATGCCTGGCGGGCCTCTCTCCGCCCGCTTCCATGCAATCGTGATAAAGAGGTGTCAGAGCCTGGAATCGTGTAGACCATCACTCAGGGTGAGACGCCACTCCAAGTGGCAGCATTTGTGAGAATGTGGTGTCAGATTCCTGGCCTCCAGTGCCAACATGTTCTATTGACAATCCTGCCATCAGGTTGCTTGGTGCACTCTGAACCCTCCCACTTCCATTTTCTGACATAGGCATGCTTATGTCCTTATCATGGTTGTAGCAACGGTACAAATGGAAAAAAAAACAAGTAACAAAAAACATGTCACATCAGCACCTAACTGCTGCTGTTAACAGTCGGAAGTAGATAGTGATGGAATAATGCTGGAGCTTTCTATGGGATGATACCTTAGCAATTAGATTTACACAGACCAACTGTGCAGCACTGACATTTTGTCAGGGGGGTGAACATACTGGTCTGTAATCATGGATTCTTTTTTCTTTAATTCAACTGTTTTAATATATTGACTTTTCAAAGCATACATTTTATATTATAAATATTGCTTTCAAAACTTTATTTGGTGTCAATGCATTTTTAAAATGCAAAATAATAAACAGGATATTTTGATTACATAGAATTGTGTGAAAATAAGAATTGTGTTTTGTTTTCATTCACAATTACCCCTGCATATCCACGGGTGATAGATGAGTCTAATTCAGTAGATTCTGCAATGATACATAATCATGTTCCCTAGGTAGCCCAGAAAAGAAAAACAACACTTCGTCTCGAACCCAATGATGGGTGGATCTGTCCCATTATATTTATTTTATTTTATTTTGATTTTATTTTTTATTGCATGTTTTAAAGTCAGTGCAGTTTCTACAACAAGGTTCAATGAGGAGACAGCAAGATCACTAAATAGTATCAGCGGCAACCTATGACCTGACAGCCTGTATGAGATGGACATAGTCTATCAAATACAGTTTTTTACTCATGGTGTAAAACCATGGCATTCGCTCAATCCATTTATCAATATGAAAACATAATAAATTGAGCACTATTTTTTTTATGTACTCCTTCAAACACAGGGAAATTTTACTGTTAGCAGCTGCTGCTACAGCAGCCTGCCACTGCCTGCAGCAACCAGGTTTGGCATGTCAGCTGCTACTGTTTTATGGCCAATGCCAACGATCCACCAGACTAATATGTATGACTGTATAGTTATAACATTGGCTGCTCAAAATGAACATGAGTTGTTTGACATGTGCCATTTTTTGGGATATATATATATATATATATATATATATATATATATATATATATATATATATATATATATATATATATATATATATAATCTGTTAGCAGAGGCTCATCGCCAGCATTGACTGCCTCAGCCCGTTTTAACAATATGACAGATCTGCCATATGAATAGGTCAAGATAAACCATTAATAACTTAAACTAGGAGTTTTAGTTTCATAGGATAAAAACGCACAAATTTAGCATTTCTCAACCTAAGGTTTTTATCTAAAAACAAATGATGATGTACAAAAAAAGTCTTGATTAACTAATGATTACATACAGACGATCTGCTGTGGGTGGGTGATGTATCTAAGGTCTGTTTGTGGTACCTAAAGTAAAAAGCTATAGTTGATAAAATGTTGATACTGGATATGTAAATCCGGCTTTTATCAAGACTAAATTTGGTTTATAATCTTATTGTCTGTATCAAAATATATATCTACCACCAGTAGCAATACCTGGCAGCTACTGTAACCACATCTATGGCATCAAGAGATTAAAACCAGATCATATGCTGATTTCACATTTTCATCCACTGTGTTTACAAACAAACTATAATATACCGCTCTACCAGACTGTATGTATTGTTTTAGTACTTTAGTCTCTTTGTTATACACTCTATATTATGTTTAAACCAACATTACAATGTTAAACTGTTGGCTGTGAGCTTCCGTCCACGTTATTTACCCAGAGAGTTTACCTGTGTTATTCTGGTAGCGGTTTATATAATACCTGGTACCAGACACAGCCTGTGATGTCATCAGCTCCATCGTTGCTTGGCTACAAACAGAGTCCAAACTCATTCATGGCGAGACTTCAACAATGTCTCCCTCTCTGCAACTCTGCCAACATTCCATCAGTTTGTCAGCTGCTCCACCAGAGAAAATAAGATCTTGGACTTATTTTATGCAAATATGAATAATGGATACAGTTGTTCTGCCCTGCTCCTTTAGGAAGATCTGACCATAATCTGGTTCTTCTCACCTCCACCTACAAGCCCATCGTTCATCACAAAGACTATCAAAATCTGGTCTGCTGAAGCTGAAGATGCTCTTAGAGGAGGCTTTGAGGCTACAGACTGAAACATCGTCTGTGAACCTCATGGAGACGACATCAATGCCATGACTAAGTGCGTGACAGATTACATAAACTTTTGTGTGGACAGCATCGTCCCAACAAGAACAGTAAGGTGCTTCCCCAATAACAAACCCCGGATCACCTGTGACCTGAAAAAGCTGCTGAACATCAAAAAGAAAGCCTTCAGGGATGGTGACAGGGAGTTATTGAGGGCAACACAAAAACAACTTAAAACACAAACTAAGAAGTGCAAGGAGGACTACAGGAAGAAGTTAGAAAGTCAGCTCCAGCAGAATAACGTAAAGGATGTGTGGTCTGGAATGAAGAAGATCACCGGATTCAAGTTAAAGGTGGACCAGCCCGATGGAGGTCTGGGCAGAGCTAATGAGATGAAGATATTCTTCAACAGGTTCAGTTCACCCTCTACCTCCAGCCCAACAGAACACACTCCCTCCATAAGCCCACTGCTTTCCTGTCACTCCACTCCACCTTGTTTGTGTCCTGCAATCAGGTTATGAAGCAACTTGAGAAACTGAACCAGAACAAGGCTGCAGGTCCAGATGGTGTCAGTCCCAGAGTTCTCAAGACCTGCTCAAAACAACTATGTCCGATTCTCCAGCACCTTTTTAACACCAGTCTGAGACAAAATAGAGTCCCAGTGCTGTGGAAAACCTCCTGCCTTGTTCCAGTGCCTAAAAAAACACAACCAGCTGAACCAAGTGACTACAGACCAGTTGCCCTGACATCTCACATCATGAAAGTCCTGGAGAGAGTCTTACTGGCTCACCTCAACAAGCAAGTAAACACCTTTCAGGACCCATTACAGTTTGCATATCGTAATGGAGTTGGGGTTGAAGATGCCATCATATACCTGCTCCAGAGAGCACACTCTCATCTGGACCATCCAGGCAGCACTCTGAGGGTCATGTTCTTTGATTTCTCAAGTGCTTTTAATTCCATTCAGCCTGCTTTGTTATGTGAGAAGCTCCATAAATTCCAGGTGGATACCTCCACAACCACCTGGATCTATGACTACCTCACAAACAGACCACAGTTTGTGAGACTGAAAGATAGTGTGTCTGAGAAGGAGGTCAGCCGCACTGGTGCACCACAAGGAACTGTACTCTCGCCGTTCCTCTTCACACTGTACACCTCAGACTTCCAGTACAACTCTGAGTCCTGTCATCTGCAGAAATACTCTGATGACTCTGTAATTGTGGGGTGGATCAGGGATGGACAAGAAGAAGAGTACAGAGAACTGGTCAGTCAGTTTGTTAAATGGTGTGGTGACAATCATCTCATGTTAAATACCAGCAAAACAAAAGAGATGATTGTTGACTTCAGGAGGAACAAGAATAAACAAAGCATTGTTTCCATCCTGGGAGAGGAGGTGGAGGAATACAAGTATCTTGGAGTTCAGCTGGACAACAAACTGGACTGGAAATGAAACACTGACTACATCTACAAGAAAGGTCAGAGCAGACTGTACTTCTTAAGGAAGGTGAGATTTTTTAACATCTGCACCAAGATGTTGCATATCTTCTACAAGTCTGTTGTGGAGAGTGCAGTCAGCTTTGCAGCCATCTGCTGGGGTAATAGCATCAGAACCAGAGACTTGAAGAGAATCAACAAACTGATCAAGAAAGCTGGTTCTGTGCTTGGAGTAACTCTGGAGCTGCTGGAGCTGATTGTCCAAAGAAGAATGCTGCACAAGCTGATGAAGATGATGGAGGCTTCTTCACACCCTCTCCACAACACAGTGAAGAAAAAACAAAGTGTGTTCAGTGAGAGGCTTCTTCAGGTCTGATGCAAGACTGAAAGATACAGAAGATCATTCCTGCCAGCAGCCATCAGCCTCTGGAACAAGACCTCCTCAAACTAATTATTATATACTACAATACCGAATTTCCCTTTGGGGATTAATAAAGTATTTTTCATTTTCATTAATTTTTCCAAGCCTTTTTGGATGTTATAGAAGGTTTTCCCTCAATGTGAATAAATATAGAGACTATTGCACCAGGAGACGGTGTTAAACTCATAGACCGTATATGATACACAGTTATATACAGTCTACATACACTATATGGTTAAACTGTAAATAAAGAAGCTGCAGTGCAGCGCCACGCCTGTCATTTCACTTGCGCATGCGCAGTTGGAGCGTGGTGGGTGGAGGAAAATATTTTGTTTATTTTCGTGACCAGCTAGCGTGTGCACCAGTTGCCATTAGCTAACATTGTTTTGAAATATTAATGACATGTTAAAGGTTTAACTGATGAACAACGGTATCTCTAATTAATATGGTACTGTAATAATTAGTAGTGAAGAGGGTTTGAAGCCGTCAGAAAGGAAGGTTAGCTAACGAGAAGTTGATGAGCGTCTGTTAGCATATGTGCTAGCACACAATAACCTAGACGCAAGCTAGTTTACCCAAGATAATCGTCGGAAATTAAGAATTTAAAGCTGTACGTTTATCACATTCTGTTACTCGGACCAACGCTTATTCGCAGAAAAATCACGGTAAGTCAAAAAATGAGTTTATGTTTCATGAAAGTAATTTATGGACCAATGCTCTCTAGAATAGCATTAGCTAAGTGATGGCAAACGCTAATAGAGCCACTCAACGTTAGCGGGTTAGCGCTAGCAAAAACCGTACTCTTTAGAAATTATACGTTTCCTACGACATACAGTCATTTCAGAGCACACTATTTCTTAATGTAAGAGCAACATATTTTACATAAATTCAACCGCACTTTTGAAGTTTCACTACAACTATTTGTTGTATTGTGTTTATTAGTTACGGTAGATTACCCAGTAAAGCTAACGTTAGCAAAGTTTACATTGAGTCTAATCAACAGAACAGTTGCTATTTTGATGTCAGTTGTTACTATTACTATTCGACATTTTTAAGCATTTTAGGGGGTCCGCCAGTGATAATCATTATCTGCATGAGTCTGATCTGTAGTACAAGGATTTTTACTTGTATTGTACATCATATTGGAGGCTACCACGCGTTACTTCCAGATCAGTACGCACAGTACTTGTGGAAAAATATAAAGGTGGTACAATATTTATGTGCTTAGTTAATGAATAATATTAAAAACGGTCTTACTAGTATATAAATGTATCTTCAGAACTAATTTAATCATTCAGCTGGACAATATATTTTTATTATCCTGCTGGACAATATATTTTTATTATCCTAATTTCCTGTTGTCCTGTTGTGCTACTAAAATCTTCTGTTTACTTGATCAGTTTTGCAATTTTTTAAAATAATATTTTTCAGGTGTTGTAATCTTACATTTACTATCTGTAGCTTTATTGATTAGGTTGGAAACGTGTGATAATGATAGTCCTTCATTCAACAAAATGCCTGTAAAAAGGTTTTGTGATTTAAATTCATTTTAAGGTAATCTGTGGACATCTGTCCAACATCAAATAATTCCTCATTAACTATAAATATACTAAAGTATTTCTATTGAAAAAATGGAGCAAGTATGAAAATGAAAAAACTAAATCTTTCTTTATTTGTTAAGAATCGGTTTTATTTAGTGTTTAAAAAAAAAAACAACTTCTCAGATAGTGAGGAGTTACAATTTTTGCTTAGAGTGTTGTGGATATTTGGTGCATATTTTAACCAAACTCAGTTGAAATGAATTACATTTATTTCTATAACGGACCAAGTGCACCTTATCAATTTTTGGTGCTTTGGGACTTCGCAGGGTTAACTAAACTTAATATAAATCTTCAAATTATATTTTCTTTTAGATTTTAATGTTGTAAAATTTAACAAACATAAATTCAGTGTCATTTTATGGATCACATAAGTAGTTTTACTGATAAACCACCCATTAATTGCGCAGTTGAAATATTAAAAAAAAGAGAATGATAAAAGTGTAGATGAACATTTATTAAATCATTAAAATTCTTTGCAGAACTTTTTTTTTTATAAGAGTTGACAGAATGAGATGGAGTTGTTATAATATCCCTACAAACCTGAAGTTGAGACATTGGACAGTACTTTTTCTGTTTTAGGTTGCTGAACGTGGGCTGCATTGGATTAACACTAATTTCATCACGGCATTTCTACTACTGAAAGCATAGAGGAAATAACTGGAAAGTCTACCCAAGGTTGAAACCGGAGGAGCAAGATGTCAATTACAAACACTCCCACAAGCAACGATGCCTGCCTGAGCATTGTGCATAGCCTCATGTGTCACCGACAGGGGGGCGAGAGTGAAAGTTTTGCAAAGCGAGCCATTGAGAGCCTTGTCAAAAAACTGAAGGAGAAAAAAGATGAGCTGGATTCTCTCATCACCGCCATCACCACAAATGGAGCTCATCCTAGCAAGTGTGTAACCATACAGCGAACTTTGGATGGCCGCTTACAGGTATATTGCCATACCAAATTTATTTACTTTTGCTCACTGTAATCCTAGGCTATAATTTAAAAAGAACAGCATCTCATTTGATAATCCTCTCTTGCTTTAGGTTGCAGGACGTAAAGGTTTTCCTCATGTAGTCTATGCCCGGCTGTGGCGATGGCCAGATCTACACAAGAACGAGTTAAAACATGTGAAATATTGCCAGTACGCCTTTGACCTGAAATGTGACAATGTTTGTGTCAACCCATACCACTACGAGAGGGTTGTTTCTCCAGGAATTGGTAAGTAAAAACTGCAGATTCAACTGCATTGTTTACATGTTTGTGGTTTAGCTAAGTCATAATTACAGAACAATATTATTGGCACACTGAAACATAAAGAGTCATATAAGTTGGGATAATTATCTCATTTTTTAATATCCAAACCTTTTCAAACATGCAAACATTTGGACAATAATTCTCATTAGGCTATTGACCTACTCACACCGAGTGAAACTAATTCATGTGTCCTCTCATTGGTGTGTTTGCAGACTTATCAACACTGACCCTTTCAAATTCAGGTACAAAGCTTTTCTTGTCCTTGTTAGAGATTGTGTGAATGTTCATCTGTCTTAATCGTGTCTGTCATTTTCTGATAGGTCCACTCATTGTCAAAGATGAGTTTGATTACGATAACCAACAGTCTCACTCCAGCTCTGAAAGCCACCTGCAGACGATCCAGCATCCACCGTCAAGGCCAGTTCCACAGGAGACATTCAGCAGCCCCGCTTTGCTACCCCCATCAGAGGGCAGCAGTTCAGCTTCCACTTCTGCTTTTTCTACCATTAGTGCTGGACCCTCAAGTGAGACAATAATAAGATGAACCTTTTTGTTGCTATTTTAAGATACTGCTGTTCATCAAAAATGTTTCAGGATTTGAGGGGGTGGTGGACAGACAGACTCCAGTTCTGGAGAGCTGCAAGTTTTTGAAGTTTCCCTGCTGCAACACACCAGACTCAAATCAATTGGTAATGAATAGACCAGTGCAGAGTTTGATATAAAGCGCTGCACAAATCTAATCAAGTCTGATACGAGTTGTGTGTTGCAGCAGGGAAACTTCTAACATTTTCAGGGCTTCAGCTCTGCAGCTCAGGTCCAGAGTTGGCCCCCTCTGCACAGAGAGGTGTGGGTAATTTTATATGGGAATATTTTAAGGAGTTACTTAAGTTTGAATACTTGATGTAGTTAATACTTTTAATGCGGTAAATATCTGTATTTAAACTATTTGACAACACTGTTTTTTTCTTTTTTATACATATATTTCAGATCCTACTCCAAATTGGAGCAGAAACAGCAGCTTCACCCCAGCTGTGCCTCAACACCAGAATGGGCATCTACAGCATCATCCACCAATGCCTCACACAGGACATTACTGTAAGCAGACACACAGCATGGTTATTTTACACAAAACTTTAATCAGACCTGGAAAAATAGTCCACATCTGTTCATAAAAATGAACACGCATATGAACATGTGCTAAACTCATTAGTTTGTTTCCTCTCCCAAACCAAAGGAGCAGATGTGTTATTAAAATAACAACCCGTGTTAATTAAATTAGCTAAAGAAGACAGCTGTGGCTGGACAGCATTTGTACTCATAGAGGACTTGAAATTCTCAACTGACTGGACATGTAGAGCAGGGAAGTACTTATATAAGATCATTTATTAAAGCATACATGTTAGTGACTTTAATACAAGTGAATGATTTCAGATCTTGCATTAGCTTGCTTCCTGATTTGTGCCCATTTCTTACAGTTTCATCAAATATTTGGTTTTAGAATGGTTAAAATGGATACTAATGTCTTTCAGGGCCAGTTACTAATGAAATTGCATTCCAGCCCCCCATATCCAATCATCCTGGTAAGTGTCGAGCTGTATTTAGGCTCCCTATTTATTGTAAATGTGACTAGTGCAAGAGTTTTAACATTTTGGAATTTGTTCCAGCTCCAGAATACTGGTGCTCCATTGCATACTTTGAGATGGATGTCCAGGTTGGCGAGACATTTAAGGTGCCATCCTCGTGTCCAGTAGTGACTGTGGATGGTTATGTGGATCCATCTGGAGGGGATCGCTTCTGCTTGGGCCAACTGAGTAATGTCCACAGGACAGAGAACATAGAGAGAGCCAGGTAATCTCATACATTGTCCAATTCACAGTACATTTTTTTACATGAATTGTAATCATGCTGCCTGTGGTGAGTTTTGTATTTGATGTTTTTGTTTATGTGTGAAGTGTGTTTGAGGTAATTTTGAGTTTGACCTTAGCGTTATCCCACACGTTAAGAATACCACTAAAATGGTTTTTGATCTTCTCAAAAATATAGCTGGAGTCCGTCCTATTCTCTCTCAGGGCAACACAGAGATGCTAATGCATGCTTTAATCACATGAACTGCTGTAATGCCCTGCTTTCTGGTCTTCCCAAAAAGAGTATTTTGACTCTTGAATTATTGCATAATTCTGCTACACAGGCCCACATTACACCTGTTTTAAGGTCACTGCATTGGCTTTCCATGTGTTTCAGGATCTATTTCTCTTGTGACAGGTCTGTTAGGACATTTATAATGTCTTCACGTTTTTGGACCTTCTTATCTCTCAGTTCTTTTACCTTACAAACTGTAATGGACCCTGTGATCCTCTGGCAGTGGTCTTTTAATCCTTCCTAAAGTGAGGACACAAACGTATGGGAAGGCATCATTTGCCACAGTATTAAAATGGGCTATTCTTTTTAGTGCTTTCTAAACTCTGTGAAGCACTTTGTGCTAGAGTTTATTGTATGAAAAGTGCTTTATAGATACAATTTGAATAAAAGAAACTTTATCAGTAGTGAATTTGAACTTTAATTATTTCCTGTTCCTCTTGTCTTCAGACTCCACATTGGCAAGGGTGTCCAGCTGGAGTGCAAAGGTGAAGGAGACGTGTGGGTACGCTGTTTGAGTGACCATGCAGTGTTTGTGCAGAGCTATTATCTGGACCGAGAGGCAGGACGTGCCCCAGGCGATGCAGTTCACAAAATCTACCCCAGTGCTTACATCAAGGTGAGATTGGAAATGTGTTTTGACATGTACATTGTCGAGTCACCATTAAAAACACTAGTTTTAGACAGATTTCAAAAGTTATCTTGTTATGCCTTGGCTGAATGTCTTTCCTCGGCATTCTGAGTAATAGTGTTAAACAACAGCATATCAGTATTAACCAAAGATAATCAGGATGAGGATCTCTCTTTTTTTTTTTTTGTTTTTTTTCTTCTTTTTTAATTGGGCAGCTCTGTTTTCTTCTCCTTTGCCAGGTGTTTGACTTGCGCCAGTGCCACAGGCAGATGCAGCAGCAGGCAGCGACAGCTCAGGCAGCAGCTGCAGCGCAGGCAGCGGCGGTCGCTGGGAACATTCCAGGACCGGGCTCTGTGGGAGGCATCGCCCCCGCCATCAGTGAGTGCTCTTACTGCTGCACTTAGTCTTGAACAAATGTAATACTATGATTGCCTCTTATAATCAGACTCTGTTGGAGGTTTGACTCTTGCCTTGCATCAGGGAATTTCTGATGGCAGTTCTTTGTACAGTGTTATGAAAAAGAGACTTATAGAGCAGCACAAGCAGAAAAAAGCAACTTGTAGTCAGTCAAAAAAGATTAAATAAAATCCAAACATTTATTTAAAAGTTTTATTTACTTACTAGTTCATGTCAAAATGAAATGGCAATGGTTCATGCTTCTAAACTAGGATTACAGATAAATACAGTCCTTTCCCTTTCAGGAGAAGAAATTTGGATGGATTTTAGTCATTTGAATTTAGCTTAGTTTTAGGAAAACATGTTTCGGTCCAGTGAGAACAGTAATGGGTGCACAGTAGGACAAGATAAAGAAACATGAAATGTTTTTTCCATTTGTGTTGTGAGATATTTTATTATTCAGATTAAATGATGGACCAAACATGGCCGTGCCCTCCAGGTTTTATAGGTTTCCCTTTTGCAACACACCTGGCTCGAATCAGCGGGCAGATGTGCAGTCAGGTGTGTTGCAGCAGAGAAACTTCTGAAGTCTGCAAGAAACTGAGAACGGAGTGCTAATTCAATGCTGCATTTCATTTGTAAGTCTAATCTAATCTAATAAGTGCTTACCGAATAAGTATACTAACTGAGTACATATTTAACGTTTTTAATATTTTTCTTAGCATTACCATGAAATAATGAGGAAAGCTCAACTTGCAAACTTAACATTTGCAGTCATTAAAGGTTGTTGAGTTCAAATGCAGTATTATGTGTGGTTAAGCCTATTAGAAGATGCACAGTGCTGTGAAAAAGTATTTACAGATAGGAGGACAAATCCTTTTTCACATAGGGTCATTAAAGCTTCAAGAGCTCTTTATCCTTTAAACAACTTTACTCACCTTATGTCTGTCTAAAACTAAAAATTGTGTGATGATCTGAAACACCGAAGTGTGTCAACTTTGCAAAATAGTAAAAAATTAAGAAGGGGGCAAATACTTTTTCACAGCACTGTCACTGATAACTCTCCATATTTCTGCCTTAGTAATTCATGCCAAACAGTAGAAACTCTGCCCCACATTAATGTGCTTTTACAAATCAGTCTGTGTTTCACAGAAACAGTCAAGTGACAACAGTTCAGCTAGCGAGTCCTGTGAGGTTAGCTTGACATGTGCAAACACCAGTCCAGGCTGGAAATGCATATGCCAAGAAGTCTAAAATCTCTGCTGTTGGTTTTAGCCTACAGTGTCACATCAGTGTTAAGATCTGCACTTATAAATTTTCCTACAGGCTTGTCTGCTGCTGCAGGCATTGGCGTCGATGACCTGCGCAGACTCTGCATCCTGCGCATGAGCTTCGTGAAGGGCTGGGGGCCGGACTACCCACGTCAAAGCATCAAGGAGACGCCCTGCTGGATAGAGATCCATTTGCACCGAGCTCTCCAGCTACTGGATGAAGTTCTGCACACCATGCCCATAGCTGATCCTCAACCTCTTGACTGAGTTTATGAACACAAACTGTACTCCACACACTCAACACAAACACACACAAAAAAAGGAGGGACATCCTGTTTTACTTTTAGCAGACCACTCCACCTGTTGGCATGGAGTGGTGGAGGACTGCAATCACATGGATGCTGTATAGGTTGTAGGAGTAGAAATGAGGACCTAAAGGCTGGCAGTGTACTCCAAACACACTTCTTTCTCTCAGTTGCAGTGCTATGAGCAGCTGCTACTATAATGAGCTTAACTCCAGGTCCGGATATTCTGTGGCGTCTAAACAACAGCTGGAGTTATGTGTCACACTGGGAGGAGTTACAGGACTCTATAAAGAGGATGCAAATGAAATGGAAAGCCAGTGTTCTGCTATTATTCCCTTACTGGAACTACATAACACGAGGCTGTGAAGGCTTGTGTTTGTCAGAGCACAAGCTTGACGTCAGAAAATGTGTCCACATTGAGGTTAGAGACTGATTTTGGTTTTGTGAGATGCAAATGTACCATCAAGATATTTTTGTCAAATGAGATCATTCAGGTTTTCAAAGTGGACATTTTCACATTCACAATTCTGAGATTTAAAATGTGCTGCTCCTGTCCGCCTGCTTTTAAAATGTATACACTTTTTTACTGCTACTTTGCCTCTCTGTACATCCTCAGTGTGTTTTCTGCTGGAGTATACTGTCGGTCTAAGTCTTCATTTGTTTTTTTTGTTTTTTTTTTAATAAGAAGAAAAAAGTTCCTGCAATCAGTTATTTTCCTCATAAATCAGGATATTTATGGTCAATTGTACGTTGTGATGGTTGTCATATGAAACCTTAAACATTTCCTGGGCTGATTCCTTAATCCTTTTAGTTTATCATGTTCTTTTGAATTTGTTTCAACAACACAGGTTATTCAAAATCTCTTTCAGCCTGTCTTTTAAATCCCACAGGACATTATTTTATCACCACTTTCAAGGTGTTGCTAAATGGCTTGTTAGAAAAAAAAAAAAAACTTATACTCTCATTTCTAGAGTATAGGATTTTTTCAAATGACTAATTCACATCTACATTATCATTTTTCTTTTACTAGGTGTCCGTTAGCACTTTACGTTCTTTTTCAGTCTCATTTGTGGTTACTTGTCAATTATGTCTCAACATAGTTATGAATTTTTGTTTCTAATCACCTGTTTATACACATGAAAATGTTCGTTGTTTCGTTTACCTAAAATCTGGCTGTTGCATCACTTTAAAATGGCTCTCACACCCGTTATGATTTGGGAATAATTTGGATGACGCAAAGTAATCGCATGAACAGTTGAGTAAATGAACGAAGTGTGAGGAAAGAAAGCCATAATTATGCCAAATATACTTCATGAAATGTTGAAAGGTTACCACACTGCATCATTTCAGTATTACATTGCTTCTAAAAGCTTAGTCTGAATTATCTGGATGATGTCATTTTTGTTCAGCGTTATTGATCAAACAATATTTTGATATTCTATTTACAGCTGCTGCAGTTTTTTTTATACTCTTTTTGCTACCTTTACAGAGATGAAGCATTCTAGTCACAATCAAATTTAAAAAAATAAGAAAAAGAATGCCATACAGTTTTCCAGGAAATACAAGTTCATGTTCATCTCACGTCATACAATCTGAATACGTATGGAGTTTGATTGATATTGGTGTTTATATGTATGAATAAAATTTAATGGATTAATGGTGAGTCTCAGCCTTGGTGTGCAAATCAAATCTGTCAGAAAGGAAACCGGCTTTTGACCAAGAAAACGTTTATTACTGCAAAGACAATTCACAAATTTTAAGAAAACAACACTAAGAAGCTAGCCTGAGCTGAGATCTGAAATATTCAGAAAACAAAACTACATGTGTCTTCAAGAGTTTCTAAAATCATTACGACACACTAAATGTCTTTGTAAATATAAAAGTCCCCAGATCATCCTTGTTTTTTTTTTCCTTTTATGTAAAATACACAATACAAATCACCCTACACACATTGGTTTGCCTGCCAAATAAAGAATATACATTGTATGAAGCAAATTTAACGGCACACAAAAAAGTCACTTGAAATCTGTATATATTATATCAGATACTATACATTATCCAAAAAAGAGGAAAAAACAAAATCACAAAAGCACTTAAGCAAACATATAAAATGTCCACCAAAAGAACAAAAATTATGACACAAATAAATATACCATTTGACTTTTTGCTATGTACACTTTTTGTCAAAGGTGAATTGGAACGAAAGCCTCCCCCAAATGTCACTGCCAAATGCTTGTGCTTGCATTAGAGCGTGCTACAGATGGCCACGACTCACTAGACTCAAATGGCACTTACAAATCTCAAACAGGTCACAGCATTCAGAAAATATCATTTGACAAAAGAATTCACAATCATGAGAAAACAACTTAGAGCATTTTACTTACAGTAACTCTTCTGGTACATTTACCAGTTCTATACATTTAAAAGTTGTTTGCAGGTACTCGTCCGTGTGTTACTACTTAAGTTTGTGTGTGACTGTTCGTAACACAACCGAGAACTCAGTCCAGTTCGAGGACAGATCTGAATGCTTCCTCAGTGTCTTGTCAGTGGCAGCACGTGTGCAACAGAACGTCGTCTTTATAGCCTCCATCTGTAGCCCACCAGAGACCCAATAGTCACCCCAACCATCTGCTGTGGTCAGGGCTAAATTAAAGGCACAGGAGTTTGCTATGGGTCAGTGAAGCTGCCGAGTCATCCAGGTGAAGAGGCTATTCTAGCTTATCTCTAAAGTTTTATGGGCTCGTTCGCAAAAGAAAATAAAAGTTACAAAAATCCCCCTCCCCCCTTTTCATTCTCATTTTCAAAGACACAGGAATTAAGCACAATTGTGTTGGCAGCATTACCATCAGTCAGTTAACCAGGAAAGCTTCAAGATGCAGAAAGCTTCATCACTTTCTGGTCAACAGCAAACAGGGTGTAGAAATATTGACAAAAAGAACGAAAAAAACCCAAAAACAACAAAGAAATAAAAATAATTTTAAGCAGCACATAAGTGTGCAAGACCAGAGAGCACTTACAATCCAAAAAGCACGATTGAGATTCGAAGAAAAACACCTTCAAGCCACTTCAGGCACAAAATAATACAAGTCGTCATCTACTATGTGTAGTGAATATATGATACATTTAAATAAATTTTAAAAAAAATACTGGGAACAAAATTAGGAGAATGGTAAACATGCCAGAGAAGAAATGCATCATACAAAGCTTTCATTCATATAAATGCAAAAAACCAAGACTGACTGTGTTTGAACATTTTTAACAGAATCCCACCACGTCCTACAAAGTTTGGGTCATGTAAGGTGAGCACGTTGGAAAGGGAAACTTCATTTCACAGGTCTAGTGTAAGTAAGAGACATGATGTAGTGCTTACATGTTTGGATTATCTAAAGAGAAATTTGACAATTTATACCTAGAAGCAAGTTTATTCTCAAGTTAATTAAAAAAAAACAAACAAAAAAAACAACGTTTTTCCTGCTATTTCCTGTGTAGTTAATTTGCCTTTTCTTGCGCTTTTCTTAAACTAAGATGTGTGTGCACCCAGTTGGTTCTTAGATCTGTTCAGACATCTCAAGCCAGCAAGATCAGTGTAAGGGACTATAGGATGTGAGGAGCATGGCTCCCAGGATGCTTAGAATCAACATTCAGATTTCCCCTCCCAAGAAAAAAAAACCTTTGGGAAGAGTTTGTTAAGCCAGTTGCTTCAAATTTAAGCTTTTCCATCCTTATTTACTGTTAGTATGATTTTTACACAGGAACACAACCAAAGTATAAACAAAGAAAATAATATCTTGTGTGCTCTCATTATCTAAAGGATTTTTTTTTACTCTTCAAGGGCTGCAATACCAGGAAATACAGAACTCTCTTTTTTTGAAAAGTAATCATCCCACAGAAAGAAAAAAAATGAAAAACTCCTCTCTGTACAGTAAATCTGCTCTTTGCAGTGGTATAATCCTCAGAACCCATTATAACATACACAAACAAAACAAAATACAATAAATATTAATAAATAAACATTTCTGTGGAGAAAAGATACAGATAATTGAAACAAGCATAAAAAATAAGACAAATATTTTTTTAGTAACAAAATGTTGCCATTAAAGGATTAATCTCAATTTTCCTCACAACATAGAAGGCTAAACAGTTCAAGTATAGATGCAATCTAAGGAATCAGAAGTTAGTCCCCATGCCGTTCCCATTTCACAGTCTATGAACTAATTACAGATGAGCTACCAAAAGGAAACATTCACATATTAACAATCAGATCAAGCACATAAAAAGCAACAAATATAAGTAGTGTATTATGTCATATACTATACATATATATCTTATTTATTTATTTATATATATATATATATATATATATATATAGATATATATATATCTTTATCTCTTTGAATATCAGAAAATATCTACTTTTGGTCCACTGTACAAAGATGATGGTTAAATGCAGAACAAAGGATGAAGCATTTTATGGGCTAAAAACAGAAATGAAAATGTATCAGAGGTGAGAGAAAAGCAATGCAGATTTTCTCTTATCGCGTTGAGATTTGTGCAGAACAGTGGTGTGTGTGCAATAAGGTTTGGTGACTGTGCTGCACGCATCAAAGGGCTGGCACCACTGGTTTGAGGTAGGGTGACTGATGGATGTGTTCCAACACATACACACACACACACACACACACACATAAACACACAGGCATATGAGCACATGCACAAAAAAAGCACAGCGCAGATCTATGCATCCATTGTCTTGAACATACGCACACATACACACTTCATCCAATGACAAAGGCTAATGCAAGAATAGGCCTCGAGAGGGCAGAGTGAGGGCAGGAGCAAGGCTAAAGACCATGACTCAGATAAGTTCCAAGTTTACAAGAGCTGATCCAGAGAAAACAACAGGTGTGTCTGTGCCTGCATCCCACAGGTCTCAACACTGATGAGCCAGCCCAAATCCAGCCAAGAGTCACCAGAAAGCCAAATCTGTGGCTGGGACAATGCAGAGGAGACACGGGCTCTCTACAGCACACAGTCAGGACTACATGGACAGCTGCATTTAAGGATAAGGCACTATGATAAAGCCGAGGTACAATAAATCCCTGACATTCCTCCTGCTCTGCAACATGGCACTGTGGGACAGGAAACAGCTTTTGGGGGGCCCCGATGGCTCACTATTAGAGTCCTCTTGTTGGTTTTATTTTTGGTCCACTGCGAACTGAAGAAATGTAATTTAAACTTAAAATGCAAAACCAGGGGAAGGTGTCTAGTAAGTTGTTTTGAAGTTTACAGCTCGTCACATGAACTACGGAGCAACTAAAATGAGTAAAAGGCAAGAGTTATGCACAGTGTGCATGGAAAGCTAGCATTTTAAGGAAGTGTTTTTTTTCCTGCTTTCTAATAAAAGCAGTCAATCTCATCTCTATGTACAGGAACAGCAGCACAGATATTTCTTCCAGTGGTTCTATTTCTGTGGCTAAAAGCGATTAGCGGCTGGCTACCATGTAATAGTCAAACAGAACTGCACTATGTTGCCTAAATGTCTTTAACAAAAAGTTTTGGTTTTTTTTAAGCTACATGCAATACTCAAACATCTTGTTCAATCAGAAGTGTATCAGCGGTTTGCGATGCATGTTGCCTTGAACTGTGCTGAAACTGGGAAAGACAACTAAAAATCTAAAACAAAACAAAACAAAACAATAGCACCATGATTGAGTAATACTAATTGAAAGTCCAGCAAATCTATTTACAATGGATGAAGGTTTAGAGTCAGTCTATGCATTTGCTCTACTGGGACTAGTGACATGGATTTGAGCTCTGAGACATCAGTAGTTTGAAGGAGACAACATTTCCATTCAGGATAAAAACCTGTCTGTGTACACAGACAAGAGGTGGTAAGTCATGCCTGAACAGGAAACTTTTAACGAGTCAAATTAGTCCTTTTTCTCCTGGTCCCTTCCACCAGCTGCCACTGAGTTCAAGCACAAACTTAGAGGATGACTAGACATCCAGAATCTAAAAAACAGTCAGACGAAAGACAGCACATCTTGGCCAGATTATCATTCCCCCACTGACCAGGCTGGGTAGGGAGAAGAGAGCGTGTCCACACAAGTGCAAACAGAGACGATGCATGAAGCAAAGACGTCGACATCCAGACTTACAGAGACAGATATGTAAAGAGCGAGACAGCAAACCTAAGCCAGACAAGGTCAGCTCTGTCCACAGACCTTCAAACTGAGGCGTATGTGTTGCCTGTGGTGCTGCAGTGGCGGATGGTGGGAGTACCAGCAGAGGGTGTTAAGATGTGCTCAGTGTGGTCCTGTGGGGGCTGTGGCAGCGACTGGAGTACACCTGGCTGCACAACTCCCACCACAGGGTGGGATCCGTCTTCTAGTGCTCCAACTTGGATCACCTGGATTACGTCATGCTCCGATTTCTCCCGCTTTGCAAAAGGTTCTCCGGACTCCTCCGTATCCTCTTCTAAGTCGCTGTCCATCCCGCTTGTTTCGTCTAAACAGGACAAAAAAAGAAAAAAAAAGAAAGTAAATCTTTTAGTTTGTTACCCAACAATGCTGGAGACCTCTGTCATCCTGAGCAGCTTATCTCTACTGTTGTTTCTTCCTCTCTTAATATCACCATGGAGCAGCTTGTAAAATGATCCGACTTTAGGTCATACTGCAGTTCTTGTTTGTAAACAACTGAACCCAGCCACCCATGCCAGCTTGAATCATCTGGGAAATTCTGCACCGCAAGCTCTGGCAGAAAGCGAGCTTGAGAATGAATGAGGGAGGGGGAACAGCAACAAAGACAACAGAGGAGTAAATCCGATAGATGATTTGACAGTTTCTCAGTGGTTACATTATAAGGTACATGGAAGAACACAAATATAAAGGGATGTGTAATAATCTGAACTGTTACTGACAGAAAGGAGCTGGAAAGTGGTTCCTCCTTTCACCGTGTCTGTATAGTCAGAGCTGCAGTCTAACATAGTGCCAAGGAGACACTGTTTTACACACTTCAATGGACGTTATTTTCCTAATCCTTGTGTTGTACGGAGGACCTTGATGGAAAAGCAAACCTGGCTCTTTAAAGGAAAAAAAAATACTGCTTGCTTTTGGTTAAAATGCAGCTACATTCAGCTGCATGCAGCATGAGCTACCTACACAATTTTGACTGTTTTACAACCAAGTTTTTTCCATTTTTTTCCCCAAGTTTAAACCCTCACAGAATTACATTAATTTAATATTTTACACTTTTTTGTTTTTTTTCCATATTTAAATGCATTTCTCTTCGCTTTTATGGCTTTCTCATTCAGCAGTTTTACCCTGCTGATGCATTTGAGATATAAGAGATCCATATATTTATGAAAGCTTTTCTGAAGCTATTCAGCTCTCCTGCTTTAAAGCTTAAAGATGTGAACCAGAGGTATTGTTATTTTAAATAGTCTTTTAATGCATTTTTACTTTGTGCTGCTAGATAATGACAAAAAAAATTCAAACTCACTTACCTTTTTCAATGTTAGTAAGGGACAGGGTGTTCAAGCTGTCAAACTGGGAAAAAAAACAAATGTCACAAATAGAAGAGCCAGCATACCCTCCCTGGCCCAAAAATTTTTAACCTGGCTTTAACTAAGCAAACAGGCACGAACCTCCTGCTGGATAATTACTGCATGGGTGATTATCTTTCAGCTGGCAACAAATGATTAAATCCCAACTGATGCAATGAGTAGCTTCTCATTTCTTCGACAACCATGCGGAAAGACACATCCCATGGTCCGGATAAAGATGTTAGTCTGTTTAAGAAGTGCATGCCAAATCATTGGCATGCAATGAACAGAGAAAACCTCTGCAGAGATGCTGAAACTACTAAAGTTTGGTTTAGAAGAGTCTAATGCATCATTCAAAACTGGAAGGACAATGGACAACCAGTCTCCCAGGAAGAAACATTGTCTGAATATAATGAATGAGCAGGTCATTCCATTTTTTCTTCCGTGATAGCGCGGCCATATTCCAAAATGACAATGCCAGAAATCATCTGGCTCAAATTTCTGACAGAGTGGTTCGGAGAGCACGAGACCTCATTTTCACACATGGATTGCCCACCACAGAGTGTAGACCTTAACCCCAATGACAATCTTTGGAATGTGCTGGAGAAGGCTTGTGCAGTGGTCAGATTGTCCCACCATCAATGCAAGATTTGGGGAAAAAATTAATGCAACACTGGATGGAAACAAATTTTGACATTGCAGAAGCTAAATGAAACAATCCCACTGTAAATGTGTGCCAAAATCAAAACCAAAGGTGGTCTAACTAAATATCAGAGTGTGATGTCTCTTTAATTTTTAGGCAGGCATTGTAGTTTAAATTGTTTAATCATACTAATAAATACAAAGGCACAAAGGACATCTGCCATTGCAGTGATGTGCAACAGGAAAACTAAGAACTACATGCAATAACTGATAAATAAAATAAACCTTTCATCTAGAGATGGAAAAAAACAAACAAACAAACCAGATTGTGCATTTTTACCTCGCCCATAACTCCTATGGGTGTTTCTCCAGTAGCTTGAGCCACACGATGTTCCACCAGGTAAAACATGTACTCATCATACAAAAGGCGAATCAGGTGGAAGGAACCAAAGCTGGCAGCACTGCGCAGGGTCAGGTCCCTTATCACCATAGAACTGCAGAGACATGAAAAACATTGTAAACTTTCCATAAACTTTTCGCCTGAACATTTTGTATGATTGACATTTTCCCAGACCTGTAAAAGGACCACTTAAGCAGGAACTGCCGAGCTGCCCTGGGGAAGCTGGGCCTGTGCTCATAAGGCTTGAGCACTTGAGTGACAACGTTATCCAGCCAGGCTGCCCACTGCTCCAGAGAGCTTTGTTGCTGCAGCGTGGCCTTAAAGTCCTGCTCCAAGTGCTGAACCACGCCCTCCTCACACTGGCACACCCATGATGCCTGCTCCTATACAGCAGCATGAGGAAAGAACAGAGGGTTCACATTTGAAAGTACACGTTAGTAAATAAATACTTCTTGGATGAGACTGACAAGTTTTGTGTAATAAAAGTATAAAATAATGTAAACATGAATGTAAACCTGTTCTGACCTGTACATTGGCAAAATCAACACGGTTGAGATCAGTCAGCATCTGGTTGATCTGTGATGTGTTTTGCAACACAGCACGTGCCGCCTGAGCCAAGTGGTTCAGAGATGTATATCTGCGCAACGTCTGCGCAAAGGCACTAAC
Source organism: Telmatherina bonti (assembly GCF_933228915.1). Classification (NCBI taxonomy): domain Eukaryota; kingdom Metazoa; phylum Chordata; class Actinopteri; order Atheriniformes; family Telmatherinidae; genus Telmatherina; species Telmatherina bonti. The sequence continues at coordinate 19,417,582 of NC_136615.1, forward strand.
AGCGGCAATCTGACATAAGAACACACACACAGCAGTTACCTAAAGTGTAAACACCTTTCTCAAAAGAGTTCAAATAATCCTCTCGTGTACCAGATATATTTGTAACAATGCACCTTAGTCTGGATCATTCTCTGTGGAATGGCATTCATGGCATTACTGAGCCAACCTTCCAGGCTTTTGGCAAAGTTGCGAATGGCTTGAGTCAAGGCACCTGGAAAATAAGAAGATAAAACCAACAATAGTGAGTCCCAAGACACCGCAAACCTTAACAGATCAATCAAGTAAAGATGGAAAGTGACTGTGTCTCACTGGGAATGGGTCTCAGGACATCAGGAATAAGGATCTCCACGAGGGCCTGGTACATTAAATGGTCACAGGTGCTCATCCACTTTAGAACTGCCTCATGTCTGCACAGCACCAATAGCTGTGCTCGGGGGAGCCGTACTTCAATCTCACTTATGCTGCTGCAGAGGCAGAGAAACATTGACAAAACGACTCTTGAATGTTCTCATTATCCAGAAATAAGGTAACAACACCTGAGTACACCACAATCAACTCAGTCTCACCTGTTCTCCGTTACAGTGGAACCCTCTACAGTGTCGGGGGGAGAATAACGCCAGAATGTCTGCCACAGCTTCTCAATTAGACTGAACTGGAGGTTGACAACCACATCCAGGATGGCCTGAAACCCATCCAGAGGGGGAACAAAAGGGGTGATAATAAATGAGAATTGGCAAAACTCTCTACAGAGCAGAAAATAATCCTCCTTGAAACTGTTGTGAGGTCCACGACTGTGTGAAACCGGAAACAAAAAGCCATTTCCAGGGGTTTCCAAAATCTCAATCTAGCCAAACTTTAAAAGACCTTTTTAAAAATAATGTTGAAACTTAAGTATTTACTTTTTTAAGCCTTCAGCAATTGTAATCATTTTAAAAGGAAGAGACCAACCGTTTTGGAAGAAAAAAAGAGGGATCACACCCCATTTTCCATAGGGAATCAAACTTGTGTGCTGAACAGTGCTGTGGGGACCTTGTAGAGAGCAGAAAAGAATGTACTTTATCTAACCTCACAGTGCTCTCTGTAAAGGGACTGGAGAGCTTTTACATCATCTGGGCTGATGTTCTCTGTAGTGTTCTGTCCTAGGTCCAGCTCTACAAAGTCAGGGAGCGCCCGTGATGCATCTATTTAAAGAAAAAACAAAAAGATAAAACACATTTAGCATATTACAATGCTCTTTGATGTTCAGTAGTTTTAAAGACATTTGGATGAAATACCACAATGCTGACCTAGGAACTGCTGGTGGTGCTGACTCTGTGCAATGACAGTCTGCTCTGCTGCACCAGGGTGGTGCTGGCCTCCAGCTGAGTAATTCTCCCCAGAGCCACTATCAAACTTCTGCACTGGCTTGAACCTAAAATCAAGAGCTGAACTTTAGCATCTCGAATAAATATTACTTTTTTTCACAGCATGGGCTGCATTCCACAGTGGATGGATTTTACCTTTGCTTCTGCTGCACAGGCTGCTGTCTAAGCGCCATGTACTGCATGTCTTCTTGGAGTCGATTGAGCGGGGAATCTGGTTTTACACGTATACCATAATAATGATATTTGGAATTCCCTCTGCAAAATACAAACAAAAGGTTAATTACGCTAAAGATAAGATGACCAGGCAAGTATATAAAAATCATCAGGCAAAAAGAAGCCAACCTTGTCCCAAGCCGCCTTGTACGGAGTCCCATGAAGATGGAGCGAATGAGTTTTCCAAATGAAGCTGCATTAACAGGGTCCAGTTTCTGCTCCTGGCAGTGGCGCAGGTAATGATTGTAGAGGGTGGATCTTGGTAGGCTTACTCCCTCTGCTGTCTCGTAATTGTCGAGCAGCCACTGGAGCTACAACAGGTAACACATGCACTTTTAACTCAATCGTATTTACAGATTGGTTAGTTAGACCTTAAATCCTCAGTGAGTTAACCTGATGCTGCTGCATGACAACTCAGCATAAGCTTCTATGGCATTCTGCGATTTTAAAGCAACAATAACAAATAAAACCAGCCACATATGACAGCAAACTTGCCCACCAAACTCAGATGTACAGAGATGGGAAATAGGCAGAGCAGCAAGAGTAAGATTTGCAAAAGTTTGGCAAGGGCAAGCATTTAGAAAAGCAACTTACATGGCTGTTGAGCAGCGAGCTTCTCTGACTGGATAAACCCTCAGATTTTTGGAGTGTCTCAATCGCCATTTCAATCTGATAAACCACGAAGCACAGGACAACAAAATGTAAGAGGGGGAAATCAAAACCAAAGCAAGAAAAGGAAAGAGTAGATCTAAACACATTACTTGCCACAAGCAAAAATAAAAGAAAGAAAGTCTGGAAAAGATCCCGAAGCAAGCACCACTAGAATCAAGCCGAGCAGGATTATGTTTCTTTTCAGGACAACCTTGGCCTCGCTATGAAACACACACACATAGAACAGGACAACTAAAGACTGAGATTGTTTAAAGCTGGCATACACATAACCCTTCAGGTTTCTTAAGCACAAATCCACCTTGAGAACTGTTGTGTTCAGCAGGGAAGCCCGACTCTGCAACCAATGGCCCTTTTCCAATCGCACCTACTAAGCCCCACTCCATTGACACCACACTACCTTGTTTTGATTGTTTTCATTACAATTGAGGTGCCCTTGTTGTGGGCGAGGTTGCTGTAGCAAGGCAGCTCATAAGTATCGTGAAGTCATTTGTTTCTGACACACACTGCACAACAGCCGTCCAGCTCACTTTGGATTTCTCCGTCGGCCAACAAGCATAGGAAGATCTTAACTTCCTGGTTGGATCACAGTGTTGGTCAAAAAGCCATTGTGCTGCTGCCTGCTGATACGACCCAAAGTTGTTATCCAAGGTAGCAGCTGCATTTTAAAGATGGCCGGTCGGATGTCCCTCTCATGAGTCATACTGTGACATCAAATTCTGGCCAACAGTGGCCTGCAAACTGTGCAAATCACATTTTCAGCCTGATTCTGCACCATCAGAACCCCAATGGAATAGGTGCTAAAATTGGTCTACTTGGCCTGGGATAATCTTGATGGAAACACCTACAAACCAGGAGGTGTTGGCTGGGCTTAGTAGGTGCTTGTGGAAAATAGCCAAAAAAAAAACCAAACAAAAAAAAAAACTAAGGCAGTGGCAAGGCTACATACACAACTGTTGAAACTTTCGGACTGTTTTTCAGGATGTTTTGTTAGTATTACTGAACCCTACTGATACGCAAGTTAAGGTGAATGAATAAATAGATCAAATAGTTCCAAGCGGCTTTAAGTTCACTCATAAAAAATGTGCAAATGTGGGATTTTTTGTGTTTGTCCTTTTTGTAATGATTGACACATAGAGTAATACAAGTTATTACACCATTACTGTGAAAACTGCTTTCAAAGCATCCCTAATGAGACAAGTATGAAATGCTCAGATCATCATCAGAGCATGGCTGTAGAGATCTGTGCACAATTTTTGCCTATTACAGGACTCGCATGATAAGCATATGAGCCTATTGAGCTTTGATCCCCTGATCATTTTGTGGGCTGCCACTCAGGTTTTAGCCTTTTACACCCTCTGTAATCAAAGGGGGGAAGTAGAAAAGAGGAAACCAGATTTGGACAAAAAGCTAATGTATTACTTAAGTATTTCAGGTTCAAGGAAATAGTAAACATAACTAAAATAGTGCAATACATGTGATGAAAGATAATTGCCGATAATAAAATGTACTGTATACAATAATGTATAATAAAAAATGACTGATCTATTATATGACAGTATTTGGGGTGTCTGTTTATAATGACATTTTTGCAGAAATGATGGTTATACAAATGAAAATCCACATAAAAAATTCTGTATTATATGTTGGACCAAGCTAGTAAACAGATGGATGAAGGATGAGAGAAAAAGTGGATTTACACTAATAGGGAAAGTCTAGGCAAATTAAAAGCAGTGTCGTTCTTATTAAGGGCAGATGTGAAAGTCACTGCAATGTCAACGGGAAGTATTATACACACACACTAATCAGAAGATATTTCAACATACACAAAAAAGCAGGCAGGCAAAAGTAAGCGAAAGACCAATCTAGTGGGTATAGTGCTACTTACGGTAGCTGGAGAGGCTCGTGTGGTCTGGGTGGCAGGGTGGGGTCCGGCGTTGTCCATGAGGTAACCCCCTGAACTACTGCTGATTACCTGACCCCCTGCCAGACCCATGCTCATTCCTCCAGAGCCCCCTCCTCCATTGTTGGTCATGCCATGAGAAGTCACCACAGTGGACACTTGTGATGAGCTGCCCTGTGTGTCAAAGTAGCTCCCTCCGCTGTTCTGGCTGTACAGCTGTGGCTCTGAGTACGAGTAGGTTCTTCTGTTCACAAGAGAGGTCAGCGGTCAAAAAGTCTGCCCATAATGAGGACTAATATTTAAGGATTTGACTAATATTTGTGACATTTTTCATTTTAATTAATGTTTTTGACAACTTTGACACATCAGATCTTATGATACATTAATCTGTGTTCAGTAGTGTGGTTTTGGCCACTTCTAAACATGAGTCCAGCCTTTGCATAGTTTTTCCTCCAGAAGCTACTGTGTCAGTTTCTGCAGATGCACTCCTGCGTTTGTGTCCATCACAGTATGACTACTGCACAATGAATTTGATTGTGTGTGCAGCCACATCCCTCAGACCCAGGGGAGCCTTTCATAGAACTGACACTTAAAAGACAGGCAGAGTTCTGGTCATGTTCTGGTGACTGAGCACAATCATATATACAACTGCAACCCACTGGGGGTAAAACAAGAAAACAAATACAAAAGATGACTTGTGCCCCTACAACATCATGTGCTTATGACATGAATGATCATGTGAAGAGACTTGAAAGGACAAAAAAAGAAAAAAAAAAAAGAAAAAAAAAAACAGGCTGCAAAGACATAACGCTAACATTTGTGGAGCAGAGGAAGAGCAGGGCTGGATAACAGTCTGACTCACATGTTGCCATTGGTGTAGACGCCACTGTTTTCCTCAACATACTGCACTTGTGCTGGGTAAACATGCTGAACCTGCTGAACAGTCTGGGCCTGGCAAAATACATTGCAAAGGTTTCAAATTCATTTCTGCAATCAGCTACAGACATTAAGGTGCAGTTGTATGTAAAAATTTGGACCAAAATACACATTAGAAGCCTGGATGTACCTGCTGCTGGACAGGCACCTGCTGAGTGGAGCTGGTAGGCTGGACAGGCACGGTGGTCTGAAGAGGGACAGTGGAGGTGGAATCAGCGCCTGCTTCAGGGGTCTGCATGGCGCCTGAATAAGAGATGAAATATAGATTTACTGTTGAGTAATATCTAAACTTGTCCATCCACTTTATAAGGTAATAACAACTAAAGTATAATCTACATATACTGTAACCCAATAAACTTAAAGACTGATCACTCATTTAACCACACTACATTCACATATAATATTGTTTTCTATTTCATTAGTATTTGATAAGAATATCAAATTTGATAACAGGCAAATAGTTTAGCTTTATTATGTTGTTTGTAATTAAACAAAATTAGCTTAATGTTACACATATTTCCAGGACTATTTGAATGTAAGAAAAGACAAATGTGACATAATTTTCAAAAGAAATTAATTCAGTTAACATCCATATAACTGTCCAAGACACAAAATATATCTAAATAAAGAAATTAATCTTGCTATAAAAAGAAAAGGGGGGGGGGGTTTCATAGCAGACCCTGTCTGTTTTGACAAAAATCGATGAGAGTAAAGCTGCACTAGAACGACTGCACCCAAGCACCCGTTCTGCCTTGTGGTACTCAATGTACTGTGAGCCTCATGCATCACTGACACATGGTCTTGTCTCCACATTCGCAGCCATAAAACGGGTTAATATTTAACAAACTCTAAATAGATGCTGCATACAATTGCCTCACTAGTTCCCACTTTTACTGGCTCAACATGATTTTGAACAAGAACACCTAGCAAAATACCTTATTTTGTCGCAGGTTTCTTTAACATAAACGTAAGAGTTAATCCGGCTATATTGTGAATTATCAATGGTAAGATGCAAGTGAATGTGTCATGCTCAAGGCTGGCTTAACTGAACAATGTTGAGAAAGACAAGAGTTAGAGAAAACACCTATGCTGAACCTGTACTTGCAAGTTAATAATAGTGTGGCTACCATCACCTACTCCTTCTAGGGAAAGGCCATCTCCTCCCCATCATAGTTTCCATGAACAAGCCTCTCTTGGTTAATTAAGCTGGATCTCCTAACAGCTTCACATCACTCTGGGGATAGCTTGCCCCTTTTCTTTACCTTTAAAATTACACTGTCTCTTTTCTGAGAGAAACAAGACCAACACTTTATTCATGATGGGGCAACTAAAAACTGGATACACTGAAAGTGTGATCAAATAAAAACAGCACACAAAATCTGGACTTTTCTTTTACCATTCATTAGCACAAAACCTTTGCTTTCAGCATTACAGTTTTGAACACTTGTGGGAGGGAGATGCATTTATTATCAGTGTCAGAAATCTCAGCAGACCGTTTGTCATACAGGCTACAGTCTGGCTGTAAGAAAAATACACATTTGTCCAGTGCAAATATTTGTATTCTCCAAGTCTGAGAAATTACTGAACACTGACAATCATCTGACAGGACAACCTAGCAAAACATTTAAATAACATACTGCAGCATATAAGAATGTATTTTTCTCTGTACTTTAAAAAGGAAAGAAACACTTGACACAAAGCTAATAAAAATTGTTGTGCCACAATCATACCATAGCCCTTGGTTTACTATTTCCTGACAAAAAAAAGGACTTGCAGACCAGAGGATATAGCCTTATATTCCACAGTGCAGTTTGAAAGCTAGAGGGCAAGGCCCCAACTGAGCCCACTTAATCGGGGAAAAGAGACCCTACATCACAGCACACCCTTGCTGCCTTACCTCAACCCCCTCCACCAATACAGACACACAAACACATACACGCACACACATCAACACACCTCCTGCCACACCATTCAGGCGCTCCCTTGTGGCCCACTTAAATGCTGTGCTCCAATGAGCAAGTGCAAGCCCTACAAAGACCACAGAGGAACAAAAGCCACCAAGGAGTGCAACATTTTGCCCCGAGTTTTCTCCCTTCAGTTCCTCTTGCTAACATCCCAGGCCACAAATAGTGGAGCACAAAGGTTCACAGTAGCAGCTATCAGAAAATACAAAGACCTATAATTTGCCTCTCTAATGGTCATGTATGAAATAGTTGGAGTCTAATGTACTGAGTGAAGACATAAGAACTATTGAACAATGATGTGTACACGAAAGAAAAATCTCCCTTTTTTCCCCCCATAGACACCTACTCAATAGCATGATTAGGTGTTTGCACTGCAGGAAAACAGGTGGAAGGAAATGTAATTGGAAGTTGAAGAAGTGAAGGGTATGCAAAGAACTGTGTTTGTTTAGGAGGGGGTTTTAGGATTACAAAGATGGATGGGAGTGTCTTGCTTAGTAAGAGCAGCTGAAGTTGAAACTTTTATTTTACATTATTACAGTGTGTATGATACTGTAAGGTAAAAAAATAATTCAGCATTTAATCTGAGTCAACGTACATGTTACAATGAAAATGATCTTAAATGCACTCAGTTCATTCTTCAAGCCAATTGTGGACTGGAAAGTGAACAAAAACAACTAAAATAGACAGATGCAATTACATGTAGGTTCATATGTAAATCTATTTTTTCTAACATCATCACTTTTACATTACATTCAGAAGGCTGTGGAAAATTACATACTAAACATGCAGCTAAGCCATGAAAATGGCCAACAGAATAATTAAATGAATCAGTCCTTCTTTAAGTGATTGGAAATGCAACAGGATCCAGGCAGCAGGTGGCATGGTACTATTTCTGCCCTACTGGACTACAGGTAGGTGGTAACATGATCTGATAACTGGCAGCTCATAACATCCTGTTTTGTTTGTGTGTACACATGTGTGTGTTTGGTAGGGGGTGACCTAATTTATTATCAACTAATAAATATTTTTAGGGCTAACCCATATCATTTTATATCTTTTTTTCTTTTCAATTAACTCGCTTGTATAATTTTGAACTGCT